>NW_022106639.1:2529-3700 GCF_000313985.2 Echinops telfairi
TAATAAAATGAATGAACTGAGACAAGAAAACCTCTGACTGGATGAATGGAGACACATGATTTGATCTGGGATCAGTCTACTGGTGATCAGTTCTTGTAGTATTTTGTATGAAAAAATATATGTATATATAAATTTGAAAAGATAATAAAGTGAGATCCTGTGCACAGAAGGGACTATTGTCCCGAGGTAGGAGGGAATACAGGAAGAGCATTGAGAGCAAGGGATAAAGTGTTTGAGGAAGCAGATGATAAGAGAATTCATCCTGGACGTAGGAATTACCTATCAATATGGGAAGTTTGGGGGGATTAAAGGAGAAAACAGAACAGAAAGTTCAAAATCATCCTTTCATGACAGGGAGATTGGGTGAGTGCTTCTGAAGGAAATGAGACGCTCCATTTCCCTGAGGGAGACTGAGATGAAGAAGAATCCCCAGACACAACAGGAAGCCAGTGTTGAAGCTCCACCAGCACCTGCTCCTGGGTCTCAGTCCTGTGCTCTGAGGGTCCTGAGGGACCCCTGAAGCATAACCGCTTCCACTAGGGGGCGATCATGTCTGGGTTAACTAACTTCCCCTCACTGTGCATCTTTTACACAGAAATATGCTGCTGTGTCCTCGAATTTCAGGTTGTCCATTAGAGTGAAGTTATAGTACGTTCTCCCCATCGCCTTTGGAGAGTCTGGGTGGGATGTCTTACCAACAGTATTAATGTATGCAACCAACTCCCGCCCCTTCTCTGGAGCTAGGCAGACCCAGTGCATAATACAACTACAGATAGAGAATGCAGAGATTCCAGAGGTGAAACACCTCTCCAAGAGCTTCAGAGTTGGGATTGAGATAGTTTTTATCAACCGAGGGAGGGATCTATTTACATATCTCTGCCTATTTAGCCTTAAGTGGTGTTAAATGACTTCTAAGAGGGTCACTCCAGGACTAGATAAGAATGTTCTAGGTACCTTGGAGAGCCCTGTGAGTGGGGTTCAATTACAACGTGGGCTGCTAAACTCAAGGTGAGTCATTCTAAATAGCCAGTGGCTGTGCAGGAGAAAGACAATGCTCTCCACTCCCATGAAAGTTTACAGACTCAGAAACCTACAAGGGCAGTCCTACTCTGTCCTATAGGGTTGTTATGAGAAAGAATTGACTTAATGGAAATGTCAACCTACAATTAGA
>NW_022106640.1:0-1278 GCF_000313985.2 Echinops telfairi
TTAAATGCTTCCTCACCCCCACTGTCATGATCCCAATTCTACCTTACAAATCTGGGTAGATCAGAGCATGTACACTGGTGTAGATAGGAACTGGAAACACAGGGATTCCAGCACAGATGATCCCTTCAGGACCAGTTGTGAGAGTGGTGAAACCAGAAGGGTGTAGGGAAGGTGGGGTAAAAAGGGGAACCTATTACAAGGATCTACATATATCCCACTCCCTGGGGGATGAACAGAAAAGTGGGTTAAGGGAGACGTCAGACTGTGTGAGATACGACAAAATAATACTAATTTATAGATTATCAAGGGTTCGTGAAGGAAGGAGTAGGGGGAAGGAGGGGAAAAATGAGGAACTGATACCAAAGGTTGAAGCAGAAAGTGAATGTTTTGAGAATGATGATGGCAGCAAATGTACAAAATGTGCTTGACACAATGGATTGTGTAAGAGTTGTACAAGCCCCCAATAAAAGGAAAGAAAGAAAGAAAGGAAAACCAGGAGCTCTTTTATATATGCAACAGGGTGCTGTGGAGATGAGGGTGAATTTTTTTTTAAGCCCCCAGCGGGGAACAAAAGGCTCTAAGCTTCTGTGTAGGGTTCAAAGAATTCGAAGCTCTGCACCAGGGTCTGCTCAGATGCACTACTTTAGGTACCAGTTCTACCCCTGGTGAAGAACAGCTGAGAGCAAGAGGAGGGGGCCTCCTCTGGGTTCTCTCCCAGAAACCAAGCCCCACTGAGTCACTTGCCATCCCAGAGTGATGAGCTGTTCTCAGTTAGATGGGCGCATGGCGTTTGACCCACAGGCGGCCCTGGTGTAGGATGTGTTGTGCTCAGTGTGCCAGGTTGTGTGTTGCGGGTGAGCTGAGAGCATGTGGAGGTGGCATGAGCTGCAGAGTTAGCCAAAGAAGACTAAGGGGAGCCTCCAGACGTTCCTTGTTCTCAGAGGTAAGGTGGGTCCTGCTCTTGTCCGTATCTAATGGAGCCTGGATCTGGAGCCATAGAGGGTTATGAAATGGGGTCTCCATGCTCACCGGGCACTGTCACTCTGGGGCAAAGAGCACAAGGCACGGAGCAGGTGGGGTCTGTTCTGGGAGACATCATTGCTTAGGGCTGCTGCTCGGGACTGAGGCTCTCATTAGTGAATCCCCTTGAAGTCACCGCCCATTTGGCCTACAAACGTGCTAGAACATCGGCTTCAACACCCAACGGGAACACAGCAAGCTCCCCCACAGGCACTAACTAGGGAAATGTCTGTTTCTATCCTTTTCCTCCTTTCCTCA
>NW_022106640.1:2350-3808 GCF_000313985.2 Echinops telfairi
TAATACAATGATTTTTAAATTTTTCGTTTTAAACTATGAAAGAATGAATTTGCTCTCCCTTTGACCCATTTAAAATATGTTCTAGTTTTTCATATTTTTTGTTAGCGTTTCAGCTGAAAATTGTCTGTGTTTTATTTTGTTATTGTTTGTTTGGTTGTTTGGTGTTCTCTTTGTTTTTGTATGTTTTCCTTTATTTGAAATCCATCCATCAATCTATCGAAACAGTAGCTGGGTGAGTCATTTCCTGAGGGGCAATGACAAGGGAGATTGGGGGTAAGGAGGGAGCTACTAATAAGGAGATCAGGAAGGAAGAAAATAGTCTGAAACTGAGAATGTGATGATGATCGCACAACTTTTAATGTGTTTAAATGATTGAACTGTATGGTATGTGAATTATATATTAAAAATGTTAATTAAAAAAATTTTTTAAAGAAATGACAGTACCCCTGGTTCCTTATCATAACTACAAAAGAAACTAAAACCAATCCTCATTCTTGACAGAAAATGTCTCTAAGTGAACTAGAGGATAAGGCATGGAGTACAATTTCCCCAGAGAGCCACAAAAGAAGCTATGTTACAGTGTAAAGGGAGAGGCAGAGAGGGCAAGACAGTACAGTAAGCCCTTGTTCCTTTTCCTGCTGGGAACAGCTGGTTTGTGGGGTAACAGCCCCCACAATTGAACGGGTCCAAGGGGTGGTTGTGTAATTGAGGGGTAAAATTAAAGAGACATCAGACAATACAAGGCATGCCATGATCTCAGCAAACCACACAGGAGCAAACAGAGAGAGAGAGAGAGAACACCACATTCTGGCCCACCAAGCCCTGAGGACGGCACTCCTGCTCAGAACAGCCAAGTCACAGAGAGGCTATAGGCCCGGCCCCACCACAAGACTTGATAGCCCCTCACTGACACACAGCACTAGGGGTGTGGTGGGGGGGGGTGTCACTGGAGACACAGTGTGGGAATTGTGCCCGGTCTGACAACACCCGCTCCCCCACACTGGGGTAAAACAGGAAGGGAGTGCAACAGGGCAGCAAGGGGAGCAAAACAACGAAGTCCCCGAGGAATCCTGAAACTAGACCTCAGACTCAGAGGGCAGGGCTTGGCACCTCATCAGACTTGATTGGAAAGCATACATAAGGGTCAGCAGACAGACCTGGAACTATTTGTAGACCCTTCTTATACTTCTTTTTTCATGTCTTTCTATTTAAGATGGGAAAGGTAAACAGTCCTTAGGAGAAAACAACGGGATGGACAGTTTGAGGGGGAAGGGAGGTTAGGGGAAAAGGGGTGGGTGGGAGGGCAGAGCCCAAAAATCCAGGGGCAAGGGAACAGCAAGAGATCTAAACTCCATGGTGAGGAAGGTATAGAATGACTAGTGCGGTTTGAACAAGTGCAATGTAGCCCAGAGGAATTACTAAGAGCTGAATGAAGGTCAAACATGACAGTAAGACAAG
>NW_022106641.1:0-1307 GCF_000313985.2 Echinops telfairi
GACCGGTTGTCCACTTTGGAGGAAGGACCTGCTGAAAACCTTATGGAGTGCAGTGAAACCTTGTCAGATACTGAGAGCCTCTGAATAAAGCAGACCACTGTGGGGGATCGCGCTGGAGGATGGGCCCCTCAGGTGGAAGGGCACTGGAAATGTGACTGAGGAGGAGACGATTTCTTGGAGAGGGGTTGACCGTGGCAACATGAGTCAAGTAAAGTGTGTGGAAGTCGAAACTTGGAATGGTCATTTGCAGGTGGGGCATGACTCAAGGTTAGAAGAAACAGCTTCAAAAATCTGCTAATGATCAGAACTTGGAATGTGCAAAGTATGAATCTAGGAAAATTGGAAGTCATCAAAAATGAAATGGAATGCATGAAAATCTATATCCTGGGTTTTAGTGAGCTGAAATGGACTGGTATTGGCCATTTTGAAGCAGAAAATACTATGATTTACTATGTCGGGAATGACAAATCAAAAGGAAGGACGTTGCATTCATTGTCAAACGGACATTTCAAAGTCAATCTTGAAGAACAATGCTGTCTGTGATGGAACTGTATCTCTCCACCTTCAAGAAAATCCAATCAATACAAGTTATTCAGATTTATGCACCAACCACAAAACCTAGCGATGAAGAAATTGAAGAATTCTACCAGCATCTTCGGACACTGTTTGGAAGCTCTGCATAAGGTTTTCAGTGACTACTTTCACAGTGGACAGCCAATCCTTCTTTGTTGTCTGTCCTTCGTCTGGAAACTCCGATGAACCCTGTTCGCTTTGGGTGACTCGGCTGAAACAGCAGTGACATAGCTTCCAGCATCACAGCAACACAAAGGCGACCACAGTACAACAGGCGGACAGAGAAATGGCTGCATGTTAACGCTGGACATCGAATAAGGAAAAGCGAAGAAGAATCAATGCATTTGAATTGTGCTGCTGGAGAAGAATGCTGAATTACCATGGATTGCTAAAGGGACAGACACATCTGTAATGGAAGAAGTACAACCAGTATGCTCCTTAGAGGCAAGGGGCAAGGATGGAGAGACTTCATCTCCTGTACTCTGGCCATGTTGTCAGGAGAGACCAGACCCTGGAGAAGGACATCATGTTTGGTAAAGTGGAGGGGCGGTGACAAAGAGGAAGGCCCTCAACAAGATGGATTGACACAGTGGCTGCAACAATGAGCTCAAGCACACAAGTCATTGTGAGGATGACAGGGCTGGCAGTGTTTTGCTCCATCATGCATAGGGTCACTATGGGTTGGAACCAATTCAGTGGCACCTAACAGCATCAGTAGAATTACTTTATGCCCC
>NW_022106641.1:2815-3726 GCF_000313985.2 Echinops telfairi
CTCCTCTGAGTTACACTCTACTATGAACAATAAAAAACTGAGCAAAACAGTACAAACCCCCAAATACAGAAAAATTTGGGAACCAGATCAGGTCGAGCCTGCATCATAGAGGGGATCTATGTTAACACAAAGCTGTAACTGTTCAGGTCAGATCTATGCCATTCATCTTCTACACTCCTCGCTCCCTAGTGCTCTGTTTAGTGACCACTTTCTTCCCATCCCTCAATTTTAGACACGGCAGTTCTCTGGAGGCCCATTTCCTAGGCAGTTCCACAAATGGATCTTGGGCTCCCACTGTCATCCATAGCCTTCTGCACACCGGATTCTCACCATTTAGGCTCTGATACTGATCCCTCCATCGACGTCGGATCGTATGGATTCCAATCCTTGGGTGACTGATGATGGGGTGCTTCCTCCATGGGGACTTAGTTGACAACTCTCTTAGATGGCTGCTTGTTTGGAGATAAGCCTTTAAGACCCCAGACGCCATTTTATCTGATAGCCGGGCACCATCTAAATTCTTTACCACATTGAACTTTATCCGCGTCTTCCGTGTTCCCTTCCTGAGGGAAGTATTGAGCAGAGCCATGATGTGAGAACTAATTGTTCTTAAGTTGGAGCTAGGATTTAGTGTAAGCCTAGAACTCATCCCTGGATCTATGCCCCCCCTTTAATTTGCTGTAGCTTGGGAGTTAATACCTATGTCATATCATTCCACAGTTCAAGCACATCAAACGGAATTGTACATTTACCTCCATAACGAGTCTCCAAACATCCCTACCCTTCCTGGACTCCTTGACATCATCTCCCTTTTTACTTCCCCACCCACCTATAGCCCCCCCACCCCCCAAAACACTTGTTCTCTTTGCTTTCCCTATAGGCTGAGCATCCTTGGGTTTCATTTACTGAAA
>NW_022106642.1:0-1345 GCF_000313985.2 Echinops telfairi
ATCAGTGGGATTTTGAGTCATTTTCTTAAAGTTGATTTTTAGAATAGATAAGAGTCGTGGTTCAACATCACAAAAATCAAAGGGCAGATCTCTACCTCCGTCACCCAGTTAAATTTTGGGGGTATCCATCTAGATACATAGCAGATACAGAAACATGTATGTGTGTGTAAGTACTTCATTGCTTTTCCTAAAGATCTTGGGATTATATTCAAAACCCAACCCCAAACTGTCATTGAGTTGATTCTTGACTCAGCTATCCTATAGGGCAAAGTGAAACTTCCCCTTTGGGTTTCTGTAGCTGTAAGTTTTACGGGAGCAGAAGTTATCTTCCTCTGGAGGAGTGGTTAATGGGTTCGAACTGCTGACCTTGTGGTTCACAGTTCAATGCGTAACCACTAAGCCACCAGGGTTCCTAGGGACTTGATTAGCTGGCTATCAAAAGAGCTATAACTGAGCAGCAAAGTCCCTAGGAACAGACTGTGTATAAGAAAAAGGGGGTACAAAGGGAAAGTTTGCCACCTTACCCCTGGCTCTTGGATGGATACCAAGAACTTGGCCTAATTGACCTCCGGGGCTATGGAAACAATCAGAAATAGAGGAACAAAGCCTACTGAATTTTCAGCCTTCAAACAAACAGCAATGAGCTGATGGGAAAACCTCATCAGCCAACGGCAAGAGAGGTGAAAGGCAAATGATTCTTTTGTTTGAAGCAAGTACAAGGTGTTCCTTTGGGCTGATGTCACCAGCACAATGAGAAACGGGAAAGTACTAGAAGGCAGGGGGTAGGGCAAGAGCAGGTGGTGACTGCAAAGCAAGGGTGGGGAGAAGAAACGAGCCTCCAGGGAAGGGAAGGAGATCATATTCCAGTTGGGGGATAAGGAAGGATCCCCAATACTAGTGCTGGGGCTTTCTGTACAGGACCTGACCAGATAGCCTGCCAGCCCCATGCTGTCCAACCATGTCAAGCCTCTTGGAGTTCAGTTTTAAGAAAGGAAAAAGCAGACTTGGGGAATGGCCAGCTGTCCATCTGATAATCGATGTAACTTCTGCTGTGTGTGGTGGGAAACCAGCCCAAGCATGGGTGGCTCTCCACCCGAGTGTGTCACTTTGTCCTTGTGAAAAGTGCCTATCTGCAGTTAAAATATCCCAAATGTCCCTTGGCTTCAGAGTGCTTTGACATTTGTAAACATGTCTAGAAAAACATTTTCACTTTAATATTCTAGGCCCATGATGAGTGTTGTGTGTCCCGGGGGGTAGTAAAATACTCAGACGAAAAGAATGCACCAGGGTGTGTCTGCTTGAGGGTGGAGTATGGTGGTTTCTGATAACACTGGAAGGTCAGCCA
>NW_022106642.1:2742-3808 GCF_000313985.2 Echinops telfairi
CCCCCCCTCTATAAGTTACATTCACTTTCAGCAGTCACTGATTGCCTGACCTTCGTTATAAACATCCAGACAGAGCTTGTAAAGCCCTTTGCTACATAAATGTAAGGGCAAGTCGAAAAGTACCGCATCAAAATCCCAGAAACCTGGTAAACAAAAATAGCGATGTGAAGCTATTGTTTCCAGACAGATCTTCCATCTAGGTCTAGACACTTCTGAAGACAAAGTTGTCTTCTCGCGAATGCTTTGGACAAGATATCAGGAGAGACCAGTCCCTGGAAAAGGCCACTGTGCCTGGTAAAGAGGAGGGGCAGTGACAAAGGAAGGCCCTTGACGAGACGGATTGAGTGACTGCAGCAATGGGCTCGCATGCAAAACTGGGAGGTTGGCACAGGCCTGTGAGTTGTTTCATTCTGTTGTACGTAGGGTTGCTATGAGTCGGAAGAAGTGGGAAGTCTGGACTCTCCCATTTATGCCTTGGAGGGGGGTCCAATTTGTGTTCCTTTAAAATGTTTGAGTTTTAAGAACAAAAAGATATCCGAAGGGGCAGGGCCAGGGATAGGAGGAGGATGGGATAATTTTCCACAGAAAGTCTTCTCGGGCAGCCCTCTCGACCCATATATAAAAGCAGGTTCCTGGTTGTGATGGGAAAAATTCCTTTGGGGCAACTCTCCTGGCCTTGATTTCACTAATGCAATTTGCAATGTTCTTCAAACATCTTCCTAATAGGCCACTGTGATCATCCCATGTCCTTCCAAAGAATTCCTATCTAGTTACCCATTTGGAATTGCCCCTGGAACCAGAACCAGAACCTTGTGAGCTGACTGCTCTGCCTTGCAGGTCACTGGCCCAGTGGATTCCCTCGGACCTTGGACGCTACTGTTTTATCTCAACCCTCTTTTGTGAAGGTTGCCTAAGGAGACAAGTGTGTGATGGAGAGAACTTGTCTACAGCCGTCCACTGGTCACAGAGATGTCTTTACACGCATTTTTTGTTTGTTTGTAATAAACCTGTACCTGTGTGAACTGGAGTCCTACTAGCAATACTTTTGGACTTATTGTCACAAAAG
>NW_022106643.1:0-1083 GCF_000313985.2 Echinops telfairi
TGGGCAGCAGAGGTCCAGCACTTAACAAGCCCCTTCCAGACCAGGAAATGTGCATTCTTCACTGAGACATGCTGTTTGTTCTGAAGCACACGGAACAGGTCTTTCTTGTAGGAAATACCTTCGCAGATAGCTCCAACACGCTGCCGAGCCAGTTTATCCATAAACTTGTTTTTGAGGATGTATACATTTCAGAGCGTTGGTGACCTCGCCTGTGGGAAGGTGTGTGTGTGTCTGGATCCTCACTAGATTTTAAGACGGTGGTGGCAGAATTCATTCCATTGCGACCTGTCGGGTTCTAGGTCACACAGGACTGGTGTTAATCTTGAGGTCTGGACCCAACCTTGCTTGTGCCCCTCAGCAGAGATGAGACCAAGCAGAGATTGCTGTCTGCAGAAGACCTGAAGCCGCCTGCTTCTGAGTTCATTCCTGCACGTTTGCCTCGCATAATGACTGTGTTGTGCTCAGCATTATGTGATCTGTTTCCCCCACACACACACATGTAAAACATGCAAATGGAAGGGCTGCAAATCTGCTCTCAAGGACTTGACAGGCTGCACAGGCCAGGGCCTTTGCAATCAAATTGCTCTTGTTCAAGTGAGCCGGCCTTGTACCAGCTGGAACGGCTGTTTGAATTCCAGGCCCACAGTAGTGCTGCCAGACCCGAGGCCACAGGAAGTGGGGGCACACTCCAGAGCAGTCAGAGGCCAGGCAGCCCTGCTAGATTACAAGAGCTGCAGGCTGGCATATTGGCATCTGCATGCCTGCATCTTGGCTCCACCAATCCCAACCCCCTTGTCTCTGGGGTTTAGTAACCGAGGGAACTGCTGTCAGCTTGTTGTATGATCCTGGGCAAGTCTGTGCCCCTTCAGGAAGCCCACTTGGAAGTTTTCCAGAATGGACTGCCTCTAAAAACCTGCCCTGTGTTCGGAGTATGAGTCACCTCTCTGGTTGGCCTCTTCGCATCCTCAACATCCCTCAGGTTCTTGGGGTGAAAGAGGCTCTAACCTCCTGTGGACAGATGACTAGCATTCTGGAACTAGAATATACAGTTGGGTTTTATCCCAGGCAGAACCAGTGCTAAAA
>NW_022106643.1:2522-3807 GCF_000313985.2 Echinops telfairi
GCACGTGTTGCCTCCTCCTGGGGGACCTGGCAATCTCAGAAGGGTGCCCCTCAAGACCCACCAGGGATTATAAGCTTCTTGCATTGAGGGAGGTTTTCTGTAAATAGGAAAATGCTGTAATTGAAAAGCTCCTTGATTATAAAGAAAGAGGCCTGGCACG
Organism: Echinops telfairi; assembly: GCF_000313985.2. Taxonomy (NCBI): domain Eukaryota; kingdom Metazoa; phylum Chordata; class Mammalia; order Afrosoricida; family Tenrecidae; genus Echinops; species Echinops telfairi. The sequence continues at coordinate 2,683 of NW_022106643.1, forward strand.
GAAGCCCCTTCATTCTTTGGCCTACTCGGCAGGGCCGGGTACATTCAGCCTCCCAGAGCTCACAGGCTCCTGGGACCTTGGGAACCTTGGAGCCCGCTGATCCACACCCCTGAAAGGATAGCTGACCAAGAAAATCTCAGAGCCGTAGCTGCTTGCTGTGTGCATCTCCATCTGCCCCTTCCCCTGGCTCACCTGCAGCATCTCCCTCTCCATCTGGCCGACTGCGCTAGCACTGTCAGTGTTTTGTGTGAGAGCTGACGGTCTCTGTCTCCCATGTGGAGCTGGGAAAGGGGCGAGGAGGCAGGGGAAGGCACTAGGACTGGTAGGAATTGCATTCAGGGAGCAAGCTGGCCCCATCTACAAAGATCGAAGGCTGGGTGGGGGTGCCAGGCTTGAAAGCCTCGTGGACTTCCCACCCACTTCCTGAGGGCTGAGTCCACCCTCAGCTCGCTGTCCCTGCCCTCTAATCTTCAGGGACTCAGCTGGCATGTCCCGGGTATGGTTTTCTTTGGCTAGGCATCTCCCAGGACCAGCGCCCTGCAGGACATACAGACAATCACCACACCATGCAATTCCTTCCAAAAGTGCCATGGCCAACCTCGTCTGACTCATGCCCTCTCATTAGAGCCATCCACCAGAACCCTGGCCCAGTGTGTCCTGAGAGGGATCCAGCCCTGGTGACAGGCAGGAAATCAAAGGAATCCGGGGACAGGTATGAGCGCAGCTGCCGGGTGTCCAAGGACTCTGCACTCTTCTTCCTCTTGCTCTGTCCTCGGCTGCTAACACCCTTCTTTGACCAGCACTACTCAGGGGGTTGCACCAACACTTACAAGAAATGTGAAAGCAAAGGCCCCAGACTCACTGAATTACAAACCTGCATCCACACTGCTAGGCTCTTAGAAGTTTCCAAAGCCCTAACCTAGGGCCCCTTTCCACCCACACCCACCCACCCACACCCTAGCTGGGAAAGGGGGAGAGATTGACATACAAGATGGATGTGCACCTCCCCTCTGCCTTTTCACATTTAAGGAGTGGGGTGAGGTGAGGCATTTCCATTGTCCCCCTTAACTCATCCCTTCTCTCTTGGGATGAGAGTGTTGGCCAGGAAGCATGTCCTGGACCTCA
>NW_022106644.1:0-1205 GCF_000313985.2 Echinops telfairi
CCTTATGGAATTTTCACCTCTGTGGAAAAAGCACTCGACAGAAAGGTTTCTGAGGTACTCAAAGCTTCCTTGTACCTCTGACCATGTGGAAGCCACAGCTTCAGGTGTGTGTGTGCCATTCTCAGCTGGCCTCACCACAGCCAGTGCTTCTTGGAGCTCAAGAAGTGCCAAAGAGCTCATTTGGAGAGATGGACAATCTACTGCTTTACCCTGGAATGCTCCAGAATTGACATCGGTCCCTCCATTGTTTATGCTTTTCTGAATGTAGTTACAGTTTATGGCCAGAAAGAAAGGATGGGCCAAACTACTTCCGGACACATCATCTTCATTTCTGGGTTTGCATGGGCTTTACACCTTCAGGAAACCATTAAAAAATGTAGATAATTTTTAAAAAGGGAGCCAGAAATAAGACTTACAGTACAATAAATAAATAAGAACCCTGATAATGTAGTGGGCCATGTGTTTGACTACTAACCACAAGATAAACTATTGGAGCCCACTAGGTGCTGTGCAAGAGGAAGATGAGCCTTTGTGCTCCCATGAATATTTACATCCTCAGGAACCGACAGTAGAAGTTCCATCATCAGGAACCCACAGGAGATTTACATCCTCAGGAACACAGAGAAGAAGTTCCATCCTGTCCTATCGGGTTGCTATGAGTTGCAATCGACTGATAGGTAGTGAGTTTGGTACAATAAACAGATATTCAGATGTTCTGAAACCTAAAACCTTTCAGAGTTCCAACTCCTTTATTAAAATTAACTGTTGCAGTCTTGTGATAAGATGGCACACCTTCCAACTCTGTATAAGTACTCTTAAAAGTTAGAATTTTTTTGTATAAAGAAGTTTGATGTCAAGCTTACCTCTGCAACAGTTCGCATTAATTATCCATTGACTTCTATATATTAAAATGTCTTATCAAATATTTACTGCATAATTTGAAGAAGAAAAATAAAAATCTTCAAAATATTTATGAAAATTACTATGAGCGCTCACATTATTGACACTCTAAATTGCCCTTAAACCTTCCATAGGTGTGTCTTTTCAATTTTCTTTTTTCTTTTCCACTCTTCTCAAGCTGTGTTCTGGCTTGACAGTATCGAGCTCGTTGTCTCTGTACATATTGCACAGCCTCCCATACCAAAAAGAAAAAGCCATTACCTTCTTATTGATTCTAACTCATTGTGACCTTATAGCACAGAAAA
>NW_022106644.1:2664-3757 GCF_000313985.2 Echinops telfairi
AGACTGTCACAAAGGAATGGCTTTTAAGAACAGACCTTCATTTACTCATAGTTCAGGGGCCTAGAAGTCTGAACATCGAGTATTTGCGCTAGGGGAAGATTCGTCTTTACCTCTTTCATCTTCTAGTAGTGGCCAGCAGGCTGAGGACTCTTGAGGTTTGCAAATGCATCTGCCTCCTTGGTTTCCTGGTATCTTTCGCCTGTGTGTAACTAGGTTGATTGTACATTTTCTTTTAATAATCATTTTATTAGGGGCTCATAGAACTCATCACAATCCGTACATACATCATTTGTGTCCAGCACATTAGTACATATGTTGACTTCATCATTCTCACAACACCTGCTTTCCATTTGAGCCCTTGGTGTCAGCTCCCCTTTTTTGCCCCCTCCCTCCCTTTCTGATTGTACCTTTTTATAGGACACCACTCAGAAGGGATTAGGTTCAGGACTTATCCTGCTCCGATATGATCTCATGAAAAACTTCCAATTTCCAAACAGGGTCAAACTTACAGCATTTGGGCTTCAACGTAACTTTTTAAGGGACTTAACTCAAGCCATAACACATGGATATGGGATTTAGAAACCAATATCTGGATGCTAGGATGCCCTGGTGCTATAGAGCGCTAATCATTGGCTGCTAATCATAAGGTCAACAGTTTGAATCCACCAGTTGGCTTTGTGGGATGACAATGGGACTTGCTGTTCCCGTAAAGATGTACAGTGTCAGAAAATCAATGGGACAGTGTGGCCCTGTCCTAAAGGGTTGCCTGGAATCCGAATTGGTTCTATGACAGCAGTGAGGTTGGATCTGGGGGTTCTTCTTTAGACTTTCAACTTTTGACATAATTTCTCTTTTTCACTTATTCTTTCATACACACTTGTTTATCAGTTTTTGTGAAATAAAACATTCTAAAGCATAGTGTCTTAAGGTAACAATTTACTGTATTTTTCCATAATATTATTGCTAAGGAGCCTCATAAGATTGCACTTAAATGATGTTGGATATGGAGTCATCTGAAGGCTTGAAGCTTGACTGGGACAGATGTCCATGTTGGTCCCTCTTGTATCTCTAACATCTCCGCTAGCATACCTGA
>NW_022106645.1:0-968 GCF_000313985.2 Echinops telfairi
AATTTTTATTTTCTCTGCAAGTAATTTATTTATTTTCTGCAAGTAATTTAAAGAAGTAAAGATAACTAACTTATGTGGTTGAAAGTTAGAGCTGACAGGGATATAACAAACTATCTAGTCCACCCCCTCAATTAAATATGTGGAAATTGAGGATGAGAAGCAAGCTTTCTTCAAGGTCACAAAGACATTTAATACCAAAACTGAGATTAACACCAATTCTTATTACTTCTAATTAAATCTCACCAAATCTAATTAGCACAAAATTAGCCCACATATTCCAAAAAGGGTAAAAAAAATTTTTTTTAAGTGTCCTTGAGGTCAGAAGAATTCAATGTTACTTGGCTATAATGATCAACCATTCTGATCAGGGATGCATTAGATGGATCCTGATAAGAAGGGAGAACAATGTGGAACAGAACTTCACATTCTTAAAGACCTCAGACTTATTGAATTTATAGAATGTGGAGGAGTCCCTATCTAAACCTTGAATTGAAGCAAACCCCTGAAGTCACTATTAAACTAAGACCAATTTAGCTCAAAAGTTTAAGCATGTTACCCTTGAGTATTATTCTTTTCTTTTATACAGACAAAAAAAGAATACTATTTTAAAACATAGGCGAGAAGGCTGGGCTGGGGTTAAAGAATTTTCATCAACGGGAAGAAAACATCTAGGATAGGAATAATGAGAATGTTGACACAATGAGATAAATATAACCAATGTCACCAATCATGTCATTTAGAAAATATGGAAGGAGTGTGAGTTTTTTGAAGGTTTGCACCAAACATCAAATCAGTATCATTATTAATTACCATATATTGGAATGAGTGAATGAGTTGGACATGGTGGCTCATGCTATGAAATGAGTGACAAGTCATGGGGAAATGCACATATGCTACTACCCTCTCTCCTGGTTTCCGAAATTTTAAGACCTTGGTCTCCTAAAAGGAGCCCTGCTGGTGCAATTGCA
>NW_022106645.1:1988-3782 GCF_000313985.2 Echinops telfairi
AGAAGCAGCTGACATAAGTCAAAAGACAGATTGCATTGGACAAATCTGGAGAAAGACCCCTTTAAAGCACTCAAAAGCAGACATCCCTTTGAGGACTAAGGTACGCTGGTCCACAGCCAGGATACCTCAAATTGCCTTCTATTCTTGTGAAAGCGGGAATGAATAAGAAAGCCCAGAGAATAATTATGTACTTGAATTATGATGTTGACAAAGAATATTGAAGTTACCATGGTCTTTCAAAAGGCCAAATATATTCTTAGGAAAGTACAGCCAAAATTCTCCTTTGACACGAGGATGGTGAGACTTCACATCATGTACATTGGCCATCTCTTCAGGAGGGAGCAGTCTCTGGAGACCGTCATCATGCTTGGGAAATCTGAGGGTCGATGAAAAATGCAGAGGGACACCTTGGTTGTTACAACGGCTATAAGGATGCTGCAGGACCAGTGTTCCGTTCCGTTGACCATAGCGTCACTGTGTCAGAATGAATTGGTCAGCACCGACAACAATGACAACATTCTTCCACACCCCGGACTGAGTGTGCTCAGTGACATGTTCCATCTGTGTGGTGACTTCGAGATGTAGGTTTGAGATGAGGGAGAAGGAAGCCATTGCAAGCCAAGCCTACCCTCCTCTCCACATGGTTTGAATCACAGATCACTCCAACATGCCTTGTTGCTTGAGACTAATGTCCACTATTCGTAAAGTGGGACTTCGCCTTTTTGTCAGCCTATTTGCTTTCCCCAGCAACCTGGAGAAAAGGGAAAGGGACTGACCGAGGAATATTTGAGTGTTTCTGGAAGGAGGCCTTGGGCTGCTAACCATAAAGCCTGCAGTTCAAAACCGCCAGCCAGTCCATGGGAGAAGAACAGAGTTTTCTACTCCTGCACAGAATGACAGTCTGGGAAACTCCGAGGGGGACTTTTATACCCTGTCCTATAGGATCCAGATGAGTCCCCAGGGACTCGATAACAGTGAGCTTGGTTTGTTTTCTTTTGGGACCCTTTGGATTAAACCATTCTACCATCACATCGTCTTTCAACGTTATAGCTGATTATGTATAAGAAGGCCTTTATAATGTTCCAGGAACTATCTGAGCTGTGTGATCCATGTTTCTTCTAATCTTCACCAACCCTGAATGAAATTAACATCTGGGATTGAAGATTGACATCCTAGATCACTGGACTGCCAGGTCAGTTTTCTTTTCTCTTCCTACCACCAATGGAGGGAAACAAAGGTTTCCATGAAAGAAAATGTTGTATTTTCTCTTTCTATTCATCACCACTGCTCACCAAAATATATAGGACAATATAATCTGCTTTACGAATGTGAAAACGGAGGCTCACGGACATTATATGAGTTGCTCGAAGTCCAAAAGTTTGATTGTGGCATAATGGAGTCTAAAACTGAGGGGTTGCAAATTCACTTATAGCTCTTCCCGTAACAGCAGGACTCTATATTTGGCTTGAGAAATGATTGATGTTCCCTTTGAGAAAATGCTTTTTAAAGACACACACATTTGTGCATGGGTGGGTCTGAAGTTCTGGAAATGTACCACAAATAGAGTAATCAAATGGAGCCATGGAGACCTAGCTCCGAGGGAACCAGGAAGTCATTAAGATTCTCAGTTCTGACCTCACCACGACCAGGAATAAATGGTATTTTTCCTTAAATATTCGAGGAAAAAGCCAGGAAGTGATATGACTAAGGTGTTATGCATTTTAAGTGCTTAATGATAAGACGGGAAGTTCATGCACAAGGTGAATAGAGAAAAATGTTATTGTGTGCAATAGA
>NW_022106646.1:0-1078 GCF_000313985.2 Echinops telfairi
CCTGAACCATGCTGCAATCCCACCGGCAGTTTCCCTAATAGCTGAGCGGGTAAGCCATTCGCATGAGGCAGGCACCTCTGAGTAAAAGCAGCCCTTGAAAGGCAGGCCTGAGAGTGGGAGGAAGGAATGATCCAGGCAGAGGGAACCACGTTGGAGACGGCCTGGTGGTGGCGAGTGGGTACATGTTGGGCTGCTAACTGCAAGGACAGCAGTTTGAAACCAACAGCTACTTCTTGGGAGAAAGATAAACCTTTCTATTCCAGGAGTTAGAGTCCTGGAAACTCACCGGGGCAGCTCTACCCTGTCCTATAGGGAGGGGCTTGTCTGAGCCTGAAGGGGTACATGGCAGTGAGGGTGGGTTTGTTTTTGATGATAAAGGAACCCATGTCTTTAGTTTCATCACCGACTCTCTTACCCCTGACCTTTTACCTCCCAAATAACCGTGACTGCACCCAGGCTGCCCAGCTCTCCCATCCCGTGGGGTGTGTGTGGACACCAGCGTCCAGCCTCTCCCTTGGCACAGTGGGGGTGGTGGTGCCTGGTCTGAATGCGGATTCTTTCCCTGGGGGGCGGGGTAACTGGAGAAGAAGTGGCAGGTGAGGCGGCAGGGACATCTCGCACTGTTTTTTCCCGGAGACCTGCTGGAGGCCTTTGTCTCCGTAGCCTGTAATGGGTTTCAGGAGAGAGCTTCAATATTTGCATCAAACACAGGCACAAGCAGTTAGCAGCCCAGCTCATAACCACTGCGCCACCAGGGCTCAGACCCAGGGAGCCCCTCAGGTCTGATTTGGCAGCTCTGCCGTGAGGCACCCACCTTGGTCCTGAGCCTTGGCTTCCCACAGCTGTGATGACGGCAGAAAGGTTCCTTCAGGAACACCCTCCTTATTGTAAAGGTAACTTAGAAAAAAACGTCCAGTCAAAACAGTGGCTTCTGAAGGTGTGTGCTGGGCCAGTGACTTTTTAAAAAATTTATTTCAAAGGGGTAATCTTTTAAAAAAAATCATTTCATTGGGGGCTCATACAGCTCTTATCACAATCCATCCACACATCCATTGTGTCAAGCACATTTGTACATATG
>NW_022106646.1:2586-3744 GCF_000313985.2 Echinops telfairi
GGGTGGGGTAGAAGAAGACATGAAGACATATAGTAAGGTCCTCCACCCACCAGGATCTCTGAACCCGTGTGGAAGGTGGAGGTAGAATCTTCCGGGGGCAAAGACTGCCAGTTCTCCTTGCTTCCAGACACTCTGGGCCAGGCGTAAGAATTGTAAAATGTCTTTAAAAATACTTTTTAAAGTATTTTTCTTTATAAAAAAGTATTTTTCCTTTCTTTTCTTCGTTTCCCCCTCATTGACTGTCTGAAACTAGCCCGTGTGTGCAAACGCATTGACATTCCAGGCCCCATTCAGACCAGGGGTTAGATCTGATGGGGGAGGAAACAAGGCTTTTCTTTCTCTTTTTAGAAAAGCTCCCCCCTTTATTTGTGGGGTGTACGCCACACAGGGGAACATACAGAGAGCGTCGGCACAGCTCAGCTCATCAGGACGGTGACAGTAACTCAGGGTGCACCCCACCCCACCATGTGTATGTGGACCCCTCTTCTTTGTTTCCCTCCTCCTCCACCCTCCTCTCCCTTCTCCCCTCAACTCATTAGAGCCCTCAAGGTGTGCTGTGAAACCATTGTTCTTGGTTTCGTCCCCCCTTTATAATACTGAGGTCATGTCGTATTTGTCTTTATGAGAGTGACTAACTTTTTGAGCATACCGTCTTCCAAATTCATCCAATCACGAGATCTCTGAGAGTTTCACGACTATTTCTCAGCGATGCATACTTTCCCATGGTGTCTATGGACCAGAGCTTATTTCTCCATTCCTCTGCAGAGGGGCTGTTTGACTGTTCCCACCTCTGTGCTCTTACAGTGCTGTGATAAACATGAGTGGCATCGACTTGTTTGTGTTTGGCTCTTCATCCTGGAGAGACTACAATCGTGTGGTGTTTCTGGTCATGCTTGTTTCAGGAAGTATCATGCATATGTCCCTAGTGCCTGAACCATGCTGCAATCCCACCGGCAGTTTCAACTCTCTGCATCCTCTCCACTGTTTGTTATTGTCTGGGCTTCTTTGGAATCTTGCTATCAGTATCAGTGTGAGGTGCCATCTCATTGTATTTGTTTTCTAGCGAATGATTTCAAGCACAGCAATATGATTGTTGGCCACCAGATCTCATCTTTCGTGAATTGTCTGTATCTTCCGCCCATTTCCCTCCCACCCCCC
>NW_022106647.1:0-886 GCF_000313985.2 Echinops telfairi
TAGTAAACTGAAAGACTGGAAGTTGAGGCCACCTAGAGGTGCCTCAGAAGAAAGCCCTGGCAATCAGCTTCCAAACAATCACAGCCATTAAAAGAAAATGAGTGTAGCACAGTTCTACTCTGACCATGAGTCATAGCTGACAGCAGTACTCACTGCTAGGAAACTAGATGGTCAATATGAGGGTTTGTCCGCCAGGACGTAATTTACAAAATGCAATTTCCTTAATATTAGATCAGTTGTTCTATCAAAGTACCTGTGACATGGCCCTACTCAATACCGCCCTCACGATGTGATTACTGAAGACATAGGTGCTTTAGCAAAGCATGGTGAAGAAAGCATTTGGTGCCCAGCTAAGCAGAAAAAAACACATCTTAGGTCTTAAAGACTTGTCTTAAAACAGGCAGTCATCTAAGTAAAATGTTGGCTACATCCACATGGAAGAAGCACACCAGCCTGGGTAATCCAAGAAGTGTAAAAAGGAAAATCCAAATCCAGAGGAGGGACTTGTATTAGAGAATAAATTCTGAATACTTGCAGAAGGCTACGCATGACAGTGAAAACCCAAAGCCCATTCTCAAGAACTCTTTGGCAGATTAAGCCTCTGATGAATCCCTTCTGACCACGGACCAGAGATGGGAAAGACCTTGTTATCAGACGAATCACACTGCCGAGTGGATTACTGCAGGGTAGTTAGGTCAAACTGTAACACTTGCCCTTGATCTTTCTTGACTCGATGTATAATTGCTCCAGTTTTTAATATTTTCTGTGGTTTTCTACTGAGGTTTAATCCGTTTAAGTCTATTGTTGTTGGACCATCTGCTTGTGCTATGTCTTAATTTTGCATGTTTTTCTGTATATGGGACCCAGATTAGGGTTACCCACTGGG
>NW_022106647.1:2663-3743 GCF_000313985.2 Echinops telfairi
CTCATGCAAAGCCAGCACTTACCTGGTACTGGATATTGGTATATTGCTATGCTATTGCATATGTCTAAGTGGAGCTTCCAGGATAGGAAGAAAGGCCTGGCAATCTACTTTCAAAAAGCATTCGATTAAAACCCTATGGGAGAGACAGCCCAAGATGGTGGCTCAGTCAGACATACTATGCTATGCTGTCCATCTACAGACTGAAAGACCAGAAACCAGGTGAAGCAGACACAGGTGACAATTCTGGAAGCCAAAGGCAAATAAAGAATTCTGAGAGCAGCTCATGAAAAACAAGCTATCACGTGTGAAAGGGCACCAGTTAAACCAAGTGCTGATTTCTTGTTAGAAAGCATGTAGGCAAGAAGACAATGGAAGGACTTGTATAGAAAAGGAAAACCATTGCCAACCAAGGGTCCTCTGTCCAGCAACACTCTCTTTCAAAAACTAGAGTAAAACAAACATTCTCAGAGAAGCACAAGCTAAGAGAGTTTGTAAACACCCTCCTAGCCTTACATGGACTAGTAAAGGGCTCTTTCAGAAAAAGAGCCAATGACATCAGGCAACAACCTGAGATAAGACACACAACAACATCACCCAGATACCAATCCATATAAAGATGTCACAAAAGCAAAATAAAGCTGAAAAGCACAGAATGTGGGGAACCATAGGAGGGAAGCTGCACATGATACCAACTTTAAAACAAAGAGAGGAACAGAGTCCCTGTTGAAGTGCTTCCTTCCGTAACGGTTGTTGTTGTTCTATTGTTAGGTACATCGAGTCGATTACAACTCAGAGAGGAGACCCTCTGTACCACAGGATGAAACAATACCCAGGCTGGCACCACCCTCACAACCGTTGCTATGTCTCAGCCACTGTATCAAACCATGAGGTCGATGACTGAGTTAGTTCATTGTGCCAGCCTGGCCGATCATCCCATGTGGGGCTAATTGAAAGGCGGAGAGATAAATGGGTGATGAGCCCCGCCTTCCGAGTTCTCGGGTCTCTTGCTTTGTGATGGTCGTACCAGGGTGCAGCTGCCTTAGCAGTTCCCTGCTTCAGCTTGCAAGATTGACTTCCTAC
>NW_022106648.1:0-1565 GCF_000313985.2 Echinops telfairi
GCTCCACTCTCTGACGGTCCAATTGTGGTCACTCACGACTTTCCAGGTGTGGTCAGCGTCATTGGGATCACTCGGGCCTTCCCAGGTGTGGTCAGTGTCCTTTCGGGGGAGAGGGTGACTTTGTTAGAGAAAGGAAACTCAGGCCTGCCTTAAGAGGCCTGGCCTGTCATGGAGTCACCGCTGCGTTACAAAACGTGAACACTTTTTTTTTTTTTGGTGGTGGTGGTATCATCTTTATTAAAATTTTAGAAATTTTTGGATAACACATTTCAAAATTCCTATATTTTTATGAGGTCGTGTAAGGCAGTGGTGACTCCATGACAGGCCAAGCCTCTTAAGATAGGCCTAAGTTTCGTTTCTCCAGCCAAAATTTCCTCTTCTCCAAAGCGATGCTGACTACAACTAGAAAGTCCAGAAATGGAGCCAACCAATCAAGAACTTACACAACCGGACAAAGCCATTAATCAAAAGAGGGGGTGGTGGTGATTCACCCAGCTTGTGTAACCTGTAGAAAAGTATAAAAATTCAGCCTTTACCCTGCGACGGGGTCCTTGTCCTCGATGGTGGCCACTGCGTTGGTACGCTGGGACTTGGGTCCTGGCTCGGGCTAGCCAATAATCTCCTTTGTTCTTTGCAGCCTCGGTGACTCTGCCTCTCTGTTCCTGGGGCCAGGGATAGCCAGCAGTAACAGTAGTAAAATATATTGTTATATAAATAAAAATTATAAAATTGATTTTTGCATATAGATGTCATCAGAAAATTGAGTAGAAATTCAAGAGCATAGGACACTGTTAATGAACGATAAAGCTTTCTCATAATTCCTCAGGCTTGTCTGCACTGTGGGTCTCTTATACAGTGAGATTTGAGGATTGATTTACCCCACCTGTCACCAGATTCTTTACGTTCATAATTTTCTCACCACTGTGCACTGTTGTATGTTTACTGATCTGTGAGGAGGGACTAAATTATTTTCCACATTCCTTCTGTCATAAGGCCTCTCTCTACTGTGCATTCTCACGTCAACTGAAGTCACAAAGTTGAGGAAAAGTTTTCCCACATCCTTACATTCATTCCTAAGACCTCTCTCCATTGTGAGCTCTCATATGTTGACTGAGTTGTGAGGCTTGCATACGTTTTCTCACATTCCTCACATTCAAAAGTCCTCTCTCCACTGTGAATTCTCATGTTGATTTCAATCTGAGGACCAACTAAAGGTTTTTCCACGTTCCTTACATGCATAAGACTTTCATATCTAAGGAGGTGTGCTGGTTGAATAAAAGTTTTTCCACATTCTTTACATTCATAAAACCTCTCTCCACTGTGAAGTCTCATATGTTGATTTAAGTGTGAGGCCTGATTAAAGTTTTTCCACATTCTTTACATTCATAAAACCTCTCTCCACGGTGAATTCTCATATGTTGACTGAGTTGTGAGGCCTGATTAAAGTTTTTCCACATTCTTTACATTCAAAAGTCCTCTCTCCACTGTGAATTCTCATGTTGATTTCAATGTGAGGACCAACTAAAGGTTTTTCCACATTCCTTACATGCATAAGACTTTCATAT
>NW_022106648.1:2743-3741 GCF_000313985.2 Echinops telfairi
CGTTTGGCAGACACGTACGAAAAAGTTGGTCAGCTACCTCGTGGGGTGGCGTGGCACGGTCGGTGAGCTGGCACTCGGGTCCCACCAGTTGGCCTCCTGAGACAGACATTGGCCTCTCATCCTGGAGCCTCAGTGACTCCCGTGAGGCCTTGAAGCTTTCGTGAGATGTAAACAGCATGAGTCGATAACTAAGACGTGGTGCGCCCGCGCAGTGCGATATTGCTCACACACGACAAGGAAAGACGTTCAGATGCACGCGCTGACAAAGCTGTGGCCTGAAACCACTCCTGAGTCTCTGGTGCGCATGCATGCACAGGAAGCGGCCAAGACAGGCCAGTCCTTGGGGCACAGAAGCGGACCACAGGCTGTTGCCACGCGGTGACCTCTCAGCCGCCTCTAGCTTCCAGCTGTTGGAGCTCGGAAGTCTTTGTGGGGTACCTGTTCAATTTAAGAAGTTGATCCAGCCTCGGTTCTTTATTTTTTTAATCCACCCTCGGGGAGCTTAACAACTAGCTGAAGTAAAATCCCCACTTCCTCGGGGCATCGATTTTTAAATCATCATGGGAGTTTTTTAAAAATGGTCAAAAAACCTCCCTGTGGAAATCTTTTCACTGATCGTGGATGATAGCCTCAACATTGAAGGAGGGTTCTTAGAATCACTAGAGCTGGGAGCTAAGGAGCTTGGCGTAACAACAGAAAACAATCCCCACAAAAAAGGCCTAGCAAGTGTGCAGGCGTTCTGTATATTCTATATTTAATAGGTAGTTTAACCTTTAGAGATGATGGGTCAGGAAGCTTCAAGTATTTACTTTCTGGTTTAATGCTAAGCCTCTAAACATTGGATAATAGAGTTCAGCTTAAGTAGAGGTTGGGCCGTAAACTCAGTAGTAAATAGAATGTGTCTAGGGCCTTGAATATACTCAAGAAATACAGGATAAATGGGTGGGTGGGTGGATGGATGGGTGAGTCAGTGGAGAGATTAGTGTGTGAATGGATGC
>NW_022106649.1:0-1737 GCF_000313985.2 Echinops telfairi
CCAGATTATGTAACTACCACAAACATCATGCATCTTCCTTCAAGTAACCAACTACTAAATTCCTAGAATTCTAAAATCCTATCAACTTTAAAAATACTTCCAAACACAAGGTTCTTTCATTCTAGTATGGAGAAAATGATATGAGAGTCCTGGCAAATCTGACTCGCCTACACCAAATATAAGAATATCAAACAAACGAAAGCAAATCTCTACATTATCAACAATATTTCTTCTACATTTACTCTGGATCATTTTATGGCAAATATACGTAGAAATGTGGAGGAGCATCCAGCACGCAGAGTTTTGAACGCTTCTTCTTCATAACCAAACACCTTGAAGGAATGAGCTACAGGGCTCAGGGGACCAGGACCATGCTTCCTGAAGACAATAGATAATTGAATAAAATTACTCTGGAATATGTGTAATGAATAAATGTAACCGGGTACTTTGTGTTCATTTTCATTTAAACATAGTAGGAATGTCACGAAGTTCCTTAAAGGACACTTGTGCTGTGCATTATGCATTGTAAGGCCTCCTCTTGCTACTCTGCCTATTCCTGTACAACAATTTTAGATGGGGGTTCTCCAGGGAAGTAAAACCAGTAACTATAGAAAGAGAGACTTCTGTCCATGAATGGCTCACGCAGCTGTAGAAGTGGGTAAGTCAGTTCGGTTCAAGTCATGGTCAAATGTAAGCTGGAAGTCTCTCCTGACTCGTGTGGCTATAGGGAACAACAAACAGGAAGCAGGAAGATGAAGCAAGAAGACAGCAGGCTGGTGGATGCAGTCCACTGCTGGCTCCTGGGATCTGCCGGCGATCTAGCTGGAAATCGCTGAACAGATGCAGCATCCACATCCAGCAGAAGGGAGCTAGCTTCGGCACAGTACAAATCTATAGGAAATCATAGCTCAAAGAACCCTCCCGCGATTGCGTCAAGTCTGCGACTAGATTAAGGAGGTGGTATGCGGCCCTATTCTGCTACAACTGCTTGGCTGATGCACAGAAGATCCGATCATGGAGTTGACCACATGATGTTAGAATCCTGTCCCATGCAAGCTGACATAAAACCTAATTGTTAGCAACAAAGGATCAAAGAGAATAAGTATCTTGTTTTCCATTCAGGAAGCATTGATAGACATGAATACAACCAGCGTACACTTAATATCTCAAACATTCACAATCGTTTCCATTAATGAGTCCCACCTGTTGCCATGTAACATGCAGCGTTGACAAGGAGTTCTATGAGGAATTTCTAGCTCCACCCTGTTGACATTGGGCTCGTCCATGTGCCTTGCTTTGGCCATTAGCCAAAGTGTGGGTGGACGTTGTATACACCATAACTAAGGAGACGTTGGAAGAGTCATTATGTGGTTTAACCAACCCTTTCCACCGATCTCTCTATAATGGGCTCACATGTTCCAGAGAAAGAGGCTCTATTCCGTATGGTTCCCAGGATAAAGGAGCAACGTGGAAGAGATATACATTTGACTTATTTTCTAAGAAGGAAAAGTAAAACACAACTTGCTTTATTCTTGGTTGTTGTAGCCTCTAACATATGGTTGTTCCTTAGAGCAGAGCTGACTAATTTAGAACACGAGACCAAAAACAATAATTGATTTGCTCAAGTTTACACATTTTACCCAACTAAATGGTTGAATGAGAATTGAAGTACCTGTCTTTTGACTTACTGTATTTTCTCCATATTTGTAGAGCACCTTTAATGACCAGTTTAAACAT
>NW_022106649.1:2775-3802 GCF_000313985.2 Echinops telfairi
ATTTTTTTACAAAACAATCATCACTTTCAAAGTGCTGTCCATTACACTTAATATATTTGTCGAATCTGCAAATCCATTCTTGGAAACAATTTTTCCAACTCATCTGCGTGGATGGCTGACAACGCTTCCCTCAATTTTTTTTCTTCACCTCTTCTACATCGCCAAATGGCTGTCCTTTCCTTCCCCTCTGTATTCATGGAAACAAAAAGTAGGTCAGGTCAGGTGACTCAGGTGTCTGGGGCAAGGGAAGCAGGCTGTTTTTTGCCAAAAATGAGCACACTGACATGGCTGCATGAGTGCGCATTGCTGTGGTGGCAAAAACAATGGGACAAAGCAAGTGGTTTTGTTGTTGTTTTTTGTCACACGCTGTTGTGCAATATTTTCAGAACCTCTAAAAAGAAAGTTTGATTAACAATCTGATCTGGTGGAATGAACTCCAAATGCACTACAAGTTGATGTTTTCATCCAATTGGAAAGTTGACAGACACCCCAGAACAAAATTTGTCATCAATCGACATGTCACCTTTTTTGAAAGGAGAAAACCACTTGTACACTTAAGTGTTTCCCATAGAGCTGTCCTTGTATGCTGTGTTCAACATCACAACGGTTTCTGTGGCACTTTTCCTGAGCAGGAAGCAAAATTTCACAGCTGCACATTGTTCTATTAAATTGGTCATCACAAAAACTGAGGTTTGAGCCAAACTACTTTTACTAAAAAATTCACTGTGACCAGAGAGAACCTTCCCAAGGCGAAGCCACTGGGTGCACTGACAGACTGAGTTGATGGATGCTTGCTCACCTAGTGAGGAATATGCGTACTATGAAAGCTCTGCCAAGCAGACCTTTTCTCCATTTGGGGGGGTGTTACCCCCTTTATACACACATATACCTATATATAAGTATATACACACACACATATGATATATACTTTTTCTGTTTTTATTCCAATGAATAGAAATGTTTATTCCTAGTTTTTTCTGATGCCAAATGATCATTTTTTACTCTATATCTCATATTATACACCAAT
>NW_022106650.1:0-1412 GCF_000313985.2 Echinops telfairi
GTCTTTAAGTTCAGGAGAATTTAAGACCTCTTTTTAAGTTAGTGAGAATTTAAGATGGACTGCGGGACTATGGCTGAAACGGACTTTTAAAATTGTGTTTTAAGGGAAAGATCACAGATTAAATATGTTTTTCTGTCAACATGCATACACAACTTTTTTTCCGTGACATTGATTGCAATCTTCACATGCAATAATACTCCCAACCTTCCCACTTCCTCCCCGGGCTCCCAAATTGTCATTTGCCCTTCTTTCCTGCTGAGCATTGCTTTGGGGACAATCCTGCCCCTTTTCTCTGGTAGGGTGGATTGTACTGAAGAATATGTTCCTCCCTGGAGTCATTCAGCAGGAGAAAGACTGGGCTTTCTACTCCTGCTAGGTGTTACAAGACTATGAGCCCGAATCAACTTGATGGGGGAGAGCGAGTATACGGGAGAGGGAGATGGAGATGGAGACAGAGACTGGATGGACAAGGAGAGGGAGATAATGTCGTTCACCTTATAGATCTGCCTGTGAGTTGCCTGGAAATGGATCCCTGAGGAGTGCTCCATTCCAGGCTTTTAGAGTGTCTAAAGAACATATTCTTAGGGATGCACCACCCTCTGTCAGACCAGTGAGTTTGATCCCTTTTATGATTTTGAATTTTGTCCCACCACTTTCTTTCACCCATTTCTGAGCCTCATATTGTGATTTCCTCTAAGGCAGTCAGAATTGCTTTCCGAGCACCATCTAGTGTTTGTGGTCTCCCCAGGCTGGCGTCTGGGTTTCATCTGGCCCCGAGTGCTTTTGATTCATGTTAAAATTGCTGTTGTCCATTGCTGTTGAGATAACTCTGACTCAGAGTGGCCATAAGCTGCAGCAAGACATGTTGCCTCGTCTCGCTCCATTTTTACAATTGTTGGGGTGAGCACGTCCTCTGTGTGTTTCCTAAAGCCCGTTTTCTGGGCACTCTACCTGGCAACGTTCTTTCGTGATCAATTGGTTTTTATTGGCTGCTTTCCAAAAGTAAATCACCTGGCCTTTGTTCCTAGATTAGTTTGGAAGCTGACATGAAATCCGCGCGCCAGGGGTGACCCTGGTGGTATATGGAATACCAACAGCAGAGCTGCCAGCCTCACAGCACGCACACCACTGCACTGCAGCACATTGACAGACAGGTGGTGGAAACAGACTGTGACTCTTCCGGAAATCAGCAGCATTTCAAATTCCTCATATTACAACCTGCGTCCAGGTGTTGCTCCCGGCCCTCTAGATAATTTATTTATGTAGAATTGCATGCTCTCAGAGGGAATGCGCTTAATAGTCTATAGCGGTCAAATGTCAAATGCCACCGTAGCTAGACATCTATTCACTAAATGATGTTGGAAAGGAAATGTCATTTGCACAGTGAAATTAAATGAGTGCCAAAGAAACAG
>NW_022106650.1:2609-3800 GCF_000313985.2 Echinops telfairi
TTCTGTAATTAGATTTTAAAATTATACACACAGAGCTTGCCCATGAACCCTTGAGGGTACTGCAGCATCAGCTTTGGACTTCTAGCCGCAAGTTGTGTGATTCAACTTCATCAGTTGCTTTGCAAGTGAAAGATGAAGATTTCTGATCACCTAGAGATCTATAGCCTTGAAAACCCTATGATGTGTTGCTATGAGTATTGAGTTTGATTTTGAGTGATATATATTCCAAATATTATAATGCTAATACTCTTTCTTACTGAATATAACAGAATAAAGTACATATCTATAAGAGTGTGCATGTATGTGTGCCCAAAGGGTAAGCAAATCAAAATCAAATTCACTGTCATCTAGTCATTGCTGACTCATAGCGACCCACTGTGTGTTTCCAAGACTTTAACTATTCACAGGAGTAGAACACCCAGTCTTTCACTCAATGAGATGCAGGTGGTTTCAAACTGCCAATGACATGGATTACAACCCAATGTGCAGTCATTGCTCTACCAGGGCACCTGTGCCTCAGGACTATGTGTGTCCTAATTTCCAAGCATATCTTTAATTACCTGATGGTATTGATCAGCTTTTTAATTCTAATGCATTAACATATAATTCAGAGAAATTGTCCATAAATAAATACATGGCTTTAAAAATGTTTTTTACTTATGTTAGTTATTGTTGTTGAGAACAGACACAACAAAATCATACACCAATTGAAGTTTCTGCATAGACATTGCAGTGACATTGATCCTATTCTGTTAGTTGTTCGGCTATTCTCAGCCTTCTCTTGTGCGTTCTTCCTCCTCTGCTCACATTAACTCCAGACCCTCAAAATTCCTACCTCACCTTTCCCGTTGCTACTGTCAATTTTATTCCATATACATAGATCTTAAAAAGCCTAATGCTCAAGGAAGACATTACAAGTTAAGATAGACTATCGTTTGGTTTTCAGAAGGCTGTGCGAATTTTTACTTAAAACCTGAATAAATGAATGGGTTTATTAATTTTCAAAACGTATCTCTCACTCAGACCATAAGTGAAAGTTTGTCCAGCTTCCGGTCTAAGAAGATATTCTTCCATCCCCTCAACTCGTTCCTCCCCATGTAAGCATAAGCATTGTCCTGATTCAAGTATGATGTTAATTCCACACACATGCATTGGGTAGGTTTGAACTGCTGGTGTTATACTTCCTGAAAG
>NW_022106651.1:0-1046 GCF_000313985.2 Echinops telfairi
TATATCTTTTGATAGCCGGGCACCATCTGCTTTCTTCACCACATTTGCTTATGCACACATTTGTCTTCAGCTATCATGTCAGAAAGGTGAGCATCATGGAGTGCCAGTTTAATAGAGCAAAGTATTCTTGCATTGAGGGAGTACTTGAGTGGAGGCCCCATGTCCATCTGCCACCTGATTACTAAATCTATACATATATGCACATAGATCTATCTCCACATCCTAATATCTAAATATATTTACATATGCACATGCCTTTATTTAGACCTCCATAAATGCCCTTTGCCTCCTAGCTCTTTCATCTATTTCCTTTTACTTTCCTCTTGTCCCACTATCATGTTCAGCCTTCATTAGGGTTTCAGTAATTCCTGACCCTTGGTTTACATGACCCTTGGTCATGCCCTACCAGGCCTCCTATACCCTCCTCACCACTGATTTGGATCGCTTGCTGTTCCCTTGTCCCTGGGTTTGTTAACACCACTACCTTTCCCTCCACTTCCCCCTCTCCTATGTTCCCCCAGTACTGTCGGTCCCATTGTTTTCTCTTCCAGATTGTTCATCCAACCTACTTTATTTAGACAGACCTGCAGAGACAATAACATGCACAAAAACAAGACAGCGCTAAACCATGCAACAAAATAAAGAAAACCACAACAGCAGCAACAACAAGCCAATGACAAAAAACAAATCAAAGCACAAGAAAGAAAAGTTTGTAGTTAGTTAAAGGACTGTTTGTTGGCCTTTAGGAGTGTTTTCCAGTGGAGTCTATTGAGGCGCCAAGTTCTGGCCCCAAAGTCTATTTTTGGTATTCCCTGGGGACTTCATTGCTCTGTTCCCCTTGCTGTTCTGTTGCACGCCCTTCGTGTTTTGCCTCAGTGTGGTGGGATCAGATCGGGCAGAATCCCACACTGTGTCTCCACTGTTGCACCCAGTAGGGCTATGGGTCAGTGAGGGATGTCGTGTCTTATAGTGTGGCGGGCCATGTGGTCTTCTCTGTGGATTGGATGCTCTGAGTGGGAATATTGTCCTCAAGGCTTGGTGGGCCA
>NW_022106651.1:2677-3703 GCF_000313985.2 Echinops telfairi
CCACCAACTTATTTGGAAAGGAAAGAGGCTCTGATCAGTGACTCATACTAAAGTAGAACACAGTAGGAAACCTCACACAACTGCATTTCAGAACTGTCTACAAAACTATGTTAGTCAAAGCAGCCTGGAATTCATACAAAACTATATAGATAGATCAATGGAACAAATAAAGAATTCAATAGTAAATTTATCCACCCACGGAAAGCTGATTTTTGACAAAGGGCAAAAGTCCAGTAAATGAGGAAGAGACAGTCTCTTGAACAAATGGTGCTGGAAAAAAAAGGAATGCTTATCTATGGAAAAAATGAAAGAGAACTCATAACCTCATACCATATACAAAAGTGAACTCAAAATGGATCAAAAGTATAAATACATCTAAAACCTAAAACTATCAAGATCACGAGAGAAAAAATAGGGATGCTGGTATTTAATATCACATAAATAGAACACCAAACATTACTAAAAATGCACAGATAGCAGAAGATTATTTAGATAAGTGATATTTCCTAAAATTTAAATACTTATACTCATCAATAAGTTCTCCAAAATAAAAATTTTAAAGGCACTCACAAACTGGGAAAAAATTCTCATTACAACCTATCTAATGAGGGATAAATCTCTAAAATTTATAGTAAATTTCCACAACTCAAAAACACCAAGGCAAATAGGCTAATTAAGAATGGACAAAAACATAGACATTTTACCTAAGGAGGCATTCAAGTGATCAACAAACACATAATGAAATGTTCATGATCCCATTCCAAACAGAATCCACTGCTATGGAGTTGATTCTGACTCACAGAGACCCTACAGAACAGAGTAGAGCTTCTCTGTTGTTTTTCCAAGGATGTAAATTGTTTGTCAAAGAGTTTTATTCGCATATAATCACATATCTTATAATTCAGTATATTACTCACATCAAGAAGATTTATACAATTATCACCACATCAGTTTTAGAACATTTTCTTTATTCTTTTTTTTTAATCATTTTATTAGGGGCTCATACAACTCTTATCACAATCCATA
>NW_022106652.1:0-724 GCF_000313985.2 Echinops telfairi
CCCCCCCAAGGAGACAGCATCAGGCTGTGACCAGATTAACAGGTTGGATTACGCCCTTACATTTGCATACGTCTTCAAGTTGACACCTGCCCATGAGTTATCCTCTTTCCTTGGAAGAATCTGACAGGGGGAGAAATGCCACATACTTACAGACTCATGTAAAGCATGAAACTTTAATTTAAAAAAAGTTTAACAGTTTTTTTGATCATTGACTGAGAGCATGAAAATTCTCACCATCGTGTGTACCAGGGTAAGTAAAAAAGCACAAAATCATAGAAGCCTTAATTAAGCAATAGTATCAAAACATCCTATAGTAATGTAAGTGGTTGCTGCCTTTCTGATTAATCTTGATAAGACATAATGTGTATAAACATATGTAATCATAATAACACGTGTTATAGTAATTAGGCCCAATAATTTAATATGCATTATATTTATAGTAATTGTATTTAATTCAGCTGGTACCTTGGAGTATTTTATGGATAATTTGCAATGTGAAATTATAATTTTTCATGGATTGTGCCTTAAACATGTCCAGACATTTAAATAGCACATTTGCTCCCTGGAGTCTCAGACTCGACATTCTCTTTGTTCACAGCATCTTCCTTGTTTCCAACTCTTCTAAAATTTCTCTCCGACTTTAAAATTTCTCCACTTTCTAAGTCCCTCCCCCTTTTCAAACGGAGACACTGTCTGCTCTAGCCAATTGCTTCTCATCACTCCC
>NW_022106652.1:2560-3799 GCF_000313985.2 Echinops telfairi
AAACTCTTCAACATAGGAAAATGAAAGCTAGACATAAAACGATTGAGGTCTCAAGGTTGTGGGGGATCTTTAGGGAGCAGATAGCAAAGAGCCTTGGTGAGTTGAAAGCGCCAATCCTTCAGTTAGCAGTCCAGTGCTTGACTGTTTTACTAAATAAGAATTTCCAGGGGGGGTGGGTTCTTAAGTAGTAAAAGCAAGTGACTAAATCTTATTCTCATCTTCACTCTGTCTGATGACAACTCAAAAAGTTAGTGAGTCTCACAAAAATCTCTTCTTGAGGAACCCAGAGAAAGATCCTAGAACATAACTAAGGGCGAATTAAAATATGAATATTCTCTAGAATTACAATGTTGATTAAAGAGCACAATAAAGAAGAAAAGTAAACCCTGCAGTAGCTACTCTCACAAGGTTCTGCTACAGTGATGAGTAGTATTAGACACTGCTTAGTGTCTAATGATATAATATGAGGGGCGAGGGGAAAGCTGTGAGACAAGAAGAGTGGAGTAGGCCTTTACTACGCAAAATTTCCACCCAAAGTCATAGCTTTCATCACTCAAAATGTAAATCACTTTATTATTTCAAGTTTTAAGCTCTTGACAATAATGCAACTGTCAGTCTATAAAGCTAAAAGGAGAAGCAATACAAGAATGGAATGTGAGTGAATACTCTAAGAATATTTCTAACAATGGATCGTTCTTAGTTGCTAGGTGACCTTGACAATGTGAATAAGCCTTCACATTGGTATCCAAATATGTAAGCTCTGGATGTTAGATATAACATTTGCTTGTTTTTTTTTATTAACGTGTGTAAAGAATACAGCGATTAGTTTTAAGTAATATCTGTGTTTATTATGATCTCGTTTACTTTTCAATGTTATAAACCACTGCTACTTAGCAATATATATATATATTTGTTACCAAAAGATTCTTTTATTTTAAAAAGCCAGTTTATAGCCACACAATTTTATAGTGAGGAACCCTAAATGCCAGCCTGAAGGAACTGATCATCAATGTTGGCACACTGAGATAAGGGGAAAAATCTACTCATTAAAATCTGCCAAGTACAGATTGTGCTCTGCCTCCTCCTCAAAAAAATGTGTTGTTGAATAGTGAGAATCTATGCAAAAGTTGCTATGAAGGTGGCATATATACACAAAGCACACTGCAATAGATAAAAGAGATTTCAAAACTTTAAAGGAAAATTAAGATCACTCAGCTCAATAATCTAATACATTGCTGC
>NW_022106653.1:0-1167 GCF_000313985.2 Echinops telfairi
AAGTATTTTTGTGATTGACAATGAAAAGAACAGCTCTAGCCAGAAAAGAGGAACTTTGAGTGACAACTTGGCTGTGAACAATCTGAAAGAATAAGCTTACCTAGCAATTGAAGCCCTGAAGTTTCAGTTCTCCCTTTCCTTGTTCTCAAACCCGAAATCTCTTAAAATACATGGGCTCAGTTGAAAAAGAAAAAAACCATAAAAATCTCTGTTCAATTTTAGAATGGGGGTTAGAGCTGATGACAAGAGCTTATGACCAACATAACCAGCCGACGACAACGATAAAAATGATTCCATTCCTTCTAGCAATGTCCATTCTAAAATTGACCCTGCGCATTTACATGGGCTAAATTTATTCCCCTTGAGTTCCTTTAAATCTTCTCTGAAAGTCTTTGCCAGAGAAAAATAATAGAAAAGCACACTTAGTGGAGGGGATCTACTTATTAAAATTAAACTTCTTTTTATCCCACTACCATTTCCATGTGTGTGTGTTTCAAAGAAAGAAAGAAAAAGAAATGAGACTTAAATCAGAAGACTTAGATACCATTAAGCCCGACCTCCTCATTTTATAAATCTGGAAGTTGGTGTGGAGTACATGGTGTGGTTTTCATTCTAATTTCTTTCATTTTGTTCCAAAGGTTTAGTACTTCAATTCTTGCCTTATGTAACTGTGTTAAAAATGGTGGTTTCCTTAGCAACTTCTTGATTCACACTGATTGAATTGGATTTTCTAAAAGGACCGTATTTCTCTTTAAAGGATGATGTTTTAAAAAGATTTCAATGTAAGGGGTTAACTGTTTAACATCTCCCACTTAATCCTCTGCTTTTGTTTTGTATCTTTAACCTTTCTTGTCTCATTCCTTCTTGTTCAGAGAACCAGTCTTGCTCTTTTGCAAGGATAAATTCTCCGTCTGTGGTCTTTTGTTTCTCCAAACATACTTTTGTGAACTAAGCTATATTAATTGAATACAAAATAGAAAACAACTAAGACATGAAGAAGATATTTTAGATTTCAAATGTAATTGTATAGAAAATATAAAAATTAGGTACTAATTACACTTACAATTAAATACTAATGTACATAGGAATTAATACAATTAAGAATATAGTAATACTTTATGAAGAGAAAACTTAAAAACTCTATTAAGAATCACAAAGAAGACCTGA
>NW_022106653.1:2302-3798 GCF_000313985.2 Echinops telfairi
GGGACAATAATATATTATTTGATTTCCAGACTGCTGCTTCCATGAACGTTGATTGTTGGACCAAGTAAAATGAAATCCTTGACAACTTCAGTCTTTTTCCCATTTATCTTGATGTTGTCCAATTGCGAGGATTTTTGTTTTCTTTTTTAACTTTTATTGGCAACTAATCCACATATCATACAATTCAGTAGTTCAATTGTTCAATCATATCAAGAAGAATTGAACAACCATTACCCCAATCAATTTCAGAACTCCCCCACATAGTTAAATTGCCTTTAAAACAAGTTGTGTAATCACAATCATTTCTCATGCTCCTTCCTTCTCCCACCTTCATTGTTTACTCCCCAAATCCCCTTACCCTCCTTATCTCCCACCCCTACCTCTATAGCCCCTATACACCCTAGCATCAGTTATTATCCCCATGCATCCACCCCTTCTGTGTGTTACAAACTGGGAAACCAAATAGAAACAATAAAAAACAAAATCGAAATAAAGTGGTAAGGATAAAATAATAATAATAATACTGCAAAGATAAAAATAAAGAGTAAGAAAGAAAAGACCTCTGGAGGTGGAGGAAAATGGCCACTACTCCGGAGCTCCTGCTGCCAGACCAGAAAATTGGGAGATAAGGTGAACAAAACTGGGAGGTGGCATCCTGAAATTAGAATTAGGGTACTAGGTTCTCTCCTGAACCCCTTGTGTGTGTGTGTGATTTCCACTCACAAAGTGAACCAAGAATGCTCTAAATCGCTCGAGGTTAGGTGAACTGGGCTCACAGGCTCCAGCTGAAAAGCTCCTCCCACCCTTTCACCGGAAGGAGCAATTTCTCCAGGCAGACACCCTAGAGGAGACATAATCCCAGACACAAGGAGAACCCTACGATGGAGCCCTCTGCACTGTTAACTGCTTTGAGCTCATAGCCTGGGGAGTAGGGGTGGTGGGTAGCCATAATTTGGAATAGAAGAAAAAGCAGAATTTTACCTGAGCCAGATCGTGGTGTGGGAGAAAATAGGTGGATAGTCAGAGTCCAGGGGGCGAATTCAGTTCCATTTGGCCGAGAAGGAAACAGCCAACTGATAAGCTGGATCTCCCCCTCTGGGGGTCAGCATGACAGCCCCAAATCAGAGTACCTCACAAGCATAATATGAAAAAGAGTGAAATATATATTATAGGTAAAAACTCAAACCTCAGTCTTGTTGCTTAGCTCTAAGGAGCACATAGACAGGGGTCCTTAACATCAATCAGCATAAGAAGAAACCCACACTAAGGATTACCAGCATTTAGCTACAGGGCCTGGAAGCTTTTTGCATAACAAAGACCCACTGAAGCAAGTCTAAGCTTCTAACAGAGCACAGAGCTGAAGGGAGACAATTTAATTTGATTCTATTCTAGCTGGCCAAGGGGAAAAAATTAAATCCTCTGATCTAGTAGGTCACCAGCAGTCTACATAGGACAATAAGCCCAGCTTCCCTCTCAGTGATTCTATGCACAGCTAC
>NW_022106654.1:0-1149 GCF_000313985.2 Echinops telfairi
CACTTGTGAACTTTCAAGAGCCCAATGGTATGTGGAGAATTTCATTTTGACTGTATAATGCCAGTGGACCTCAGTGTCCCTTGAGATGCTGGTCCTGAAATCTCAGGTCCAGTAATACATTTTCTCATGGTTTTTGGTTTTGTCTACGAAATTTTCATAAATTTGTTCCCTGGAAGCTCTACCGCATCCATGGATATATTTTTGGAACTCTGAAAATATCTGAAGCCTATGTGTTTCTCCAGTGATGCTCCCCCAAGGCTTATGACACAAGGAGGTGTCATCCCAGTGTGACCCAATTGATAAGTTGAATCCTACCCTTCCCCAGGTGTGTCTAGACACAATCCCTAACCATCACCATACCTATCTTTGTATTTATTTATAGATCATTGTTATTGAAGGGCTGGGTGCATATGATAACACTCTCCTTTGTTTCCTTTAAATGTTGCTCCTGCCCTCCCGCCCACACCACTGTCAGTGAGCTCCTCTGCCTCCTTCCTTTTTTCCTACCTCGCTTTTATTGTATATTGACGTCATCTCCACCCAAGGTAACTCATGGATAACCTATACTCAGTCATTTACCTTTTGAGCCCTGGTTGTGTAGTCGTTAGGCATTGGGCTGTGAACTTCCAGGTCAGCACTTCAAAAACAGCAACTGCTCCAAGGGAGAAAGAAAGGCAGGGTTTCCTGTTCCCATAAAGACTTACAGTCTCAGAAACTCCTAGGGGCAGTTCTGCACTGTCCTACAGGCTTGCTGTGAGTTGGCGCTGACTCTATGGCAGTGCCTTTGTTTGGGGGTTTCCCCCCTCCTACCCCTGAAAACTATAAGAATATGTCTGTATGAAAACCTCTTCTTGACATTCTACAATAGTTATCTCATGCATATTTGTTCTTTTTGTGATTGGCTTATTTTATTCAGCATAATTTCCTCCAGGTTCATCCATGTTATGAGGGATTTCACAGATTAATTATTATTATTTAGTATTACATAGCATTTTCATATATGTATGTATCATAATTTTTTTATTCATTCTTCCATTGATAGACATGAAGGGTTTTCCCCCATATTTTGCTATCGTGAATGCATTATATTGTGGTTAATCTGGGTATGCATATATTAATTTCCTGACTCTTATTTTTCTAGGATATATA
>NW_022106654.1:2607-3796 GCF_000313985.2 Echinops telfairi
CCAAGGGCTCAAGAAGAAAGCAAATGTTTTGAGAATGATGATGGAAACAAATGTACAAAAGTGCTTGACACAATGGATGCATATGTGGATTGTGTTAAGAGTTGTACAAGCCCCCAATAAAATAATTTAATTATTAAAAAAAAAGAAAAAGAAAAACACTGAAAGGAGAAGCAATAATATAAATGTTAAATCATTAAGAGAAGGTTAAATATATCCTTTTACACTGAAGCTTTTCTAAAGTTTGTTTATGGAACTGAGTCATTGTAGGTTGCTGCTCATGAGTGGTTCTGAAGTGCTGAAAGATTACCTGAGACAGGGTGGAAAGTTGTAGCATCCTTTACCATGTATGTGGATGAAACTTACAATGGGCTTAATTAACGGAGATAATTGGCAGGGTGTCTGATAGGTGTGCATTTTGTGTATCATTGTGGTTCAACTCTATGCAGCTTTCTGCATTTACCTAGAATTAAAAATAAACAATCAAATAAGTAAATAGATCTATCAAGGTAACAGAGAAAGAGAATACTTACAGAAAAATCTAGATCGGAAACAATAGAGGACGTGAACTCTGTGATGTCTAGGATATATCCTCTGCTTTTGGAAGCATACTATTAAAATTAATGAGTTACCAAATTTCTATGGCAAATACTAGTTTAGTATATTCTAGTCTCAATGTGCAGTGGAAATAATTCTAAATAGAACCCTCCTCCACCCCACCCCCCGGCGGCTCCCGTTAGCTTCTTCGCGTGTCACTTTGTAGATTTGGTGTGACATACTCTGAATTCTCAAAATGTAAATATAAATGTAGCAAGCCTAGAGGTTCAGCTACAGTGCAAATTAATAATGTAGTGATTATTCTGTGCCTCCATCACCAAGTACTTCCTTTCGAGCTAAAAAGTCATATAAGCCCCTCTTGTCACAAATTTTGACACAGTTCTTCCCACCTCTATGTCCATAAGCACTGCAGACGCTTTATTTCTGGATACCTGCTTTGATTTGTGTCGGGCTATTCTTATATCACTGAAATAACTGACATGCTTGCTATTCAAAAATATGTGCATCCAGAGATAATGGCATGTTTTTTTGTCCTGTCTGTATTTTTACCTCTTTCCACTCCAACATGGGTTCAAAACACAAGGAAAATGCACTACTGAAAGATAATTTTAAAGAATATTAAGTTTTCATTGAA
>NW_022106655.1:0-1076 GCF_000313985.2 Echinops telfairi
TGGGGAACATGCAATCGCAGTTCATTCATTTACTTCAGACAGGGGGAGATGTAATAGTGATGACATTCTTGAAGGCTTGGTTGCAATCCACAGGTCAGCAGTTCCAAACCACCCGCAACTCCACAGCTGAATGACAGGGCTTTCTACTCCCAGAATGAGTTACGGTCTCCAAAACCGACCAGGGCAGTTCTACCCTGTCTTAGAGGGTCCCTATGAGTTGAAATAAATGCAGTGGCAGTGTGTTTGTTTTGTTTGTTTTGTTGGTTGGGTGGTTGGGTGGATGGTTGATTGGTTGGTTTGATGGGAGCAGTGGTAGACACCGCACCCATGAACGGGGTATGGCTCTGAAGAGGTAAGAGTGACAGTCAGGAGACTACATGAGGGGCATGAATTCAAGGCCCAGAACGAAGATGTTGGGTCAAGTCCACACTGTGCTGAAGCCTACTGAGTCATTCTCTACGAAAGCAGAGCATGATCTTGTACCTGTCCTCCACCTCCCACCATGCTGGGCAATGGGGAATCAGCTGAAAATGAGACGATCCTGATTCCACCCTTGAATGTATGGTCGTAGCATGGAAGCCAGGCATTGAACACATCATCAAGAGTGGACGGTGAGTACCCAAAGACACAATTAGCATTCCCTGGGGAAAGAAGACGAGATGGCCCTCTTCTGGACACACCTGCTAGGTATCAACACCTCAGCCCTCCCCTGAGCCCTCCTCTCTTACACCCCGAGCATCCCCCGTCCACACGAATGGCATGTCCTTCATCTCTGACAGCTGGACCTCAATGACCTCTCCTGCCCCACCTCTGGCACCCAAGTGAGTATAGGTCCTTCCTCACGTGTGCGATTCCCTGCTTTGTCCAGGAGAACGTTCTGGAGAATGTCGTGTTCACTTTCAGCTCTCAGAATTCGCCCTTGTTTTGGTCATTCCACATTGTAGGCGTGACGATCAACCCCATGTCTTGCCAACAACCCATGTCTGACACAGAGAACAGGAAAGACAGAAACTTACACAGGTTGTTGGAGTTGGCTGGATTCTGGGAAATGATGCTATTGAACTGTGCAGACAAGG
>NW_022106655.1:1176-2425 GCF_000313985.2 Echinops telfairi
CAGGTTCCTGCCCCTCTGGTCTGTGGTAACTTTGAGACTCTCAGGGCTGGCCAAGTGACCCTGCGGGGAGGCCCCAGAAGTTGTTCATGTCCCAAGTTCTCAGCGGGCAGTAATCAGGGAACGTGTCAGGCTGAGAAGGGAGACATGCAAGGACTGAACTGTGGACAGAGGGGCTTGGGCATGCAGGTGGCACCTGGGCATGCAGGTGGCACCCGGGGTGGGCACCCATCCAACCAGGAGCCTCCCTCAGAGGATCGGGCAGGTGTCTTCTTCTCCCTTCTCTCCAGCCCACAGGCAGGGAGTTGAGCTCACGACCAGGGCCTCTTGCCCTGCCTCTCCTCTCTGCAGCCCAGAACTCGAACAGGTGGAGCCTAGAGCCCATTCCAGAACCTTCCCCCACCCAGGGAAGTAAGGATTGAATGACCTTCCTCCCCAGGCACTCTGCAGGAAGGGCTGAGAGGATTACACTCAGCTTTGGGAGACAAACCATAATCTAAAGGGAACGCTTCAACTCTCACGGGGCTCTTGTGAGACCCAGTTTTGTCTCCCAGTCCATATGCAGGCAAGGCTTTGGTTCTGTTGACAAAAGTGTCAGTGGTGTTCACCTCAGGTGAAGAGCCAGCTGGCCCAGGTCCCATAAGGTCATTACCATATACACCATATACACATAAGGTGTGTAATATTGGCTTAGGTGAGTACACACGCACACACACACACACATAAGGTGTGTAATACTGGCTTAGGTGAGTGTACACACACACACACACACACACACACACACACACACACACACCCTGCTCTCTCCCCAGTGTACAGCTCCTTTCATCACTCCAACCCCAAGCAAACCCACCTGAAGACCCGTCGTTTCTCAGAACGCCCCCTTAGATTTGCACCCTAAGCGGTGACATGGAGTGGAAGCTGGACTGGTTCACTCATTCGCAACACCAGCTTAGTCAAACACTGAGGAGCTATGCCTCTCACTGCCATGGAGTTGACGTTGACTCATAGCAACCCTATAGGATGGGGTAGACTGCTCCCGTGAGTTTTTGAGACTGTAACCTTTCACGGGAGTGGCTGGTGGTGTCAGACTGTGGGCCGCGTGGCTAGCAGCCCAACTCGTAACCCCTTGGCACCAGAGCACCTTCGGAGGTCGCCCAGGTTCTGACACTTCCGCCACTTTCGCCTTGGGAAGAAGAAATGATAGGAAGCTGGAAAGTGGAGAACAGCAGGAAGACGCCCACCTCCCTGC
>NW_022106655.1:3735-5690 GCF_000313985.2 Echinops telfairi
AAAAATTATTTAAGGACTACAAAAGCTCAAGAAAGCATGCCTATTTTGGTATTTGTTGTCAAACACCAGTTGCGTGAAAGCCTTGGTTATATCCACATAGGGGTAGGTATTAATTTCACTTTAAAAAAATAAGAAAAGACTAAAAAGGAGAGGGGGAAAGGAAAAAAATAAAAAAGAAATGGGTAGTGAGAGAACAGGCACAAACCCACCTAAGGGGAGGGTATTGTTTATATCTCCACAGGGAAAGAGGGACCAGACTTCAACCCAGCGCTCCAAGATATGAATGCAACACACCGGTGTGGAGTAGGGAATCAGTGGAGAGGTCTGAGGGGTCGGACAGCTGCCACTCCCTCCAGAAAAGTTTATTTCAGAGGACAGCACTGAAGCTGAAGCTCAGGGAGAGGGACATGTCTGGTCAGAGCACACGGGAGGAAATGAAGGAGGAGAAAGAGAGAGTGGAGCACATCCTGGCCCACCAAGCCTTGAGGACAATATTCCCCCTCAGAGCAGCCAACGTACGGAGAAGACCATATGGCCGGCCCCACTATGAGACACAAACAACATCCCTCACTGATCCATAGCCCTACAGGGGACAACACTGGAGACACAGTGTGGGAATTGCGCCTGATCTGTTCACACCACACCAAGGCAAAGCACTAAGGGAGTGCAACAGAACAGCAAGGGCAAAAGAGCAATGAAGTCCCCAGGGAATACCAAAAATAGACTTTGGGGCCAGGGCTTGTCACCCCATCATACTCAACCAGAAAATACTCTTAAAGATCAACAAACAGTCCTTGAACTAACTACAAGCTTTCTTTTTGTTTTTTGTTGTGTTGTGCTTTTTTTGTTTCTTTGTTTTGTCATTGGCTTTTTGTTGTAACCCAAATGAAGGCTGAGCATGATAGTGGGACAAGAGGAAAGTAAAAGGAAATAGAGGAAAGAGCTAGGAGGCAAAAGGCATTTATAGAGGTCTGACACAGAGAACAGGAAAGACAGAAACTTACACAGGTTGTTGGAGTTGGCTGGATTCTGGGAAATGATGCTATTGAACTGTGCAGACAAGGGAGGCACCTTCCTCTCTCAGTACAGGCACTCTGGACAAACCACAAAGGTCCTCAGTAAAATCGGCCTTTTGCCCAGCCCCGGTAGACCAAAAATCACACATTTGGGCAGCTAATTTCTCCAAGTTCTGTCCTCTGACAAGCACAAAAATGAACCACTCAAAGAAGAGAGGAGGATGTCGAGCCAAGAGTCCTCCTCCTGATTTAAAATGTAAAAATAAGATCAATAAGCCCACTGTACAAATAACAAATAGCCCAACCCTTACTCACCATTCAAATATTGATATTTCCTTTTTATTTTTGCCTAAAATACCAACAATTTGCGTAGGAGAAAACTTGTGGTTATTGACCAAACGCCAAATCATATACAAGCATTAAAATGATGATTTTCAAACAAACATTACAGATTTAGAAAATGCCTTTCTGGGTGCAAAACTTATTCTGACAGCATAAAATAAATCATCAGGTCACATTATATTGACCACAGTGTTCAAAATAATTTTACTCCGGATTTTTAATAGCCAGGCAATAGGAATGGACTAGTTACCGTCATGTACAGAGCAGACCCGCGTAGCACAGGAGGTGGTTGGCACAACTTTGCTTGCTGAGAGTGAGGAGGACTGGCAGCACTCGTTGACGAAGATGAAGGACCGTAACTCTCAAAATGTGACGATTCAATGTCTGCACCACTGGGCCAATAGGTAACATCATGAGAAATGGAGAAAAGATGGGAAGTCGTCAAGAATTTCAGCTTGCTTGGACCCATCATCAATTTCATGGACGCAGAAGTCAAGAGATCAAACGATGCATTGCATTGGGAAAATCTGCTGCACAAGAATTCTCTGGACTCGCAAGACCAAGCTGCCCCTGACCCTAAGCACGGCAGTTTCAGTC
>NW_022106656.1:0-1183 GCF_000313985.2 Echinops telfairi
GTTTATAATCTATTCATATATTAGTGGTTCTCAACCTTCCTTATGCCACAACCTTTTAATACAGTTCCTCATGTTGTGGTGACTCCCAACCATAAAATTATTTTCATTGCTCTTCATAGCTGTAACTTTGCTATGGCTATAAATCATAATGTAAATGTCTGATGTGCAGGATATATTTTCATTGTTAGAAATTGAACATAATTGAAGCAGAGTGATCAATCATGAAAACAATACATAATTATATATTGTGAAATATTTATTTCTAATTACAAATAAATGAAATTTTGTCTTGAAGCATGGTTTAGCATGGGTAACAGTCTTGATAGAACAACTACATTGCTACATTTTGCGACAGTATGCATAAAAAACAAATGACAGTATGTATAAAAAGCCAACAACAGTGCGAAGGTTGAGCTAGCTTCTTTCTCACCAGATCAGAAATTCTCAGGGCAGTCTTTACAAAAGCACAATGAAGATCATCTTCCACAACAAGTCTACTTCTGTATTTAGACCTGATAACCAACAAGCTGGAAAACCCTGTTTCACAGAGATATGTTGTTGGAAATGGAAGAAGGTTCGATGCAGTCTCAGACAGAACAGGATATGACTGCAAACACTTGATCCAGAATTTTGTAACTGACATTGTAGAGAAATCAGTTCTCACTGCATCACTGTTAACAAGTTCAATAAACCACTCTTGCGCTGTCTCAAGAACATCTCCAACTTTGACTGTGAACAGGCTTCTGGAAACTGTAAATGGGGTGCCAGGTAGATTTGGAAAGTACGATAAAATTTCTTCTGCAAGCATGTGCAAGTGTTCTTTCACAGAAATTATCATCATAATCCTTTTGTCTGGTCCAATGTCATGTTCCTTACAGAAAGCAGATAAAGTAGGAAACATGTGAATTTTATTTTCATCCACTTATTTTTCCCCAAAGCTGAAGTTTCATTTAGAATGATCAGATCTTTTCAGACAAATTGAGGCATGTTGCATTTGGTCCTTGCAGTGATAAATTTAACTCATTCAAGACGGCAAAGATGTCAACCAAGTAAGCTATTTTCTGAAGATCACTTTCATTGCTGAAAAGTCCTTTGAACTGATGTATTAGTCTGGGTACTTTGGAGAAACAAATCCACAGCAACTCATGTATAAGAGAGAGTTTTATGTAAAGAAAATGTGCAT
>NW_022106656.1:2675-3795 GCF_000313985.2 Echinops telfairi
GCTGATAGAACTTCACAACAAACAACACGTTGCAGTTACTTAATTTCTGTTGTAATTATTGAGGTAAAACCATACTGTAAAAAATCCTCACTATATTTTCTTTTCTTAGCATTCTTCTTTACATGATCTATTGTTATGGGATGGTTTACAATGAAAATAATAGATAACAATAGCTTTAATAATATAAAAGATGATACATGGCATAGTTCAGTACATACAGTTCATAAAAGTTTCCTATGATTTACCATTCTGTTTTGGTTTTTTTTACATACCTGTCACTATCACAAGGGGGTAGTATTCACATCAACCACAGCTGAACATAAAAAGACCACTCAGCGTCCAGATTAAGTTCCCATGGTAAAGATTTTTTTGGCAGTAGTTGATGATTTTACAGTACATGATTTTACATTTACCCAGTAATTATAATCATGCAGTGTCGTTTTACCTCCAACACTGCTGCTTTCAACACAGTAGCTGCTTTTAGCAGAGTAACTGTTTTCAACACAGCAGCTGCTTTCTGCACACTAGCTTCTCTCTACACATGTGTGACTGGTCTGCCTAAGTGCTTTATGACGCCAAGCCTGTCATATACACCTGTAGTTGTATGGGGTGAATGTGATGGGGTTGGCACAATGATGTCATCATGCCAGGTACTCCTTTGTGGATGTATCTGCATGTAGGCAGACCCGCCTCTAGATGGATCGAGCAGCAGGGTCTCGGTTCCTAAGACCATCGGTCTTAGGTGACCCCTGTGAAAGGGTTGTTGAGACCTCCAAAGGGGTCGTGACCCACAGGTTGAGAACCACTGGATTAGGGTAATAATCTTGATTTTAGATCACATGTGCACAGAATTTATTTAACCAAATGTTTCCATTTGTAATTAATCGGATACCTTGATCATCAAATCACTGAAGGCTCCTTTCATGTTTCCTTTTTCTTTTTATGCTTCATAGCCTTCTTATCCCCCTCCCTAGACACTCGTTTCATCAATACATTTTCTCTATACATTTATATATGTGTGCAAAAATCCTGCTATTTCAATTAGTACATTACTTCTTTAACTGATAATATTTTAAAGTATATCTCTGAAAAACCCTAAATCCACTATGGTTAATCAATT
>NW_022106657.1:0-1119 GCF_000313985.2 Echinops telfairi
CGTGCTTTGAAGCCCGGAAGGTCCACTCAGAAGGTTATGGCACCTGTACTTTTTGGACCACCAAGAGGTCACCTAGAGAACTCTTTCCACTTCCTTCTGGGGTCCCCCCTTTTCATTTGCTTTTCTCTGTCTTCTGAACTTCCCTTTTGGGCAAATGCTCCCCTTTGAGTCTCCTGTGGTTGGTTGATCTGTGGAGTACATTCGTTGGTAGGTCTGGCTGTCTGTCTGAAGGGTGATCCTGGGGTGCGGCTTAGTTCCTGCTTTGCCGAGGGGGGAAGGGAATGTCTAAGGGTCAAAGTTTTGGGATTCCAACAATTGGTGGATCTTTGTTAAAATTCTAGGTCATATAGAATCAGAATTTCAACTTGTTCCCACTACCGATTTGTATGTGTGTGTACATACATGAGGGCACGTGTGTGCTGCTTGTACATTCAGCAAGAGATAGGTAGGCAGACAGGATGATTTGCGCCTCATTGTTTTAGCTGTGTTTACGTATCTGTGGTCCTTGAAATAGGAAGATTTTTAGTTATTTTTTTCAATTATGTAGATAAAGACATGACTGCTCTTAAAATTAACCTGATTTTCCAGAGTAAGACCAAATAAGTCAGTAGGGCCAATTTTAAGATGAGAGCATTTTCTCCCTGGACCGTTTCCAGTCATACACTCTCTTCATCTGAAGTTAGGAGGCAATGCAGGACGGTCAGTTGACTCTGTACAAGGGGACAGAAATCTTACATTGTCTTTTTACACAAAAGTCTTAACTGGTAATAAATGCTTAGAGGAGGTTAAGTGCCATTCTATTCTTGTGTGACCTTATCTAATTGTTAATACCTTCAAAGGCCATATTTTCAGACAGGGTCACAGGTACCATGGGTTAGTATTTGAGCATGTTTTGGAGACACAAATCAATCCCTAAAGTATTGGAGAGCCTGACTGGTATCAAAACATGCTCATCAGGTAAGCAGATCGATCATGTAGGTCTTCTCTTCTGATCTGTCTACCCCTTTTGTCAGAAACGAGGAGGCACTTCGTGGGGCGGTGAAGAGCAGGGCAGGTGAGGCATTAGGGTTTGGTTCTCAGTAGCTACTGTGCAGTCACTGTTTTCCGTGTTTTATTTTT
>NW_022106657.1:2962-3774 GCF_000313985.2 Echinops telfairi
GTGAAGAAGAAACTGTATTGCCTCCATTGCCACCTGCAATACTTTCCTGCTCCTTCTCATTTCGCAGTTCTCACCTCAGTACTCTTTTCCTCCTGTGAACGGGTGGCTTTACCTCCCA
The DNA here is from genome assembly GCF_000313985.2 of Echinops telfairi. Taxonomy (NCBI): domain Eukaryota; kingdom Metazoa; phylum Chordata; class Mammalia; order Afrosoricida; family Tenrecidae; genus Echinops; species Echinops telfairi. The sequence continues at coordinate 3,081 of NW_022106657.1, forward strand.
AGGGTTGATTTTTTTCCTCCTTTTATTTTGCTTTTGATCCTTTTGTTTTATGGCTATCCTCTGTATGCGAATAGGAGGATAAGTGAAAAATGATTGCTGCAGTTAGTTTTATCTCATGCACCCCCAGGTTTATGCCAGACAAAGTCTGTTTAAACAGGTGTCTGCAGTCAGTGGGGGGCTGCAGACAGTTCTCTCAGGAATACCCTGGACTTCGTCTCGGTAGACTGACGTAAAAGGCCAGTCATGTCACTAGTTTCTAAGGTGATTTGCTGGGCCCGTGCTTTGAAGCCCGGAAGGTCCACTCAGAAGGTTATGGCACCTGTACTTTTTGGACCACCAAGAGGTCACCTGGATACCTTTTCTCAAAGGACACTGGACAATCATGGAGACGTGGTACGAAGAAACTTAGAGAAAATCTGAAAGTTGTATCGGTGAGAAACAGGCCAGGAAAGTTTTTTTACATCTGGCATCATTTCATCTATGAAAAGGGATGGATAGTTTTACCTCCTCTTTCCTGATTTGTTATAGCCTATTGTTCTGGCTAGGACGTCTAGAACAATAGTGCACAGCAGTGGTGAGAGTGGGCATCCTGTCTTGTTCATTAGCTTTTAACCAAGTCTTGTAATAAGTTTGTGCTCTTACATCCTCTTACATCTGGCTAAAACGTGCCCATTTTAAATCCCCAGGAAGAAGG
>NW_022106658.1:0-863 GCF_000313985.2 Echinops telfairi
TAAGAATTGTATGAGTCCCCAATAAAATGATTCATTAAAATATATAGTTTTTCTAAATTCAGTGTAATTATTGATAGGTATGAATTTATTGATATAATTCGATTGTGCTTTTTATTGTGGCATTGATTTATTTGTTCTGCATATTTTTCTGTAGCAAATGTACTCATTTTGATTTAATATAATTCATTTAATTGGGACTTAATACATATACCATATCATTCCATAGTTCAATCCCATCAAGCCGTATTGTACAATTGCTATCACCATCAGTGTCCAAACATTCTTTTCCCTCCTGGACTCCTTGACATAGCCGCCCTTTTAACACCACCCCCTGCCCACCCCCCAAACGATATTATTTTGAGTACGGAGATGTGCCTGACCAAAGCCATGGTAGCCTTACATACTTTGGACCTATGGTCAGGAGAGGGCCGTCCCTGAAGAAGGGCAGCACGAAAGAGGAAAGCCCTCGGTGAGATGGACGGACCCCGTGGCTGGATCAGGGGGCTCAAGCCGAGGGACAGTGGTGAAGCCGGTGCAGTGTAGGGTTTCACTCTGTCGCGCACGGGATCACCACCGGTCAGCAGCCCTCTGACAGCACCTCTGAAGAACAACCTTCTGCCGATCACAGGAGTCTTCGCATGTTTTTAAGAGAAAAATTAAATTGCCTCAGCCTGTTTAAAGAAGCATTGCTTCCCCTCTGACTCCCTTGTCCTCAGGTACTTTGACGGTGAAGCCTGCAGGGACACGGCTGGGAAAGCCATTAGAAGCCAGCAGCTGCACATCAAGCCAAATGGTCCTGTGGCCCCAGCTCCAAACAAAGCTGGGGGCAAAGGAGTGTGCCGGTCGCCACGAACGGTGGCGCT
>NW_022106658.1:2290-3794 GCF_000313985.2 Echinops telfairi
CTAGTACACCTGGAGCTTCTTCATTAGGCTTCGGATGGAGAGTACCCATTGCATTCTCAGCCCTCTAAGAAAAGTGCTGCTGTAACCCCAAGTGCTGGCAAGCAGTCTGTTCCAGGAATCCTGCTTCATGAAAGGCAATCCTGAGGTGTGAACCCCGGCATTCTGCCATGTTGTGTGATTTATTTAGTGCCCAATTTTCCACTTCCAAAAGTCGCAGGGAATCTTCTAGTCAGTTCCTCGGGCTTGTTGGGTTAACTTGGAACAAGAGGGGATTGTACCCAGTCTCAAGAGAAGCTAGGACAATGACTTTTTATATTAACCTAGCAAATTGCAGGACCCCTAATCCATGACAATGGAGTCCCACTAGCCTAGTAGATTAAGCATTGATCTGTTAACTACAAGGTCAGTAGTTTGAACCCACCAGCTGCTTGGTGGGAGAAAGATGAGGCCGTCTGCTTCAATAATGATTTACAGTCTTAGAAACGCAAAGGGACATTTATACTCCATCCTATGAGGTTACTGTGAGTTAGAATCGACTCAAAGACTGTGGATGGGTTAAGACTTGACAAAAAAAAAAAGTAATTCCAAAGGAAGTGTAGGTTAAGAATGTGTCTTTATTTCTCCCTACTTCATTGCCATGTCTATTCTCCAGCTTAGATATAAAAATAAACAAATTAATAAAAGATTGATTTTTTTATTAAACAAGCATAATAAATCTTTAAGGATCCCATAAGGTTCATTTTTGCACAGCATGCATTCTCTCCTTCTCCCATATGTTTGGGTATTTACAGCAATATTTTTATTCCTAATTCAAACATGACAGTTAAGGGAAATACTTGACAGTGCCTCTATTTGACCCAGTTCCTCATCTGTAAAAGAAAAAAAATAAGCTGGATCAGCTCTGCATAAGGTATTTTCATTGGCATACTAATTATGATAGCATGCAAGAAATTGGAGGAGCAAGTCATTTGGACAAAGTGTAACAGGATTTTCATTGTAAGATTTCTCAGAGCCCTTGATATGTATGTACTTCAAACTTTTTTTTTTTTGGATTAGGGACTTTCTTCTGCAAGATCACCCTAAGGGACTAGAGGTCCCCAGACCATATTTGGAGCCATACCAGAATGAGTCAATTAGTTTCCATTTGTGTTTCTGTAGAAATCAAGTGTTCAACACCAACAGAAGAGGGTAGGCTCCCAAAAGGCCAAGCAGGAAAACGAAGAGAATTTACTCAGTGTTGCCTGCCAGCCCCCTTACTTAATTTTAATGTTCTTCTTCGAGGGTCTGTTTTGAGCTATCTTCCCCATTTTGTTGTTTTGGTAATAACACGTGGAACCGATTGAGCCCTTGTTAGGAGTTAGGTTCATGTCAAAACCGGTGCAGCATGCCTTCATTTAATCTGACTGCTGAGGCTTCCTGCTCCTGTAAAGATTGTCAGCCTCAGAAATGCACACGGGCAGTTCTGCGCTCCCTACCGGGGCTGCCATGCGTTGGGATGTACTCT
>NW_022106659.1:0-1209 GCF_000313985.2 Echinops telfairi
CTCAAGGAACCAGAGGCGTATTTTGTGCTTCATTTCTGCTTTACTGCACCCAAAATCGACTCATCCATTCCCTGTGACCCCTCTTTGTTGACAGATGGGCTTTGGGTCTCTGTTTTGACCCTCCTCTTGCTCAACAAATGTTTTCTTGTTTGTTTGTTTTGGGTCTTCTGATGCCTGTTATCTGGTCCCCGTGATCCCTCATGAATGCACAAGCTGATGTGCTTCTTCCATGTGGGCTTGTGGCTTCTCTGCTAAATGGCTGCTTTTTTAACTTCAAGCCTTTAAGATCCTGGGCACTATATCTTTTAATAGCCAGGCACCATCCACTTTTTTCTCGGCATTTGCTGTGCACACATTTTGTCTTCAGCGATTGTGTTGGGAGGGTGAGCATTATAGAATGCCAGGTTGTTAGAACAAAATGTTCTTGAGTTGTGGAAGAGCTTGAGCAGAGACCCAAAGTCTGTCCACTCCCTTAATGTATTGCCATATGAATATATGTAGATAGGCCAATACCTCTGCTTTTAATGCACTAATGTATTTACATATGTGTATACCTATGCTTATACATCTATCCATAGCTCTGTTTCCTATATTGTTCCTATAATATTCCTCTGTTTTCTTTTACTTTCCTCCTGCCCCACTCTCATGCTTGCCCTACTTCGGCCTCTTAGTAATTCCTCTCAGTTAGATTGCTATTGCTCCAACACCTAGTTATTGATTTAAATTTCCTAGTTTTTCCGCTGTCTATGGCGTTGTTTGCTCATCGCTCCCCCACCTCCTTCTCCCCCGAGTCCTTACAGGACCATGCTTTCTCCTCAAGCTTGCTTCCCATGCCAACCTTATAGGTAAGCAACCCCAAATAACAGAGAACGAACAAAAAGCAAACAAAATGAAAAAAAAGCGCAATATAATTCCAGGTCTGTCTGCTGACCTTTATGACTGTCTCCCCACTGGTCCTGGAGGAATTCCGGGAGCTGCCCCTTCTGGCCTGATATCTATTTTTGGGACTCTTCAGGGGCTTTGTGGCTTGGCTTTGCTCTGCTGATCTGCTGTAGGTCCCCAATATTGTCCTCTGTCTCGGTATGACCCAGAGAGGGGACATCATGCCTCAAGGTGTTGTTGGCCCTACAATCCTCTCGATGCCTTAGCAGCTCCATGCAGGGAAGTCGTCTTCCAGACTTGGTTTTTGAGATGGGGTCTAGACCGTCC
>NW_022106659.1:2565-3733 GCF_000313985.2 Echinops telfairi
CAGACGGACTGAGGAAGAACAGAGCATCGAGCCAGGCTGCTGCTATAGCACACATCCGCCCTGAGCTCAGGAACTAGTGCCCTTATATTCTGTACAGGAATGAGGGATGGATCTGGCTCCTTTGGGGTGGAAAATGCAGGTCAAGATTTCCTTGATTGATAGGTGGCATCATAAAAGCTCCAGGTAGTCATTTTCTGTCATCATCATTTGTGGCTGGCTGATTCCTTTGTGGTCGTCACTGCCCATGAGTGGCTTTCTGACAAAGGCATATTCTCTCCCATTTTTGCAGAGCTTTTTACAGGGTCAGCCTTGGGACAGAATTTTATAGGGTCGGCTCAGGGGCAAATATGGAGGAACTTTGGTTCTTAGCAAACACTGAGTAGTCTTACACAAACTCCATCCCTAGGCATGGAGAGGACCAACTCCTATCTTGCTACCTAACAAAACCAATTTTAAAAAGCAACAATACAAAAATCTATTTCTTCTTTAGTCGTTTCTATCTCAGTAAATGGAAGCACCATCCAAAATCAATGTGGAGGCAACCTTTCACACCTGTATACAAACCATCTGCAATCACTGGGTCTACTTTGAAAATATATTCTGAATACAACTCTTTTTCGGTTGCAGCCTCCTACCACTCTGGTCCAAATCATCGTGTCTCACCTGAGTTATTGCAATAGCCTCCTAGTTGGTTTTTTTAGTTCCAACCTTGCTCACTATAAGATTCTTAATGGCACAACCCTTTTAAGACAAGGTGATATAATCCCTCTCTTCAAAACCCTCTTTTGGCTATTTAATTTTTTTTTTACAAAGGCACCCAAGGCCCTATCTTGATTAATTCTGATCCCTTACCTCCTCCTACTTTCTTTCTTGATCACCTGCTCGGCCACACTGATTTTGCTCTTGGGACATTCCAAGGAGAGTTTTGCCTCAGGGCTTTCGCATCTCCTGCTTGCTCTGGTTAGGAACACCCCTTTCTCAGGAGCTGTTTGGCCCACTTTGTTCCCTCTTTTAAGTCTTTGCTCAAATGTTTTTATCACACTGGATGCCTTCTCTGATCATACTCTTTTAAACTGAAGAACACATTCCCTGTTCTCTTTCCCTGCTTCATTTTTTCCCCTATGGTACTTAGTTATAAGACATCAGAAAGAAAAAAAACACAAAAAAA
>NW_022106660.1:0-1226 GCF_000313985.2 Echinops telfairi
AGGAGGCCAGCGATGGGGCTAGAACTGTGGAGAAGAGAGGGGTGGGGAGGAGGGATGAAAGAAATGGAGGGTTAACAGACTATTGTTGTTGATTTCAGTTCTTAAGAAGGGTTTTACAATACATTCTCATACACACACACACACACACACACACACACACAAGGAGATACCCCACATAAAACAAATATGTTTTGAGGGGAATAGTGCATTTGGAGTTTGTCCCACCTGGTCAGACTATTAATAAAGCTTTCTATTTAGAGGTTCTGAAAAGAATGTGTAAAAGTATGCAATAAAGAGTTCTGATTTGTGACAGACGAAGGATAGTTTTGCCACCACGAAAATGCATTGCTCACACAGCCATCTCAGTGCATCCATTTTTGTCCAAAAACAGCTTGCCTTTCTTGCTTCATGCATTACTCACCTGACCTTGCTCCATACGACTTCTTTTTTGTTTCCCAAATTGACAAGGGACATGAAGGGAAAGAGATTTGATGATGGAGAGGAAGTGAAGGACAAAAAGGAGGAGCTGCTGTCAGCCATCCAAATAGATGAGTTTGAAAAATGTGTCTAAGAATGGAATCACAAATTTGGCAAATGAATTTAGTGTAATGGAGAGTACTTTGAAGGTAGTAAAATTGTTTTATGAAATAATTTAAATACATAGCTTTGGGAAAAAAATTCCTTTTGGGGAGAGAGAAAGAGAGAGAAAGAATTTGTGTCAATTGTAAGATGAAACATTCAGTTTGGCCTTTATCAATTTCAACTGTGTAGCTGTAAAACAGCCTATTACTTTTCAGCCACTTACAGAAAGATTCAGGTCATTTTTTGTACTTGAGTTGAGGTTTTTTAGCTAAGATTCATCTTTTACATCCCCTTTTGTTACAATGATATCAGGCACAATTAGTGAGTTTCAATATACTTTCCAATTTGACAATAGCCACAGAAAAATGCTGTAACATATCAAATTTATGATCCCCTGAACTTCATATTCCCATTTTTTTAAGTTAGATGCATTTATAAGTGATATTTTATATATTTCTACTATCAAGTAAAAAGATTGGGCTTTCTATTCCTGTAAAGAGTTGCAGTCTTGGAATCTCACAGGCACAATTCTATTCTATCCTATAGGTTTTCTAAGTTGACATCAACTGATGGCAGTGAGTTTGGGTAACTTTGGATTTAATGTCAAGTTAGAAGCAAAGTTGGCAATACATTGACTCATACTT
>NW_022106660.1:2877-3794 GCF_000313985.2 Echinops telfairi
ATTCCATAATGTAGGGCTGAGGATATAATTTCCAGAAAATTGCCATCCTATCTGTGAGTGTTGAAGATGCATCGTCTGGCACATGAAACTAATTCTAAGACTGATGATAGCTAAAAATGAGAGGAAATTATAGTAGAGGGTGGAGTAGTAAGATGATGAATACTACTGCTGCTAATATAGCAACTGAAATGAGGTGAACTGTCATTCATCCCACTAACCTTCCACATCTTGTGGGACTGATCCTCAAATGTATATAAAGCAAATGTTTAGACAGCCAAACATATAGATTATTTCAACTTGGAAATGCTCTGTTTAGAACCCCATATGGAAGAGCTGATTGAATCTCTGTGAACAGTGTACTTAGCTAACACTTTCCAGTTTTTATTATTTTCACGTCCAGTTAGCCATTGAATAAAATGAGCCTAGCAAAACTATACCGGGAGTGATAAGCTCTTTCTTCTCAATATGGCAATCTATAGTGGAAATCATTGTACCAGTTTGCTCTGTTCACCTTATAGAAATCTGTTCACCTCTCTGAAATCTCTACTGCCATTTGATTGATTATCCTCTACCTGCATGCTCATTCACTTTTATACATACTCCTGCTTTTGGGGGCTGTTTTGCTGGTTTCCAACTCATAATTACCTTATGTGTAGTATCCCTGGTGGTGTAGTGATTATGAATTGGGCTACAATCCAGATAGTTAGCACTCAAAACCGTCAGTGCTCCCAGCGAGAAAGACTAAGCTTTCTGCCCTATCACAGGCAAGTGTCTCAGAAACACGCAGCCGGTCTCTAGGAGTCAGCATTGACTCAAATGCAATAGTTTTTGTTTTGAACTTTTTAAAAATTACCCTCTATAAACAGTAGAAAATATGTCCTAGTCCATTCTATTCTCACAATTGTTGCTGAGTTTTG
>NW_022106661.1:0-1339 GCF_000313985.2 Echinops telfairi
GGGGGAGGGGCAGGCATCTACTTAGTATTTGGGGCTGGGACCAGCCCCCTAGACCTCTCCACTGATTCCCTACTCCGCGCCAGCATGTTGTCTTCACACTGTGGAGCACTGGGTTGAAGTTTGGTCCCTCTTTTCCTGTGGATTTCTTATTGATCTTTTTTGAGTTCCTGCACATCCTATCAGAAGCATGGTTCATTGTTGCTCAGGGCATCGGTTTTGCAGCCCTGCCTACTTACACTTGTTCTTGTAAAGCATTTGTTTTCCAACAAAGCATTTGTTTTCCTCTATGACTGTGAGCCAGCGAGGAGAAATCCTGAGCGCCCCATGGTAATGCACCATGGGGTGCGGTCTTCAGTGCTTGACACGGGTTCCTCAATGCAGATTGGATGCCTTTCACGCACAAGCAAATTCACCACTTCTGTAAATGTGATAGATAAAATGTGAGGTTTAGTCTGCCTCACGCCATCTCAATGAACAGTGGCTATTATTGTCTTCAACATTATCATCCTTAGAGTGTAACCCGTAAGGAACAGTGCTTAAACACACTAGTGACTTGATTTGAGGTTAGTGGTTATTACTCATAAAACAATGCTGTTATCAGTAGAACACAGCTTGTTATCAGGAAAAGTAATAGAAAGGGACAGATGAGCATCAAAAGATGAGGCTGTCACTCACCACCGTCTAGAGCAGTGGTCCTCAACCTTCCTAATGCCATGACCCTTTAATACAGTTCCTTATGTGTAGTGACACCGCCCCTCAACTGTAAATTTATTTTCATTGCTACTTCACAACTGTAATTTTGTTAATGTTATGAATCGGACAACCCCTGGGAAAGGGTCATTCAAACCCCCACCCCACCCCCAAAGGAGTTGCGACCCATAGGTTGAGAACCACTGATCTAGTGGCTTCCACCTCATAGAGACCTTGCAGGGCAGGGTGTAGAACTGCACCCCACCCCCACCCCCGTTGGGTATCTAAGGCTGTCAGTCTTTACAAAAGCAGGAAGTTTCATCTTTCTCCCTCAGAAGGGTTAGTGGATTTGAACAGCTGACTTAGTGGTTAGCAGCCCAGCACATAATCCCTGAAGGTTTTTTGTTAAACATGAGGCTGGCTCACTTATATGGTGCTGCCATTTTCAGTCAGTAGGTTTGCTGGCGGGCATGCAGATGGTATGACCTCCGTGCAGGAGGTGGGGAGGGAGGCACAGATGAAGGAATTCAGAGACTCATGTTGCAGAGGGAGATCTTGGGTTAAAAACAGTCATTAACTTCTAAGTATATTTCTTCATTTCTTTCCCACATCTCTGGGAAAGAAAGGCAAAGAATTGCTAGGAAATATG
>NW_022106661.1:2505-3793 GCF_000313985.2 Echinops telfairi
AATCTCAAGACTGAGGAGTTATCACCCTGCCCCTTGTAACTCTTCACATTTTATTTATTTAATAGACAATGCATATAACATCTGTAGTTCTATACATGTATCTATATGTGTGTATACATATGTGTGGATGTGTGTGTACCTCTATTTTTCTCTTCTCAGATTTGCAGTAAATGAAAAATGAAAAAATGCATACAAAAGTTTTCACTAAATTAAAAGGTATTTTTTAATTAAATGCTTTATTAATGAAGAAAAAAGCGTTTAACAATAAATGCCAATATTCTTAAGAGTACTTATCTTATGCCTTGTTTCAGTTCCTGGATTGGCTTTCTCGATTTTTCCTGTTCTTCTGTCATTAATCCATCTGATCCAGTTGTCAAAATCGCAAACCACACTCCCGGCCATGGAGTTGAGTCTGATCCGAGTGACTCCATAGGACACGTAGAACTGGTCTTATGGGATTCTGAGACTGTAACTGTTTAGTAGGGCTATTGTTGTTTGGTAGCTGCCTTCCCTGATGTTCCAAACCTTAGCGACCCTGTGCACACTAGCAGGTAACTCAACCCGACCTTCGTCCTCCTTACCATTGTTCTGTGTTTGCGTCCATTATTGCAGCCCCTGTATCAATCCATCTTGTTGAGGGTCTTATTCTGCTTCCCTGCTTTACCAAGCATGATGCCCATCTCCAGGGATTGGTCTCTCCTGACAATATGCCCGAAGTACGTGAAACAAAATACTGTCCTCTGCCTCTCCGGAGCATTCTGGCTGTAGTTCTTCAGAGACGGATCTGACTGTCCATTTGACAGTCCAAGGTGGTACTTTCAACCAGCATCATAATTCAAATACATTGATTCTTCTTCCATCTTGCTTATTCAAGGTCCCAGTTTCACACGCATGAGGCAATTGAAAATACCATGGTTTGGGTCAGGGACACCTCCCCCACAAAGTAACATCCAATAAAGAGTATTGGGCCACGGGGCTCACAACAGTCATCTTAGATGCATTATTTCTATGAAAAAAATCAAATGTCCAAATGAAGTGCCATCAGAAAATCCACCAATGGTCCCAGCATATCCAGGCTCTGGCAGTTCAATCCCACCCAGTGGTGCTTCAGAGCCAAGGCCTGGTGATCTCCTGCATGAAGATTGAACATAAGGAACCCTGCAGCTCAGGTTTGCGATGGAGTGTATTCAACTTCTGTGTCCCGTCCTGTACCCCAGATCCTGCCTGGACAGCCGTTCTTCACAACATCCCCTTTCCCCCGATGATTGATGTACTGGCCCCTTTGAAC
>NW_022106662.1:0-3702 GCF_000313985.2 Echinops telfairi
GTGGAGACCCACGCCAGTGCTGAGATGCACTAGACTTTCTACCCACTGTCCTGTGATCTTCCTGCATCCGGCATCATTGCATGGGTTGCACGAGTCTGAAGAGGAATTTATAAACTGGTATTGGACCTATGGGCTAGAATCAGACTTATGGACTTGATTTGGACTGGGTTGGGATGTTTTCTCAATAGACAATTGCTTCTTATATAAAGCTCTTTGTTATATACCTATGCGTGTCTATGAATTTGTTTCTCTAGTCTACCCGGACAGACACGCTGACCAAGGCCGTGCTTTCCCTTGGTTGCTCCTTCTTCTTCCCTTTCACCTTTCCCATTCCAGTCACCAGTAATTATCAAATGCGTCTCAATTGTGTGTTCTGTCAACTTCGGACTGCAGGAGTTGGTTGAAAAAAAAAAAGGTCTTCTAATTCCTCACCTGTGGCTCTAGAGGTTGGTGTGTAAATCGGAATAAAAGTTGTGCTAACCAGGCTTTCTCGTACGCATGTGGACATGACCCTACACTGGGTAGGGTTGCCCTCCAGGGTACATCTCAATGTTCCTTCTGGTGAGGAATGTGAAGCTGCTCCTCTACCTTTGGTCACTCCAGGTGTAGTAGACCGTAGTTGAAACAGCCTGCTTCAAAGTAGCCAGTTCCAGCCCATGCCAGCTCATGCATGCCCAGGATACCAACCTTGAGGGCGCTCCACTTCATTTGTTGACAACTCTGTTTATTCCGGGTTCTGATCGTTCACGGGGGTCTGTCGGCATTTCTCCTCATGCTGAGCGGTGCTACCTCAGCCGAGATGCCCACCCCCGTCACTGAGGTCCACTCTCCTTTGAGGAGGCCGCTCTTCCCCAGTCGTGTCTTGAGAGACTTTCAACCTGAGTGGCTCATCTGTCGCTGTCACACGACGTTCCATGGGGGTCCATCAGGTTTCCACCGGCGTTTTATTTTCTTGTGGTGGGTTAGCCAGGCCCTTCTCCCTCGTGTCTTTCATTCTGGAAGCTCCACTGAAATTTGTCCACCGGGGGAAACCCTGCTCACACTTGAAAGACCGGTGGCATAGCTTCCAGCACCGCAGCAACACGCAGGCCACCACTGTCTGAAAAACCGACAGGTGTGCGGTGAATTTTAGTCACATAAACCAATGACACCCCCCCGGGGGATCCAGGAAACTACGATAGGTGGGCCCAATCTGGCCCATCACCCGTTTTTATAAATAAAGGTTTATTTACAATGCTGGCTTCCCCATTCGCTCTTTCATCTCTGATTTTTGTTTTGTTTTGTTTTAACCAGCCTCGGTTGTGGCAAGAGGTGGCCTAGGAGTGGCGAGAGGTGGGAGATTTAGGAAACCTTTCAGATGTGGGAGGGAGGGTGCTGGTGGTGGTGGGGTTTGTCCTCCAGGGTCAGAGGTCAGGCTCAGCCCAGAGAGGGGACAGGAAATGCCCTGATGACACAGTGAGTTCCAGTCTCTTAACTCCAAACAGTGTCCTCTAATTACATGGTTTTATTCTTTAAATAGGATCCCTGGTGGTCCAGTGGTCCAGTGCTTGGCCACTCACCACAAGATGGGTGTTTAGAACTCACCGACCACTCTGCCTCTCAGGAGAAAGACGTGGCAGTCTGCCTCTGTCACAAGGTGGTTGCTGTCGACCTTAGGTACCGTTCCCTCAAACTCATAGTGGATAGAACTGCTTCCCAGGATGCTCTTGGCTTTCACCTTTACCGAGTGAACCCTGGGCTGAAGCACGGGGTTGCTCACCCTCAGGTCAGCAGTTCAAACCCACCAGCAGCTCCTCAGGAGAAAGATGCACCAGCCAGCTTCCATATAGCTCACAGCCCTGAAAACTTTGTGGGGCAGCTCTCTGTCCTATAAGGTCACTATGAACAGGAATCGACTGCACAGCAGTGGGCTGCAGGAATCTCTTTACAGAGAAAGTTGTCAGACCTTTCTTCCCAGCCTCTGCTGGGTGGGTTTGAACTGCCGATGGGTGGAGAAGCAGTAGAATGAAGTGCCTTTGCACCACAAGGGGCTTCAATCTTGGCAGCTGTGGTTCCCAGGAGCCTCCACTTGCGGCCTAGCACAGCCTGAATGTTGACATTTTCCTTCCAGAGCCACCGATGATTAGTGTGGTCCTAGGCTTAGAGGTCAGGCTCGGCCCAGACAGGGGCGCCTAGAGAGGGTACAGGTACAGGGAGTGCCGGATGACACAGGTTGAGTTGTATCCCTAGCCCCTGAAAAAAGAATATTGGTTGGAATTCTCGCTGCTGTATCTGAGGATGAGATTGTTGTTGTTGCTGCTGTTAGGTTCTGAGTGATAGTGACCCCAAGTGCAATGGAACGAAACATCACGTGAGTTAGTCCAGGTAGACTAGAGAAACAAGTGCATAGGCACTCATATAGATAGAGGAAAGAGCTTAATATGAAGGAGCAATTGTATATTGAGAAAACATCTCAGTCCAGATTAAGTCTGTAAGTCTGATATTAGCCCGTAGGTCTGATGCTAGTCTATAAATTCCTCTTTAGACTCACACAGCACATGCAATGATGCCAAATGCAGGAAGATCGCAGGCCGGTGGGTGGAAAGTCCTGTGGATCCAATGGTGGTGGACGCATCTCAGTACTGGTGTGGTTCTCCACGTGTCTCCTCCAGGTCTCTGAGTGTCTCAACAGCAGGAAAGGGAAGGGAGAGAGACTGGGTCTGGCCTATGGGAAGCTATTTCTCTCTACCGCTCTTCCAAATGAGGTCATCAAGCTGTGGCCTGATTGACAGGCTAGACTCCACCCCTTCGCTCAAGTTGAAAATGATGTAATCGCCACACCTCTGTGTCCTGCGTCATGCTCACCATTGTCATGTTGGGTCTCATCCATCTCCTTCAGGCCCGTCCTCTTTTTCGCTGATCCAAGCCTGATGCCCTTCTCCTGGGATAGGCCCCTCCTGATAACGTGTCGAAATCACACGAGGAAATCTGGCCTCCACCCTCACTTCTCCGGAGGATTCTGGCTCCAATTCGCCCAACACCGACTTGTTTGTTCTTCTAGAGGGCCAAGGTCGATAATAGTTTTAGTGAACATCATTACTCATAGTAAACACTAGCAAAAATTGAAATGGTGCAGAGAAATAGCCTATATACCAAAATTAAAGGTATACTAAATTAATAAACCTGAGAAAAGAGGTACAAAATAAGAAACAAGGAAACACAGAGAAGAGAGTTTGCAACTAATATAAGATCTATAACCCACCATTTAAATTTTTACAAAATAATTACAATCATAAAATAATTGCTAAATAATGCAATTAAAAGTCAGAGATAGATTAGGCAATGAAATTAGTAAGATTCCACATGGAAGCAGCACACCAGCCTGTGCGATCACGAGTAGTTGAAGGGATCAGGTATCAGGCATCATCAGAACAAAAAATGATATCAAAGTGAATGAGGGGGAGTGCGGAGTGGGGACCCCAAGCCCATCTGTAAGCAATTGGACATCCCCTTACGGAAGGGTCGTGGGGAGGAGATGAGCCAGTCAGGGTCCAGTGTAGCAACGATGAAACATACAACTTTCCTCTCGTTCCTAAATGCTTCCTCCTCCCCAACAATCATGATCCCAATTCTACCTTATAAATCCGGTTAGACCAGAGGATGTACACTGGTACAGATAGGAACTGGAAACACAGGGAATCCAGGACAGATGATCCCTTCAGG
>NW_022106663.1:0-1002 GCF_000313985.2 Echinops telfairi
TTTCAGAACCTCTAAATAGAAAGCTTGATTAACAGTCTGACCTAGTGGAACAAACTCCAAATGCACTGCAAGTCAACATTTTTGTCCATTCGGAAATCTGATGGACATCCAGAATGAGGTTTGTCATCAGTCAACATTTCACCATTTTTGAAATGAGAAAACCACTTGTACACTTGAGTTTTTCCCATAGTGCTGTCCTTGTAAGCTGTGTTCAACATCACAACAGTGTCTACAGCATTTTTCCAGATCAGGAATCAAAATTTCACAGCCACATGCTGTTCTCTTAAATCAGCCATCACAAAAAAGGAGGTTTGAGCAAAACTGCTTTCACGAAAAAATTCATTGTGACCAGAGGGAACCTTCCCAGGTGACGCCACTGAGTGCACTAACTCAGAGCAAGTTGTTTGATGCTCACCTAGAAGATAAAATGTGTACTATGTAGCTCTCCCTAGTATAGCTATTTTCCATTTCTTTTGGGGGGAGGGCGGGGGGTACCTCCTCATATACCCTTAAAGAGTATGAACCATAGCATGAAGAGACATATGCACTTCCATGTCCATCGCTGTGTAATTTATAATAGCAAGGACACAGCCCAAATACCAATCAGTAGAACAATGGATAATGGTACATAAACACAATGGAATACAATGCATCACTAAAAAAAAAAGATGAAACCACCAAGCACCTCATGACATGATGGACCTGGAGAATATTGTGAAATTAGTCAATCACAAAAGGATAAACACTATATGTGATCCCTGCTATAAGGATAAAACCAAAGCAAAGACGGGCATACCAAAGGGAACAGACTTTGGAGGTTGTCGGTTGGCAAGGAGGGCAAAGGAGTAAAGAAGCACTGGCAGGTGTTGGCTCCGGTGAAAGGGATGCTGGAGGCGCAAGAGGGAAAAGAGAAATAGTGGGAGGGACTGGTTTGCACTGTTGATAGAACAGGGGTGATAGTATGAAATACAAACTCCCCATCTAATCCACAGTAAAAAAAAA
>NW_022106663.1:2787-3787 GCF_000313985.2 Echinops telfairi
GGATGTGAGGGTTTAATGTCTAAAATAAAGCACATTTTTAAACATTTCCCCAGAGGACTGCTGCTAATCCAAGGTCATGGATTTGGAAGTCAGAGGACTTTAGTTCAAATCTTTCACTTTTGAGGTTTCCCAATAACTGGCAACTTTACACTACCACATACTTGCTATTTTAATACTTTCTTTGCTTTTTGTGATATGCCTTAGTCCTGCTGATATAGTTTTGCCTCCATGAATGAGTGATATTGAAATGTTTGCCTTGTGTCTAATCCTCATTGCTTTGTGTGTATGTTCAATTTTTTGTGGTGTAATATATATCAAAACATCTCATATATTTTTCTCAAAACATTTACTATTTCACCCTCTTCAACAAGTGGTGCTGGGGAAAATGGGTATCTATATGCAGAAAAATGAAGCGAGACCCTTACGTCACTCCATGCACAAAAATAAACTCAAGGTGGATCACAGACCTTGAAGTAAAACCCCAAACTATTGGGGCCATCAGTGAGAGAATTGGGACAAACCTGAGAACTTTGGCACAAGGAATACATAGGCTATCAGAAATAGGGAAGGACTAACACAGAGGAAGCACAACTTGACAAGTGGGGTATACTGAAGATAAAACACCTGTGTACATCAAAAGAATTCACCGAGAGGAATAAAAGATACTTCACAGACTGGGAAAATATCTTTAGCAATGAAACATCAGACAAAAGGTTTGTTACTAAAATCTACAATCCTCTGCTAGCTTTAATAAGAAAAAAAACCTAATAGCCCATTGAGGAGGTGGGCAGAAGGACCTGAACAGAAATTTCACAAGAGTGGGAATCCGAATGGCCAATAAACATATGAGAAAATGTTCCTGATCATTAGCCATAAGAGAAATGCTAATTAAAACAACTATGAGATACCACCTAACACCCTCAAAGATAGCCCAATTCAAAAAAATCAGAAAACAACAAGTGTTGGAGGGCTGTGGTGAGACAGGAACTCTCATCCACTA
>NW_022106664.1:0-1113 GCF_000313985.2 Echinops telfairi
TCCTTGAAAAGGAGAATTTAATGCAATTTATAAAACTAGACTATTATTACAAGAAATACTAAAAAAAAAAAGTACTCCAGATTGACAGTCAACAACAGCAGAAAAACTTGAGTTCAACATACGAGACAACATCACTCAGAAATCAACGCACTTAAGACAATTATTCAAAATAGAATAGAATATAGAAAGAAAAAAGAACCAGAAAAATCAACCAGATCTTTGAAAGGATCACCAATTTTGACAAACCACTAACACACACACACACACACACACACCACAGCAACATGACAACAACAGACAAATCACACACATCAAAAATAACATGGCATTTTAATGGATCAAGTGAAGCAGCTGAGAGAGAATCACACTGGATAAAAAAGTAAGACCTATCAATATTCTACGAACAAGAAACACACTCTTAGACACAAAGTCTAAAATAGACTAAAACTCAAAGGAATATATATATATAGAGATATATCTATCTATCTATCTATCTATCTATCTATCTATCTATCTATATATCAGGGATATAAATATAAAATTGATTTTTAGGCAAAATCCATCATCAGAAAAAATGGGACTACATAATGATTAAAGAGACAATACAGGACATAACTACAACAAACATATACACAATAAAGAACCATTAAAATGTGTTAATCAAACGCTTATGGAACTGAAGATAGAAAGAATAGATCATTTAAGAATAATACTAGAAGGGCAGTATAATTCATCACTTGTAAGAAAGGATGGATCTTTGGGAAAGAAACTTTGTACAGAGACAGAAGAACCAAACAGCACAATTAACACATTGATTTCCTAGACTTCCACAGAGAAAACCCAACTTTAGCACAGAGTACATTATTTCCTAGTGGACATGGAACATTCTCTAGAGTATACCATCTATTAGGATAAAAAAAGTTTTAATAAATTTTAAAATATTGATATTTTACAATATATTTTCTCAGATCAAAATGCTATACATTTTAAATTAACAATAAAAAGAGCAAGGGAAAATTTAAATAAAAGTATACTGAACAACACACTGCTTAAAACCTACTGAGGAATTAATATAATAAGGAATGAAATTTTAAAAATCCTTTAAACAAATGA
>NW_022106664.1:2909-3791 GCF_000313985.2 Echinops telfairi
TACAATCTACCCAAATGAAATTTAAAAACCAACTACACACAATAACAAATTATTATGAAAGTATGTATTTAACACATTTGGAAAATTTAGATGAAATGGACAAATTTCTAGATATGCATTATCTACTCAAATCACCAGAGACTAATGTATACAATACCAACAAACACATAACAATAGAAGAAAGAGATCAAATTATTAAAAATCTTCAACAACAACACAAAGTTTAGGGCCAGATGGCTTCACTGGGGAATTCTACCAAGCATTCAGACAAGAATTGACATAAACTCTACATAAACTCTTCTAGAATACAGAAAAGGGTAGCAAACTCCAATATGCTTTTGAAGAAGGGAACATAACCCTAATACCAAACCAAGCAAAGATACAACAAAGAGAGAAATCTAGACTAATACTTCTCAGGAACATACATGACAAAAATTTGAAAAATGCTGGCCAATGTAATCCAACAATATATATATTTTAAAAATACATCATAGTTAAATGAGACTCCTAACAGGCAGACAAGGATGGTTCAACATTAGGAAAAATATTACTGCATTCCACCACTAAACAAAACAAAAGATGAGAACCACATTATCTTATCAAAAAACTAGCCAACATTCCACCATTTCAGGAGATAGCATATAAACAATAACCAATGCTCCTGAAGGGAGTTCAAACTACCCTGAATGCATTAGATAAAAAGAAGACTCCAGTTATTTATGGAACACCAATGGAAATGCTTCAAAGCAGAAGAAGCACTAGAAGAAATAACTTGCCTATGCCAGGGAATTTGGAAGACAGATACATGGTCAACTGTCTGGAAGAGAACCACATGTGTGGCCATTCCAAAGAGGTGAGCCAAGAGCTGTGGGGGTGGGGGGG
>NW_022106665.1:0-1006 GCF_000313985.2 Echinops telfairi
TTGACAGGAGATTATGTAACTGCTACAAAGGGAAAAAATAAAATACATGGAAATCAAATAACACTGTGCTTAAAAACTACTGAGTTTTTTAAGAAAGAAGGAATGAAAATTTCAAATTCCTTGAAACAAAAATACAACGTGTATAAATTGGTGGTAGACAGCAAAATCTTTACATTTGCCAGAGGAGGAAGAAGATGGCGTCCAGCTAGATTTACCCGCCTGGAGCTCCTGCTGCCAGATCAGAAAATTAAAAGGTAAGGTGAAGGAGACTGGGAAGAAGAGTCCTAAAATCAGAATCAGAGTACTAGGGTCTGTCCCGACCCCCACTTTTTTGATTTTCACTCACAAAGCAAACCAAGAATGCACCGAAACGCTCTAAGTTCGTTGTTCTGGGTGTGTGGGATCCTGACTGAGCCTCTGCCAGCACCCTAGTCTGGCAGCAAGTAGCGATTTCCCCACGCTGATATCCAAAACGGGTAATAATCCCAGACTCAAAGGGAACTTCTGAAAGCTGGTCACCAGACTGCATACCAGAGCTCCCGCCCGTTAGCTGCCTTGCGTTCATAGCCTAGGAGTCGGGGTCAGCATGGGAACCAAAGATTTGAACCAATTGAAAAGATGTCAGGAAATCTACCTGAGTCAGATCGCAGTGTGGCAGAGCATAAGTGGGTAGCCAAAGCCCGGAGGGTGATTCACTTCCAATTGGCTGAGAAGAAAACAACCTCTCTGATAAGTTAGATCTCTGTCCCTGTTGGTTAGCGTGAAAGCCCCCAAATCAGGGCACCCTATAAGGCCAATATAAAAAAGAGAAAAAATATTTTCTCAGTAAACACTGCAAATCCCAGACTCATTGCTTAACTTTAAGATAAACTAGCAGAACAAGTCCTTTAACATATATTAGCATAATAAGGGAACCACTGCTAAGGAATGCCAGAAGTTAGCTACAGAGCACAGAGGCTTTCAATATAACAAAGAGCCTTTGGAAGCCATGGTTTCAGAATATCTC
>NW_022106665.1:2393-3775 GCF_000313985.2 Echinops telfairi
GGTAATTTTTTTGTGGCCTGTGATGCTCTGAAATAAACTGAAAATAGAAAAAATTGTTATGAAGAAAATAGTGATTAGGGGATATCAAGGGAATACCATACACACAATTCCCTCATTAACCCTTTAACTACTAAAGACTAGTATACACGTGACCCAATGCCTTTCCTGGGAGTGGGGAGGGCTGTGGATTTGTATGAATGCATTGACTCAGTTCCAGCAACGTTTGGAAGTGATATGTCTGCCACTCTTAGTGTCACATAATGTAAACAGATCCTAATAGCGAAAAGGTTAGAAAGAGCATTATGGGTTGTGCTATTATGAGTCATACCTAGCTGCAGTGCTATTTAACATTTTTAGAGGGAAGCCATTAGGATTGTGCATCACGTTTGTCAGCTGTCCAACATTTTGTGCTTTTTATTAGTTACTTTGTTATATTTCCTGGGCACAACATAAGATATAAGTGAAAACTAGTAGGAGGAAAGCACCGGCAAATTTTGGGTAATAAAGTATAATTTTAGTTTCACAAATACATTAAATAAAATAAATGTTTAAATAAAAGCAATTATATAGTGTTTTAGTTATCCTGTACATATTCTTGAATCCTCACTTCAAAATATAAACTTAACAAAATTTGTAAATGTTATGTGGCCCACGTGATTCTTGCCTGTTCCACCAAATCGCCCACGTTTTAGTTGAGTTTGATACCCCTGACCTAGAGAATAACCAGGCAGACTTCAAAAAGGTGAAAAGCAGTCAAATTAGACAATTAGAGAAGCTGAAGAAAACCCGAGAGCCATGTTTGATGCTATGAAGAGGAGCATTATTAGAATAACTGGGCTATTGGAACAAGACACAACAAAGAAGTTAACAGCGAAAATAGCGAGGGAATTCTTTTTTTTTAATTGAAAAAGTTTATATTTAGCATTAGCCAGCTGGGCTCACTTTAGATAATTCCAATTTTGTTGGCAACATCTAAAGCATCATAGTCAGGAGCCAGTTGAACACATGCCTTCTTCTCACCGTCAGGCCTGATCAAGGTGTTGACCTTGGCTACATCAATGTCATAGAGCTTTTTCACAGCCTGCTTGATCTGGTGTTTGTTGGATTTGACATCCAAAATGAACACAAGTGTGTTGTTATCTTCTGTCTTCTTCATGGCAGACTCTGTGGTCAAGGGGAACTTGATGATGGCATAATGGTCCAGCATATTTCTCCCGGGGGCGCTCTTCAGAGGGTATTTGGGCTGCCTTCTTAGTCTCAAGGTCTTGGGCCGATGGAAGGTGGGTGACGTGTGGATCTTCTTTATTTTTTGTGGTTGTGGACGCCTTAAAGCACAGCCTTCTAGGCTTTTAAAGCCTTTGCTTTGCCTTCTGTTTTGGGAG
>NW_022106666.1:0-1102 GCF_000313985.2 Echinops telfairi
GTCTCAAGGAAAGACGGAACATCAAGAAAGAAACTCATTAAAGACAGAAAAGAGCTCATCAACTCAAGCTCATAGACATATACAGAATGCTACACAGTGTAACACTCCAAAAAACTAGTATAAATTCATCTCCAATGAGCATAGAACATTCTTAGGATAGAGAACATAGTAGGCTACAGAACATACCTTAACAAAAATTTTAAATGAGATTCTACAACCTATCTTCTCAGACCACAATGTCATAAAACTAGAAATCAGTAATAGAAGGAATAGAAACATGAAAACAAACACATATAGATTGAATAACAAAGTGCTTAAAATGGGTAATAAATCAGAGAGTGATTTAAAATTTCCTTTGAACAAAGGTGAATGATAACAGCATGTCAAAACTTTTGGGACACAGCAAAAGCAGTTATCAGGGGGCAATTTACAGCGATCAATGCACACATAAAAAAAGGAGATATCCAAATTCAACACTCTAACTCAACACCTTCAAGAACTGGAGCAAGGACAATATAAAGCCTCAAGTAAAAGAAGAAAGAAGCAATAAAAATAAGAGCAGAAATAAATGATCTAGGAAACAAAAATGAAAAAAATCAACAAGTCAAGGCGTTAGTTCTTTAAAGCATTAACAAAATCAATGGACCACTGGCAAACTTATCAAAAAGGGGGGAAAGGAAAGGACACAGATACCTAAAATAGATAAAAATGAGTGACATCAAACTTATGCTAATGAAATAAAAAGAACAAATAACACACTACTATAAAAATGATATTAAAACAAATTTTAAAACCTAGAACAAATGGAGACATACAAAAAAACCATCCACTCAAATTAGTACAGACAGATGTTGAAAATCTTCACAGACCTATAACAAAAGAAGAAATAGAATAGGTCATTAAGAAGCTACCACCCAAGAAAATCCCAAGACCAGATGCCTTCATAAGGAATCCTACCAAGTATTCAGAGAAGATCTGTCATCAATACTACACAAATTATTCAAGAATATAGAAAAAGGCAACACGCTCCCAAACTCATTTTATGAAGTGAGCATTACCCTGATGACAAAACCAGCAAAGACCCCATAAACACTAAGAAATA
>NW_022106666.1:1550-3732 GCF_000313985.2 Echinops telfairi
AGTGAAATTATCGCTATTTGCAGATGATATGATCCTATATATAGAAAACCCAAAATCTCCACAAAAGCCCAGTGGAAAGGAATGAGGGATGCATCAATGTAGCAGGATACAAATTAGCATCCAGAAATCAATTGGATTCCTGTATACCACTGAAGAGCTATGAAAATGGCATTAAAAAAGTAATACCAATCACAATACACACACACAAAAATTAAATACATCGGAATAAACTTAACCAAAGGAACAAAAATCTATACAGAGAAAACTAGAGAACACTACTACAAGAAACCAAAACAGACATACATAAATGGAAGATCTCATGTACATGAATAGGTAGACTTAATATTATGAAATATCAATGCTACCTAAAGCAATCTACAGATACAATGCAATTCCAAATCAAATGTTCTTTAAAGCAATGGAAAAGATCATCACCAACTTCATATGGAAAGTGAAAAGACACAGAATATTGCAAAGACTTTCTTAAAAATAAAAACCATGTAGGAGACCTTACACTACCTGACTTAAAAAACAACTAGTTAGACACTGTACTCAAAACAGCCTGATACCAGCACAAGAGATACATAGGCAATGGAACAGAACAAACAAAAAAACCCCACGAAAAATAAATGCATACACCTATAGTCAACTATTCTTCAAAAAAGAACCAAAAATTATCAGATGGGGCAAGGACAACCTCTTCAACAAATGGTGTTGATTAAAACAGCTCTCCAGATGCAGAAGAATAAAACAAGGCCCATATTTAACCCCATGCACAAAAAGAAACTCAAGATGGATAAGATCTAAACTATTATAAGACAATATTCCCAGAGGTATTAGGATCATCAATGAAAAAATTGGAACAGAAGACTTGCAGAAAGATGGGAAACAGGTAGGCAGCTCATGCTGGGAGCTCCATGGAGATCGGTGAGTGGGGAAAGCTGGGGCCCAGAAGGGGATCTGAAGCTGTCAATTTTATCCCCGCAACAGCCCAGAGTTCTTCTCTGAAACAGAGATGACTTCCACCCCCTTTTCTTCACCCAATGTGGAGCCCCGGGGGCCATGGCCTGCTGCAGGGACTGCTCCAGCCTGTACCACCCACGTTGCTGTAGATCCCACTGTGGCTATCAACCCCTGGTAATCCGCCTCCCCGGGCCACCGCGCACCAAAATCACCAGCTGATCAGCAGAGGTTCTTTCAGCTGCAGTTTAACACCCCAATGTCCTGGGGTCCTCCTGCCACTCACTGGTGGATCCCTCCTCCAAGACTGACATTCTCCTTCGTGCCCTTTCCTGCTCCAGCTAGTGCTCTCCCACCTCCTGTGCTCAGAGCTGCAGAGTTGTGAGGTTAGCTTAAACTAGCTTGGGACTTTCCCCTGCCTACCCACAGTGCCTCAAGTCAGGACCAGACCATCTCCTAATCCTAACACCACCCCCAGAGATATGTACTCCTGCACTCAGGACAGCACTTACCTTCAGAATGCAGCCTGCACAGCTTCAGATGACTTTATAGCCATGAACAGGCTCCTATGGAAGACCGAGCGATGCACGAATTTAATGCTGGCTGACCACCTAGACTGACAACCTGCCCTCCAAACAACGGAATCCTGATAGGGTAAGGTGAGAGGGAAACCCCAGTGAGACAATGATGTAGAATGACCCCCAAGGATAGTTGGTTATAGGCAGCCCACAGAAGCATTCCTACCAACCTCCCAAAGAGAGAGCTCAAGGACCTTTGACTCCTGGGAAAATGGTGCCAGTTTTCTCCAAAATGACATGAAAATAGCAAGGTGCCTTAACAACTTCCACCAGAAAACAGGAGAAACAAAATTCAATGCCAGAGGATGTCCTAAACACAACAATGTTCACAGAAGAGGCAGGCATTAATCTTCTATACATAGAAATCTTCAGAACACTGCTTAGAGTCATACAGATATGAGCAACGCAATACAAAAAAGGATGAAATGATAAAGGGAAATACAAGAGTTAAGGGACTAAGTAACAAAATCAAGTAGCAAATTCACAGACTTCACAAAAAGACTCAAAGAAGCATAGAATTATAGCAGGGAGATAGAGGATAACTAGGCAGATTTCAACAAACAAGAAAAACAGTCGAACAAAATCTTCACAGAAGATGAAGAAAACCTTAGAACAAAGTGTGATGCAATGAAGTGGAATATTAG
>NW_022106667.1:0-1216 GCF_000313985.2 Echinops telfairi
CTGCACGTGGCCTGCGGGCCTTAGTTTGAGGATGCCTGGCCTATGTATTCCCTGTGCCAAGGTTCTCAGGTTTGTCCCAAATCCCTCATTAATGGCCCTAAAAGTTTTATGTTTTACCTCAAGGTCTGTTATCCACCTTGAGTTTGTTTTTGTACATGGAGTGAGGTAAGGTTTTGCTTCATTTTTCTGCAAGTAGATCTCCATTTTTTCCAGCACCACTTAATAAAGAGGGCATATGCTTCCCATTTGATATTTTTTTGTGCCCTTATCAAAATTCGGTTGTCTGTGTACTGATAATCTTATTTCTGAATTTTCATTTCTTTTCCATTGGTCTAAGTATCTGTCATTATTCCAATACCATGCAATTTTGACCACTGTGGCTGTATAGTATGTGCTAAAGTCAGATAAAGCAAGCCCTCCCACTCTGTCCTTCTTCTTGAGGAGTTCTCTGCTAATTCTGGGCTTCTTCCCTCTCCATATGAAGTTAGTAATCAGTTTTTCCATTTCTTTGAAGAAAGATGAGGGTAATTGTATTGGGATTGCTTCAAACTTATAGAGTGCCTTGGGTAGAACTGACATCTTTACTATTTTGAGTCTTCCAATCCACGAGCATGGGATATTCTTGCATTTGTTGATGTCACTCTTGGTTTCTTATAATAGTTTTCTTCATATAGATCTTTTGTTCTTTTAGTCAGATAAATCCCTAGATATTTCAATTTGTTCTTGGCTATTGCGAAGGGTACCACTTTTTTTTATCTCCAATTCTGTGTTCTTGTCTTATATGTATAGCAGTCTGATAGACTTCTGTTTGTTGATCCTGTATCCTGCCACTCTGCTATATTTCTCTTTTGATTCCAGTATTCCCCTTGTGGAGCTTTTGGAATTGTCCATGTATAAAATCATATCACCTGTGAATAGCAATATTTTTACCTCTTCCTTCCCCAGGCGAATACCTTTGATGTCTTTTCTTTGCTTTATGCTATTAATTAAAACCTCCAGTGTGTTTTTAAATAAGAGTGGTGACATGGAGCATCCTTGCATGGGCCTCTTTTTCAGTGGGATTTGGAATTTGAGAAGAATATGAATTTTTTTTGTATTTGGGTGAAGAGCACTGTAAATATTAGGTCCAATTGTCTAAATGTAGTGTTTGGATCTCTAGCCTTGTTGAGTTACTTTCCCTTGATCTGTCTTTCTCAGAGAGCGGTGTATTGAAGTC
>NW_022106667.1:2751-3790 GCF_000313985.2 Echinops telfairi
TTGTTGAGGTCATTCGGGCTGATTGCTGTTTGCATTGTGTTGTTTTAGAGGAGCCAGATGCCATTTCCCAGAGAGTTGAATAGCACTGGGCTCTCTCTGGAAGACTCATAGGAATGCTTCTTCGAAATGCCTGCAGCTAATTGCACTATGGGATTGGCCTATCACTTTATCCTCCTAGGTCTTCACTGTTTCCCTAGTCAACCAGTTTTTTGTTATTTGGAGTGCACGTTGGATGGTCCTCTCAAGGGATGCTTCTTGGGTGGTTGTGGACCCATGAGGGTGGTGCTACTCTGGGTGATCTCAAAAGTAGCCATGATTGTGTGGCCCGTGGCAGCTTGGGGAATCCCAGAGGGCATTCAGGGGTCCCTGTTGCACTGGGAGTGTCACCAGAGGCAGGTGGGTGTGCCTGCCTTGTAATAGAGCACCGTAAATGTTGGGCAAAATTGTCCTGGTCAACTAGATCACTGCAGATGTTGAACAGAAGTTCCTTCAGCATCATGAAGCATCGGTGGGTGTTTGCTGAACTTCCTTAGGCCATGTGAGGCTCTATGGCAGGTGGGAGGAAGTTGGCTCAGTCACATGGGACCACAGAGGATGCGTAGGAGGTCCCCCAGCCACGAGGCAGGATTTCCTCCCAGAGTAAGGTGGGTGGGATTTCCCCTTGAATGAGATGGACAGGATATCCCCCAGTGGAAAGTGGGCAGGCTTTCGCCAGGCTCAGGTAACATTGTAGAAGTTGGAGTTCTCCCAGCTGGGTAGAGGGTAGGCATAAATGCTGTAGGCTAAGGGGAGTGGCCTGGGGGTCGGCAGTGGTGTGTGAGAGGAAAGGGAAGAGAAAAAGTAAAGGAAGAAAGAAAAAAAAATCAAAGGAAAAAAACTGAGCCCGCTGAGACTGTTGGGCAGAAGAAGAGAGAGAAACAGAAGTAACAATAAAGCTGAGCCCAGGTCCCTGACCGTGGGGCTAGAGGGATTTAAACCCTGCTCTCGAGACAGTGGCAAGATGGGGCTCTGTTGAGATAAAGCCCTTTAGCTCCAAAGG
>NW_022106668.1:0-984 GCF_000313985.2 Echinops telfairi
GATAGAAAAGGACTTCTTGATATAAAGTTCTTTCTTACACCTATCAGGTATCACTGGATTTGTTTCTCTAGACAACCTAGCCTAACAGAAACCCCTCACAACACAATCCCCTGAATGTGCAGACTGTTGCCCCATGGCCCGCCCCTTCCCCACGGGGACACCCCCCATGGATCAGAGCAGAACTCTGACCCCAGGGCTTTTGAAGCCACCGGCTCTCAGTCATCGTCAGACCTTTCTTCCAGTGGGACTGGAACCTTTCAGTGACAGCAGCTCGGCATCCCCCAGAGGAGACGTCTGTCTACTGACCTGCATTTAAATAGCTCCTCAGAGACCCCGAAGTTCCCAAAGGTGCAGCACCTTAGCTTCAAGTCTGTCTGTCCAGACTGAACCCACACCTACCTGCTCTCCTGAGGTCTAGAGGTGAGGGCTACGGGAAGGAAGAGACGCCACGCCCCATGCTGCCTTGACAAGGAGATGTGGGTTAGAGCCAAGTGTCCTTGGAGAAGGGCCGTGGTGGAGGAGTGTTCCTGTAGCCTCCACCGCTCCCCGCCCCCCTTCTGGTGTTTGGGCACAGTCTCCATGCGCACAGACACAGCACCCAGCCCAGGTGCTCTCCACCAAATGCTCCCTTCAAAGTGCGCCCAGAGGGAGGAGTGCTGGGGCCAGGGCCCAGCTGAGGAGGGAAGGAGGGAGGCAGCGGTGAGGTGAGGGGCATTGCCAGGCAATCCTCCTGCGTTTGCCATTCATGAGGTGCGCAGAGCGGCAGGGAGTGCTCGAGGCAGGGGTAAGGTGACCAGACGTCCCGCTTTTGGCGGGACAGTCCTGATTTTTGGCATTTTAAAAAAGTCCTGATTTTTGGAAAGAATGCACGACAAGCTAGGGAATGGTGTATTTGGTCCATATAGACCAAATTTTTAATCAAGACCCCCCCCCCCCACCTTCAATGGTGTCCCGCTTTAAATCTGGTCACCTTAGGCAGGGGGC
>NW_022106668.1:2503-3710 GCF_000313985.2 Echinops telfairi
TTTGGGGTGGCAAGGGCTGTTCTGTGAGAATGTTGTGGGCAGACCTTATCTCATCCATCTCAGCCCTGATCTCGCTCCTTTGGATATACTTTTCCACCCAAACAATCTCTTTAAAAGGAGCACAATTCTTGTCCCTCAAGGGTGTCATCTGACTTGGTGTAAACCCAAGAGCACAACATTCTTCAGGCCGACAAACAAACAACAGAACGCTCACTTCCGTCAAGTCACTGCCAACCTGCGCGGAACATACAGGACAGCGGGGAGCTGCTTCGTGGGGTCTGTAATTCTTTCCTGGAAGTGAAAGCTTCCTTTTCCTCCCTTGGAGTAGCTGGTGGTCTTGAACTGCTGCCCTTGAGGTTTGGCAGCTCAACAGGTACCCACGACTCCAGAGGGGCTAGACCAGTGGTTCTCAACCTTCCTAATGCCTTGACCCTTTACTACAGTTCCTCATGTGTGGTGACCTCCCAACCATAAAATTATTTCCGTTGCTACTTCATAACTGTAATTTTGCTACTGTTAGGAATGGGCAACCCCTGTGAAAGGGTCGTTTGACCCCCAAAGGGGCCGTGACCCCCAGGTTGAGAACCCCTGGGCTAGAGTGATGGAAACAGCACCTTCAGAAGAGTTTAGACCTAGATAGAGGAGATGCTGATGAACACCAGCTTCACATGTGTACATTTTGTTTAACCAAGATTCCTGTGATTTTGTAACGCTGTTTTGACAGGACCGAGCTTTGACCCAAGGTTGCTAGAGGACACATTCAGAAGAGCGAGGATGCCCAAAGCCGCGGTGTCCAGGGAGGAGGTGAGACTTGAACTGGGTCTGGAGAAAAGGCAAGGGGATTGCTGGTGGCAAAGGTAGCCTGTGTGGAGCTGGAAGTCAAAACCCACGGGTGATGTGTCCCGGTAACAAGGAGCTCACCCGGAGTGAGAGGTTTGGAGAGGGAGTGGTGGGTAATCAGCTTGGACAGGGATGCTGGAGCCTGATCTTGTGCAGCAGAGCTTAAACTCTGGGCACCCCGTTTGCAGAAGCCTGGGGAATGACAGTGAAAACCCTAAATCCATTTGCTGAGTCCCCCTGTGGATTAAGCCTCCAGGGGATTCCTTCTGACCACGAGCTAGGGATGAGAGCAGTCGGGCCCTCAGGGAGAGTGCTTTGAAAAGTGGGTTCCCTGCCCCTTCTCTAGCCGGCCCAGGCAGGGGCAGTC
>NW_022106669.1:0-921 GCF_000313985.2 Echinops telfairi
TTTCTGGAACTGATGAATGATTTTAGTAAGGCTGCAAGATGCAAGGTTATACAAAAGTCAATTGCTTCCCTATATATGACCAATGAGCAATTTAAATTTCAAATGGAAAACACAGTGTCATTCCACTAAGCCCCCAAACCAAGAAACTCATTGCCACCAAGTCGATTCCGACTCCTGGTGACCCTTTCGAGGGTCTCTGGAATGGGAAATCTTGACAGGAGCAGAAGGCCTCATCTTACTTGGGAGGACTGGCTGGTGGGTTTGACCGAACAACCTTGCTGCTAGCAATTCAATGTTAAACCCACAAAATCGCATTACTCCACTACCCCCACCAAAAAAAGAAAAGAAACACCAAATTATAAATCTAACAAAGTACGTATAAGATACATACTTTTTAAAACGTATAGAGAAATTGACTATTACCAAGATGTCAGTTCTTCCCAACTTGATCAATTCAATCCCAATAAAAAATTCCAGCAAGTTCTTGTATAGTTATAAGCAAACTGATCCTAATGCTTATATGTAAAGGTAATAGATTCAGGGTTACCGACCCTCATGGGGAAAACAAAATGGGAAGGAGACATGAAACTCCCTCCCAGCCTTGTTATAATATTGATGTTTAGTAACCAATAGTATTCCCCTCATCCTAAGTTATTATACCAGAGCTCCCCTTTTTGAAATGTATAAAACTCTCCTCCTTTCTTCCTGCAAGGGAGAGTTAGAGGAAGCAGTCCATTTGCTTCCTTGTGTTATCAATTTCGCAATTCTAACTGTCTTTTTGTGTGCGTGCATTTCATATATATATATGCATATATATAAAGTGTGTTTCAGTGAGAGTTTACATAGCAGATTAGGTTCCCATTAAACAAATTCTATACATATTGTTCAATGACACTGGGTACTTTTTTCACAATTTTTCAT
>NW_022106669.1:2510-3788 GCF_000313985.2 Echinops telfairi
TTCTAAAAATTAAAGTCTATGAAAATATAAAATGTTTTAAATGCAAGTGTCAGCATAAGGATATGTGCAATATCAATAGAAGAAAAGGAGGGAAGGTAAAGGAAACTCTAGGTTAAAAAGCAAAGGAAAATCAAGTCCAATATAATAAGGATATGAAATGGCACCATTCAATCTAGGCTAGAAAACATACGTGCTGTGGAACGATTAGCAGTTCAACCTTCAGAGCCAGAAGACATAGACCTGGCCCTTTCGAGAGTCAGAGATGTGGAACTGAGGCTCTGAAAACATTTCCTACCATGGGAATAAGATTAGAAAAACTCAACTATTATTGTAAAATGGCAAGATAGTCTTCTGCCAGGAACTTTGAGCGAAGATAACAACTAAAATCAGTGTCTAACAAGAAATTCAAGTCCAAATCCAAACTGCACCAATCCATAACACTAGCCTACATTTATACTACCTACAGGATTTAGGAATATCAGGATAAAGATTAATGTGAAAAGTTGCCTTGTGCTGGAACCTCAGGTAAGTAATTTGATAGAGCAACTGTCAAAAAAAAAAAGCAGGGGGTCTTCAGGGAAAAATAGAAGAATATAAAAAAAGCAACTCTACTGAATATGTTACAATAGAAATAGTTCTTGCTAGGTGTTGTCAAGTCAATCCCAACTCATAGGCACCCTGTGTACAGCAGGACAAACATTGCCCAGTCCTGTGTCGGCCTCGCTGCTATTCGGTTTGAGTCCATCAATGCAGCCACTGTGTGGAGCCACCTTGTTGAAGGCCTTTCTCTTCTTCTCTGTCCCTCCACTTCACCAAACATGGTTTGTCTGCTTAGCAGTCCATTTGAATTGTGGTGCTGGAAACGATTATGGAAAGTCCCATGGACTGCTAAAAGAACAAAGAGATCTGTCTTGGAAGAAGGATGGCCAGAGTGCTCCTTAGAGGCAAGGAGGGCAAGACTGCATCCCACATACGTCGGATAGGTTGTCAGGAGAGACCAGTCCCTAGGGAAGGACGCCGTGCTTGATAAAGTGGAGGGGCAGAGGAAAAGAGGTAGGCCCTCCCGGAGGATTGACACAGTGGCTGCAACAACGGCTCCAGCATAGGAACAAAGGTGAGGATGGTGCAGGACCGTGCAGTGTTTTGTTTTATTGTGCACAGGGTTGCTATGGGTCAGAACCAACTTGCTGGCACCTAACAACAACAACATAGATAGGAATCAGTAGAGCTTCCAGACTAAGGCAGACTAGGAAGAATGTTGTGGCTAGTGCAAAAAAT
>NW_022106670.1:0-1414 GCF_000313985.2 Echinops telfairi
CGTCTTGTTCAGCTCGTCTATCATCCTGCAGCTGGAGGGGTGCATGGGCAAGGAGCCCGTGGAGGAGGGCAGGTGCTGGCCGTGGCCACCGTACTGCAGCTGGTGCTGGATCTGGGACGGCAGGACTGTGTGGTGGAGCTGGGCCAGGCTCTGCTGGCTGCTCTTCTGGGCGGCGTAGGATGCCAGCGCGAGCTCTGGGCCCCCGACAGGCATGCAGATCATGACTTTCTTTGGAGGTAGCGGAGGCGACAGCTTCACTGGCAGACAAGGCAATTTCACAGGGGCGCCAGGATCTGCGGCAGAAGGAGGGTGAGATGTGGGTGTGGGTCCGGGGTTTCAGAAGGAACCCAGCATATCCTGGGAGCCCACCTTGAGACTGCCCACAGAAGTGAACCCCTTCAGTGAGACACACCGGTGGATGAGTCTAGCACGGTGAGCGCTGCTCAGGAGAGCCCTCCAGCAGTGCTTGTTCCGTGCTCAAAGCGTGCTGGCTCTAAGGGCCCCCAGACCATCCAAAGTGGTGTCTGCCCGGCCGTGTGTCAGACGGAGACTCAGAGCAGCACACATGGGGAGCCAGCAGGGAGGGTGAAGCATGAAACTACTGCTCGTGTACATACAGGAGCCTTGGAAGAGACCTTCTAGGGTAGGGGTCCTCAAACTGTGGCCCGTGGGCCACAGGCAGCCCACAAGGGCATTGATCCGGCCTGCCAGGTGTTTTTGCCCCATTTGTTTTTTTACTTCAAAATAAGATATGTGCAGTGTGCACAGGAATTTGTTCATAAGTTTTTTTTTTAACCTATAGTCCGGCCCTCCAACAGGTCTGAGGGACAGTGAACTGGCCCCCTGTTTAAAAAGTTTGAGGACCCCTGCTCTAGGGTTTCCCATTGTCCAGAAAAGGATTTGGTCTTGCTCAAAGAGATACGTGGGCCTTTGTCCCTTGTTCCTGAACTCTTGGCATCCTGAATGCCTTTGCTGTTCACGGTGGCCCCTCTGGGCCATGCACTATCAACCCGACCTTGGTGGACAGGGCCCTGGATGTTGAGTTCACGGGCAATCCATCAATCATGTCTACATAATGAAATCCCAATAGACACTTCCACACCCTGAAGCCTGAGTGGGCTTCCCCAGTGGGCAATGCTCCATGCATATCTGGGTACTGAGGGCAATGGCAGCCTTGGGCTTGGAGCCCTCCCAGTCTCTGCCTTATCATGGCCTGGTAATGAACAGTAACCGAGAGTCATTGATACCAAAGCCCCCCAAGCCCCTCACTGTCATGCAGGCAATTCTGACGCATAGGAACTCTATGGGAGAGGGTCGAGCTGCCCCTGTGGGTTTCTGAGACTGTGGCTCTTTACGGGAGTAGAAAGCCCCATTGATATGGCCAACCCTAATTCCTCCCCCTGTAACACGAGTG
>NW_022106670.1:2522-3785 GCF_000313985.2 Echinops telfairi
CCCGGGTGCCAGGGGAGAACTGGGTTCCCCGGGGTTTTCAATGGCAGATTTCTCTAAAGTAGATTACTGTGAGCTTTCTTCTTTTGCACCAGGGTGGACTTGAACTGCCAACCACTGGGTTTGCAGCTGAGACATTCGCAAGCAACACCACCAGGGACTCTTCATTTCTCCCCGAGAACCAGTGGGGTTCCCTCAGGGCCTCTCCTGAACTTAGGCTTCTCGCATGAGCGGCTCCACAGGCCCCCTCTGACCCCAGCCAGCTTCCCCAAACCACTGACTGTGCCCTGGGCCTTTTCCCTGCTTGGAAAATCCTTGTCTTCCTGCTCCTTTCTCCTGTCCCTTTAAATCTAGCTAAGAATAATGACCTCAATTGATAACCCTTGTCTGATCCTTAAATCATTCCACCCACCCCACACCCACCACTGTGGCTATGGCATGCATGATGTCATCGTGCACCATGTGAAAATGCCACCCATGCTGAGACTCCTGATTAGGGGACACCAAGGTTCTGTTAAAAGTGATGGGAAATTTGGGGAATGAATAAGGGTGATGGCTGAACAACAGGGTGAACGTAATTAATGTCACTGATCAGGGAAGTGGGTTGAGATTGCAAATGTTGACTCATCACGATCCTATTGGACAGCGTAGAATTGCCCCTGTGGGACTCTAAGACTGTAACTCTTTACGGGAATAGAAAGCTCCATCTTGGTGGTTGTGAACTAGCCACCTTGTGGTTAGCAGCCCAACACATAACCACTATGCCACCAGGGCTCCTAAGATAATAAGGGCAATAATAAATGCAAGTAATAATTATCACCAGCTCTTAAACGGTGCTCACTAAGATATTGGACAGGGAGCCCTGGTGGTGTGTGGTTACACATTGGGCTTCGATCAGCGTGGTCATCAGTTTGAAACCACTAGCAACTCCGAGGGAGAAAGGCGGGGCTTTCTACTCCGTTAAAAAGTTACATTCTTGGAACCCACAGGGGTTGATATGAGTTAGCATCCATGAGAAGGCAGCGAGTTTTGTTTTGCTTTTTAAATTCTATATGAACAGCTCTTATCACAATTCATCCATCCATCCATTGTGTCAAGTACATTTTTATAGATGTTGCCATCATTTTCAAAACATTTTCTTTCTTCTTGAACCCTTGGTATCAGCTCATTTCTCAATCTTCCTCTCTCGTGAACCCTTGATAATTTATAATTTTTTTTCCCCGTCTTACACTGACCACTGTCTCCCTTCACCAACTATTCTGTTGT
>NW_022106671.1:0-1315 GCF_000313985.2 Echinops telfairi
ACATACATCAATTGTGTAAAGCACATTTGTACATTCTTTGCCCTCATCATTCTCAAAACATTTGCTCTCCTCTTAAGCCCTTGGCATCAGCTCCTCATTTTCCCCCCTCCCTCCCTGCTCCCCTCTCCCTCATGAACTCTTAATAATATATAAATTGTTTTGTCATATCTTACACTGTCTGACGTCTCCCTTCACCCACTTTTCTGTTGTCTATCCCCCAGGGAGGAGATTGTATGTAGATCCCTATAATCGGTTCCCCCTTTCCACCCCACTCTCCCTCCACCCTCCCAGTATCGACACTATCACCACTGATCCTGAAGGGATCATCTGTCCTGAATTCCCTGTGTTTCCAGTTCCTATCTGTACCAAAGTACATCTCTGATCTAGCCAGATTTGTAAGGTAGAATTGGGATCATGATAGTGGAGGGGGTGGAGGCGGGTAGGAAGTATTAAACAACTAGAGGAAAGTTGTATGTTTCATCATTGCTACACTTCACCCTGACTGGCTCGTCTCCTCCCCGTGACCCTTCCATAAGGGGATGTCCAGTTGCTTACAGATGGGCTTTGGGTCCCCACTCCACACTCCCCCTCATTCACAATGATATGACTTTTTGTTCTTTGGTGCTTGTTAACTGATCCCTTCGGCACCTCATGATCACACAGGCTGGTGTTCTTTTTCCATGTGGGCTTTGTTGCTTTGCAGTTAGATGGCTGCCTGTTTACCTTCAAGTCTTTAAGAGAACACTGGAGACACAGTGTGGGAATTGTGCCCAAACTTATCCCACCACACCGAGGCAAAACACTAAGGGTGTGCAACAGAACAGCAAGGGGAACAGAGCAATGATGTTCCCAGGGAATACCAAAAATAGACTTTGGGGCCAGGGCTTGGCACCCCATCAGACTCGACCAGAAAACACTCCTAAAGGCCAACAAACAGTCCATAAACTAACTATAAGGCTTTCTTTTTAGTTGTTGTTGTGTTTTGTTTGTCATTGGCTTTTTGTTGTTGTTTTGTTTTCTTTCATTGTTTGGTTTTGCTCTGTCTTGGTTTTGTGCATGTTATTATCACCACAGGTCTGTCTAAATAAGATAGGCTGGATGAACAATCTGGAGGTGAAAACAACAGGACCGACAGTTCCAGGGGGGACATGGGAGAGAGGGAGGTGTAGGGAAAGGAAGTGGTGTTAACAAACCCAGGGACAAGGAACAGCAAGTGATCCAAATCAGTGGTGAGGAGGGTGTAGAAGGCCTGGTAGGGTGTGATCAAGGGTAATGTAATCGAGAGGAATTACTGAAACCCAAATGAAGACTGAGC
>NW_022106671.1:2413-3768 GCF_000313985.2 Echinops telfairi
GGGGGGTGGGTAGGAGGAACATGAGCAGGTCCTTGACGTTGCCTTTCTTTTTGGTGCTTTGTTAATTTGGAGATGCTCTCTTGCATGGAAATCATTTTACTTTCCACACACCTTTTGGAGATGCCAGTCAGAATAGGCATCCATTGTGCTTACCACCTCCACAGCTGTTCTTTTCTAACAACAGCACAAAGAGAACATCAGGTCGGCCCTGGTTTTCTACTCTGTCCACAGTAAGATTACACCAGTGTCCCTCAAACAAACAGGTACAGGGCCCAAAGCATGAGGAGGCCCAAAGGTGGCCTTGCTGAGACCTTTGAGTCAACATTCCCGTATTCCTAAAGCAGTGGGTGGCATGTCATTAAATCTGCATGCACACTGAGTACCTTGATGGCGTACGTAGTCCCTTAATGTTCACCTTAGTAGAATGAGTGTGCTCCAACTTATTGAGCTTAAGGGCTGTTTCCCTCAGCCAGTAGGCGCCTTCTAACATACACGTGTTCAGTTCTCTGCATCACCGTGCCGAAGGGATTCACGCAACAGAGCACTTTTGTCATCCACGGGAAAGGAAAGTTTCAGACATTACAGTCTCCAAAAAGCACACACTCTTTCTTGAACGCGTACAAGACCACATGGGACCATACAGGAGCTCAGGACTGAAGATGTCTGTTTCCAGGGAGTGTGTGGAAGGAATACGGGAACAGGACTGCAGAACCAGCATGCTGAACGGAGGGCAGGACATCTCAAGAGAGCTGAGAGAGCGACTCGCTCCTGGGCCCTCCCTGTATCCCCCTCCTGCGTTACTGGACAGGAGTGATTGAGGGTATTGGCTGATCTTATTGGCTATGTTTAGGCATACCTGTGTGATGTCATTTACTGGTGCCTAATGTGACTGTGCCCAGGTTGGTTTCACTTGAGTCTAGAAGGCTCACTCTGAGCATACTCAATTTGGACTTTTACCATAGATGTCTGATGGATGCCTGATTTCCTTACAGCCCCTTTATTGTGGCCCTAGGAAGACATTTGGGGAGACAACCCCACCCCACCCCCTTTGTCCTTATTCTAGCTACCTTTCACAAGTGTTTGCTTGCGGTTGGCAAGCAGCTTGATTCTCTGGCCCATCTGGCCCATCTCCCATCTGGTTTATCCTGGCAAGGGAGACTTTTAAGGGAAGAGTAAAACCAAATTAAATTGAACAAACTTCAAATGTTCAGAGGGTAAACTGAAATTAAATATATCACTACATGTATAAATATAACAATAAATTTTAAAGATCATCTTTGAAAGAAAGCATATCCCAATTGAAAAAGTATTTTCTTTTAAATCCGGGGATACAAACTGGCAATCCAGGGAGAATG
>NW_022106672.1:0-1233 GCF_000313985.2 Echinops telfairi
TTTAACTTAAAGTTAGTGAGGCATTTGATTATGAAAAATACTCTCAAGTATCCGCCCAGTTTATAAGTCAACTTCTTTTATATGCTTTTTATACACTTTCAGGTATGTGACAGTTCTGATTGCGCTAGAGCACCGATGTGCTTATAGAACCTGAACTTAAATACGTATTTTTCCCTGGTATATATCATGGATCAGGTAGTGGCATCTGCTGGTAATGAATGATATTGCTTTTCAGTTCTATAGGCGAGTCTGGCTTTTCACCACAGTACATCCCTGGAAAGCAAGCAATGAGCTGTTGTGTATTTTTTCATTCGTTTTTGAGCCAACATGTACACAAAAGAAATGCGACAAAATAGAGCCAGAACTGACCCTTTACATTCAGGCTGATGTGCAACATAAAGAAAGAACAAAACTAACTTTCACGGTGAATTGACAGTTTGCCCACAAGGTGCTGGAGTCTCTCACACGTCTTCACAAATTGTAGACGAATAAGTGATTGAATATGCCCAAGTTCACAGGCGGGGGAAGGGAAAGCAGGATTCAAAGCAAACCCTGCCTTAAGTGAATAGCCTGACTGCCCTAGTTTTTGAGACACAGTAACAAAGACTAATCAGACAAGGGTTTGGAGAGCAAAGAACACGCTCATGTACTCCCACTTGTATATTTTTTAAAACTATATATTGTAGCAGAATGACTATGCATGTATTGTAGATTTTCCCCACTCTCCGAAAGCAGAGGAATTTTATGAAGACTTTGGTAGGCTAAAATGGCATCAAACAAAGAAATAATTAGCATTAATTTATATGGGGAACATTTTTGAGCTCTTCCAGATCTTAAATATAACCTGTCAATTCATGCAGAATAGCACCCAGAGCCTGTGAGAGCACAGACAGCTAGTGTTCCCAGACACGACACGGTGTGAGGCTGTGGTGCCTTGATGCGGACATGCTGAGGGCAGTTTCTGGGGAAGGAGTTTGGGGACCCCCCCCCACCTCTCTCTCTCTCACTGCCACTACACGTGCATACTGCCTCTTTCACAGCTCCCCACAAACAAATGTTGCATGCTAGTTTCACTGTCCATCTTCGTATAAAAGCACAAACAATGCTCCTTCGATCTCTTCGTGATCGCAAAAACTGACTCTAATGTCAGTCTTTTGTAAAAGCAAAGTGGTGCGAAGTGAACTTTCAAAAAGAGGGGCAAGCCTGCATTCAGTGTTTTGAAAGCAATTGGTG
>NW_022106672.1:2020-3776 GCF_000313985.2 Echinops telfairi
CACGGGGTCTTCGGTCAATGCAATTTCAAAAGATACTCTTTCTACCTTTAAGACACTTGCATGGTGGTGGAAGAGATTCCTACGTATTCCCCTGGCGATCTTGAGCTTCTCTCCTCCATTGTTCCTTCTGCCTCCACCCATGGGACCTATCATAAATATTTCAAAAGAAATGGATTGAATATGATAACAGTACAACAGAAAGAAAAATACTGAGAACCCGTGGGCTGGTGTAGGAGATAAGCTGGCGACTACAGTTTGCCGTCCTAAGAGACATAGATATTAATGTTTCCCGTTTCACTCACTGGGTGACTATACTTTTTTGACTACTAATTTTATTTTTATTTTTTCAGTAGCTTTAGTGATGATGGGGTGATACTAGTGATGATGGTAATTGTAATAATGTGCCAAATTACGGTGCTGAGTGTAGTAGCTAATTTAATTCTGCTAATAGCAATGACCCTATTCACCACTCCTCTATCCTGTTGTGGTGTCTTACATGCTCCTATGACACTGGAAAACATGCCACCGGTCTTGCACATACCAGCAGGGCCACTCCTGCTGGATAAGCTCCAGCAGTTTCCAGACTAAGGCTAGGGAAAGAGACCAGGGCAGCCACTTGTGGATCAGGGAATATTGCCTGGGACTTTGACTTGCATACTTTAGACGCGTCATCAGTAGCCACTCACCCCTAGAGGAGGCCCCCCTGTTCAGTACAGTGGAAGGCCAGCACAGACCTTAAGGAGATGTCTTGACAGAATGGCCCAGCAGTGCATCTCAAATCTCATGAATATGATACCAGCCCGAGCAAAGCCTCCTTCTCCTCTGCATGCGGTCGCCAGGAGTTGGAGTCAGCGCTATTGCAACTAGCACCAGTAATGCCATGAAATGCATAAATCACCGTCAGTAAAATTAGTTCAATAAATGCATTTTCTGTGACGCTACCACACAGTCAAGTAACAAAGTTGAATTTATTTATTTTAACTTATTTGGACTCAGAATTTAGGAATGAAACCTTCCATAAAATGAGAGAATATGTATACCCAGTTTTTGAAAGTTTGCTTTACATCACTTTGCTTTTACAAAAGGCTGGCATCAGTACCTGTCTGTAGTAACCCAAAGAATTCTGAATGTACGTTCTCTAGCATTCTGCATTGGTTTTACAGCAGGTCCTTAAAGAGGCAGCACACCCCTGCAGAAGTGAGTATGACGCCCCCACGCTCCTTCCCCGGCTCTGCACTCAGCGTTGAAGCATGAAGACCTCACAGCTCTGAGCCCTGTGAATGGAAACGTCATCTTGTTTATATTTAATAATTATTTGTTACGACTTGATAGGTGGCTTTTGGGGGACTGGGGAAGCTCAAATTTTTTCCCCACATTAATTTTGGTAATTACTTCTTCACTTTAAATCATTTCAGCTTATGAGTGGTTTCATAAGAACCTCTAATTTTGGACAATGGGGGGAGCTTGAACATATGATATTTTGAATTTATAAATGCAGATTTAAGTTAGACTGTTAGGAAATAAGCAAGGGATAGTCAGAAAGATATAAAGCCTTTGGGCTCCTAAAGTTTGCACCTTATGTAATAATAATGAAAAAACGATAATTATAACTGATTTGATATTATTGCTTGTGCCCTGCTTCTATTAGTTTATTCTGAAAGAAGAAATATTTCTCAGGGCTGAGAAGTCAAACTTCTTTTGCTCTCAATGTTTTATACAAAAGCAGAAGTAGAATAGTCCTGGCTCTAGCCACCTC
>NW_022106673.1:0-959 GCF_000313985.2 Echinops telfairi
CCCAAAGGAAGCAGAAGGGTTTAAGAAGGCCACAGTGTTCGCCTCGCTCCTTCTTTGGGAACACACTTTTTATCTGTCGTGCTATCTTTTTTCTAGAGCTTTTTTTCTTCTTTCTCTTAAGCCATCCATCTAATTCCGTTTGGTAAACTCAGGCTGGATAATTGGCCGTTGTCAGTGGAGCTTACAGATTAAATTGTGCAGATTACAGAGGCTCACGAGAAAAATTTGGCAATCTGCACTGGAACATCTCACACCAGTCTATGGATGACCGTGGTGTGATCCCCAACGGAGCACATGGATAGTGCTATACTAGACAGCATTCCTTCCCATTTTCAAGGGTTACCGACGAGGGAGAGCTGGTTCAGCAGAAGCCAACATCAGCCTGAGCTTTAATGTGGAAAGCTCCTTGAAAACCATTGGGAAGATGAGACAAATTATAGCTAAACTATACTCTCCATTTCAATGATATTCTTAAACACCAGAGCCTCTCACATCATTGGGCTTTCGATAGTTTTGATGTCTGATTTATAAGTCCACTTGATCGTCCTTCCAAACAGGCTTTCTTCTCTCTCCCAGTAGTTTGGACTTTCCAGGTCCTATTCTGCAGTGATAGCAAACAAACTATAGTACCACAGTTACCGTGGTAACAGATTCATATGGTAACAGAGGATGTAACTTCACAATAACTTAAGGGGTTTACATTTCTCTGAACTTTGATTCTATGGACCGGGTTTTGGGTATGGCTCAACTTGTATGAATTTAATATAGCATTACTGAAAGACCTTCTGAAAAAATGTGCTTCCCTGTGCACGAACCGAAGTAAGGCAGGAATGGGTTTATGCAGGGCAGACACCCCTCTGCCCCTCTCTCTCCATTTTGCGATGACTGTCACCATCCAGTGCAGGGCAGCCTCTTCCACTCAGTCGTAAACACACGGGGTGGCTAACTGATCCTCCCTG
>NW_022106673.1:2685-3778 GCF_000313985.2 Echinops telfairi
TCCTGTATCTGGAGTGACGTTTCTTTAGTTCCAGTGGGAGACCATGGTGCAAACGGGAGCCCAGGTCTCATGATTAATAAGTGCATATTTTCCCATGTTACAACCCCAAATTGGCATTTATATGGAATGAAGTGTATTCAGCTCACGGAGGAAGAAGAGGACATGAAAAAAAGATGTAAGAAACAAAGATTTCAAATTGGTTCAATTTGATAGTGAATATTCTAGGCAGGCTACCAGAAAGAACTGACTCTCAGGCTTTCCCCCATTCTCTTTTGGGTCTTTTCACTTTAAAATAACCCCAAGTACCTACTGGCAGCGAGTTGGTATAGCTAGGTGCTTGAGAGCACTCCCCAAGACAGTCAGTCCGCTCCTCTTCCTCTGATGAGAAGTTCCCAGTGTGCAGATTAATGTACACATTTCCACTGCTGTACTCACTGCTCTGCTGACCTGAACCACGTGCTGAGGCTCCACAGAGCCGACGGAGCAGGAGCAGCGGTGACTCAGGCACACGCCATGGGCTGTGCCGTGCCAACCAAGACTGTGCCAGGAGTCAGATGTTCTGAGTGCTGTCCAATTTGTCGTGGCCATATGGATAGAGCCTACAGGGGAGAATGACCAGGACAGTTTGGGGCAGTGCAGTGTGATGACTGGTACCTCTGTGGCTACAGCCACATCATTTTGCCTCCTCTTTTGTGGAACGTGATCAGGCTATACATATAGAACAAACCGCAGCTAGCGAAAGAAGCCTGGAACCGTTTCAGGACAGACGACAGTCTCCAGGACTCCTGCTTCTCCACGATGGTCTTCTCGTTCGCTGCCGTCAGATCAGCTCTGCGCCCCGGCAGCCCAGGTGTGACAAGGCAAACACGGTCTCGCGCCATCCTCACGGTCACGGGAGGTTTTGCGTCCAACGCCGTAGCTCATGAGTCCACCGTTCCCGGAGGCTCTCCTCCCTTCTGCTGCTCCTCCTGCAAGATGACGGCCTTGTCTAGCCTGTGCTCTTTCCCGAGGACATGCCTGTCCTGAGGAAGCAGGGAGATGTCTCCACAGTTTCCCTTGTCAAGGCCTTCTGGTGGTCATTTTGTCTAGGACC
>NW_022106674.1:0-944 GCF_000313985.2 Echinops telfairi
GATAATACCTACAGCAAAATCAGTGACGTTTCATAGTCTTACCAGACCGTACTTACACGACCATGCTAGGCACAGGTAGTTGGGTAAGGGTTGCACCCTTTAGCTGAAGGATCAGCCTTGAGACTGGCTAGTGGTATAGCAGGGAGAAACATGAAAAGTTTCCTTCAGGAGAGTACTATTCTACTTTGATTTTTGACCATTTTAGGCTGCAATATTTAAATTTTAAATATGTGTTATAAAAAATGTAAAGTTAAAAAAATTAAAAATTTAATTATGTGTTATAAAGGTTACAGACAATATATATTTATATATTTTTAATTTGGAAATCTGATTGTTTGTGTTTGGTTTATGGAAACTTTTGAAAGAATAGTTACATGTTTTCTTATTGAAAAAAAACCAACCACGGTGCCTATACTATAAATAAATTCCTGGTGGCCAGCTGTTGGGTCAGCATCAGACTCAAAGGTCTACATTTGAACCCATCAGTGAGGAGAAAAATGAGGCTGCCCTCTTCTGTAATATTTATAGTCTTGGAAAGCCTATATCTGATTCCTGATAGAATTGACTTAGTAGCAGTGGACTTGGTAGTAAGTGTAGATATGTATCTGGTTCTACCCTATACAGGGTTGCTGATTTAAATGTACCTATTAATATTATGCAAGAATGTCAGAATCATAGTTTTGTTAGGTAATAATATTTCTGTAACTTAGCTGTATTTCAAATACTGCACCATTATAACACATTTCCTCTTATTTAGATTGCTTCTTAAATACCTAATATAAGAGTTTTTCTAAGCTTTAAGTAGTATGCCTTTGCCCTTTACGGAATAAACTTAAGAATTGCTGGACAGTATCTTTGATCAAATAGCATTTCCAATACTTTTGGTTACTCATGAGTTGACCCCTGGACAATCTATTCAGGATAAATAACTTATTTCTGTCTGA
>NW_022106674.1:2191-3777 GCF_000313985.2 Echinops telfairi
GTTTGTTTGTTTGTTTGTTTTAGTTTCACTATTGACTTTGGCGTTAGGCATTTAAAATGAGTCCCTCCTCCTTGGGTTTCCTCTGCAGGCAGTTGGATCTAGTTTCACCCAGCTCTCTGATTGAGCAGAGAATTTGAAGGGTCTTCCCAATCCTGTTTTCGACTCCAAGGTTTGCTTTAGTGTGTTTTGAAGACCATGAAATATGGGGACAATCCATATATTGGGTTCTTTTGGAAATTATATTAAACTTTACCGAGAGTTTAGGCAGGGAATGTGGGAGGAGGGTTGAAGGTGAGGCAAGGAGAGGCAGAGGTCTGCTGAGGTTAGAGACAGGCACAAAGCAGGGCTTCTCAAATGTTAAGTGCACTAGGACCTCCCAGGAATCCTCTTAAAGTGTGGATTCTGACTCCACAGATCTGGGTGCAGTCAAACATTTTGCCTTTTCCATAGGCTCCAGGAGATGCTGGCCCTGCTAACCAAGGGGTCCTCCTTTGCGGATCAAGTTCTCACAGGTGCCAATTGAAAGAGGAAGCGATTAATTATTTTTAAAAAGGAGGTAACAACTAAAAGAGTCTAAAATTGGGCTAGTATAGATAGAATATGATGGGAGTATTTTCAGATTGAGATGTGATTTCTTTGTCCGCACATAAATCAGCTAAGATAATTTTTTTAAATTTCCAGTTTGAAACTGAGAAATATGAAAACATTTGAGCCAATGATTATGTTCTTGTTATTTTTCCCACACAAGCACTTATGAAACTAAGCATCTGAACCGGGCACTAGAGTATTCATAATCAGAAAAGGGCTCTTTGTTTTTCTTGTGCTAGAGACAACTGCCTTGAGTGACAGCCACCAATGTCCGCAGGGCTGATGAGAGACGCCGCAAGATAGGCAGGTCCAATCACTCTCATTGATGAGACAAAGTGGGTTCCTGATCTACTTTTCGCACTTGACTTTTCACTTTTGCCCATTTGGCTTCATCGTAAGTATGCTGTGATTTCAGTGACCTCTGACACCCTGAGAAGGCAGCAGCATATATTGAAAGTGGAGGCTAACATTTTAAGAACAAATTTGAGCTTTGGAGAGGCTTAAAAACATAAATTGTTGCATAACTTAAATTTTTTAAACTGTGTACCATGAAGATGTTTCATGGATATAGGATTCCTATATCCATTTGCAAGATTCACTCTTGACAAAAAACAAAGTAATAAGAATAATTTAAAAATACTTCAAAACATCTGATAGTTTTTATTTAGCATTGATTGCATTGCTTTATGTATATTATCCAGTCCTCATGATTATATCTGAGCCTATTATTAGCCCACTGTTAGAGAGGAAGTAACCTGTCTGGAGAAGCCAACGAACTCAAAGGTGACACGCTAGCCAAAATTCAAGCCTCGATTTGTTAGAATCCAAAATACATGATCATAATCGCTAAACACTCAAGCCATTTGGAGCCACTAAAATTAAGGTAGAAATGATATCTGATTTATATGTTATGACAAGCACAAAGGACATAAAAATCTGTTTGGCATGTGGCCCTCCCTCTCTGGCAGTTACCTGAAATCATTTTGGGAAGGATGTAA
>NW_022106675.1:0-1156 GCF_000313985.2 Echinops telfairi
CATCATTATTTTCTAAACATTTACATTCTATTTGAGCCTTTGGTTTCAGCTCCTCTTTTTACCCTTCCTCCCCCCATCGCACCCTCAGGACCCCTTGATAAATAATAAATTATTTATTATTTTCATATCTTACACCAACCCTGTCTCCCTTCCCCCTCATTTTTTAAATTATAAATCGTTTTATTGGGGGCTCGTACAACTCTTATCACCATCCATCCATCCATTGTGTCAAGCACATTTGTTCATATGTTGCCATCATTATTTTCAAAGCATTTTCTTTCTTTTTTTCATTTGAGCCCTTGGTATCAGCTCATTTTCCATCTCCCTCACCCTCTCTCATGAACTCTTGATAATTTATAAAGTTTTTCATGTCTTGAACTGTCTGACGTCTCCCTTTACTCCCTTTTCTGTTGTGCATCCCCTGGGAGGAAGTTATACAAATAGGTCATTTATATTGGTTCCCCCCTTATCCCCCCACCTTCCCCTTACCCTCCTGGTATAGCTACTTCCAATATTGGTCCCAAGAAGTTTATCTGTCTTATATTCCCTGTGTGTCCAGCTCTTATCTGTACCCATGTACATTCTCTGGTCTAGCCAGATTTGTAAGGTAGAATTAGGGTCATGATAGTGGGGAGAGGAAGCATTAAAGAACCAGAGGAAAGCTGTATGTTTCATCAGTGTTATGCTGAACCCTGATTGGTCCGTCTTCTCCCCAGGACCCTTCTGTAGGCTATGTCCAACTGTCTACAGATGGGTTTTGGGTCTCCACTCCGCACTCCCCCTCATTTACATTGATAGGATTTTTTTGTTCTGGGTCTTTGATGCCTGATACCTGATCCCATCGACACCTCATGATCACACAGGCTGGTGTGTCTCTTTCATGTGGGCTTTGTTGCTTCTCAGTTAGATGGCCGCTTGTTTATCTTCAAGCCATGGCTCCTTTTCAACACCAAAAGGGTCCCCACAAAATTTTAAACTCTCTTGGTCGAAGAGCTGGTGTCACCCCTTGAGAGGTAATAGCGAAGCACCATAGACCCAATAACTAACACTGACCTTGGCCATAAATAACAGCGGCACCGTACATTGCTGAAATGGTCTAAGTACAACCGTTGGTCATCCCAAGACCGTTGATTAGGCCTTTAATGACCTATTGCCT
>NW_022106675.1:2686-3753 GCF_000313985.2 Echinops telfairi
GCCGTCATTCTCAAAACATTTTCTTTCTACTTGAGCCCTTGGTATCAGCTCCTCATCCCCCCACCCATATTTTACAGTTTTATTGGCACATAATCCACATATCATACAATTCAATATTTCAATCATATCAAGAAGAATTGTACAATCATTA
Organism: Echinops telfairi; assembly: GCF_000313985.2. Lineage (NCBI taxonomy): Eukaryota > Metazoa > Chordata > Mammalia > Afrosoricida > Tenrecidae > Echinops > Echinops telfairi. Next base: position 2,838 of record NW_022106675.1, read on the forward strand.
TCACAATCAATTTTAGAACATTTTCTCTCTTTTTTATGGTTCAGTTGCTAATAAAATGCGTTGTATAATCACAATCAGTTCTAGTGCTCCCTTCTCCCTCCACTTATGTTTTATTATGTTCAGTTTGTAACAATGAAAAATGCATCCTGCATATCAGATACTTACATGACGATTCATAAGAGTAGCAAAATTACAGCTATGAAGTAGCAACAAAAATAATGTTATGGTTGGGGGTCACCACATCATGAGGAACTGTATTAAAGGGTCATGTTTAGGAAGGTTGAGAACTACTGCTCTAAAGTTTCATGTTTTTTGCCGCTTGCTTTAGAGTTTTGGAGCTAATATCAGTGTTTATAATAGGCAAAATGTTAATACACAAAAAAATAAAATGTGATGCAATCGTTTGACATTTCACTGTATACATTTTCACTCCTCTAGTTTGAGGAAGAAAATGAAGAAATTGGAGGAGGTACAGAAGGTGGACAGGGCAAACGAAAGAGGCTTTTTTCTAAAGAATGTAAGTTGTATTTGACAATGATTTGCCCTAGATTATACAAGCTTTTGGACCCAATCACTCATCAAAGTCAGTTTATTGTTCTGAATGTGTCTCTGTAAGGGGAGATATATGTCTCTATATATTTTTAACTTGCCTGTAAAATTCTCTCTAACTTCTAAATTGCAGATAGTTCCCAACTCCAATTTGTATATATTTTTGAAGTGAAGAAATGGGCCCATGTTTCCATCAGGACATAAAAAACGTGTATCTCCATGACTTTCCCTGTGCTTCCCTTTTGCAGCACTAGGAGCAAGAACTCCTTTGAATGTGAGTTGCAGGCATTGATGGATGCCTGAGGGTAGGAACAGAGTTGGGGTTTGGGCTGAGGCCTTTCGGCCACGAGGACTCTTGGAATATCCT
>NW_022106676.1:0-1571 GCF_000313985.2 Echinops telfairi
AAAAGAAAAAATGATGAAAGGATTGGCTATAAACATCCTCTGTTATAATTTTTTATTTTCACTTAATAACATCTGATTTTAGTTACTTTTCCTAATCCAGCTTCATTTTGCCACAGCTATAAAGCATTTAAATTAAATAACTACTATAAGGAATAACATAATATGTTGTAGTATTTGTCTTTATTTCAGGTCTAATTTGATTTCTGCCCTCCCCAAACTGTTTCATGAGAGTATATACTTATATTTAATCATTCATATTTTAGATTTTGATTAATAAGTATATTTCAGCATGAAAGTTAGAAGAAATCTCCCAAATAGAAATTTAAAATATTCAGGTCATCTGAAGGAAAGAATCTATGATATTTTACTAAAATCTCTTTACAGCTTTTAAACAAGAATTAGCTTCCAATAAATTGTACAAAAAAGGTTGAGTACAAATTTGTTCAAGTACCTGCTTCTTAGAACTATTAGTTCTAAACTTGGAGAAAAAGGGCTTTTAAGATGTGATGAAGTGTTAAGTGGTCCTTCTTTATTTAAAACAAGTGATGTTTGAATTACATTCTTCCTTTTCTCAAGTGGATCATTTTTAAGTTGTTTATATTTTTCAGACTTCACTTTATAAACTAATAATAATTCCTTAAAATGCACATAAGATGATTTTTAAAAATAAATACCTCTGAAAAAGTAAGAAAAATATGTGCTCATCAACTGAATAAAGTCCACTATCACAATTTTGAATTTATTTTAATGGAATGTACACTTTAACAATTGTTTTGCAATTTTTTATGTTTTTAAATAGAAAATGTGATATACTTATTATGCTAAACTTCAAAAGTACAGGAATTTTTTATTCTAACATTAAGTGGAACTTCAATTGTGATACTTTATGGGGTTTTACCTAACCTATCAGCTGGGTTATTCTTTCCTTGAGCTGAATCATATGCAATATTTTACTACTAGTCTGAACTGTTTATTTCCATTTATTTACCTTTTCCTATGAACGTTGTCATATCTTCTTTTCATCGAAAGTAGTATCCCCTAAAGGGAGCATTACCACCCCCTGAGGGGTGCTGGAACCATCTGGGGAGAGGTGGGGGGAGCTGCAGAAGCAGATTCCTACATTTTCTACTGGATTATGGGATATAGTACAGACATTTTAAAATGCTAGGGAGTACTGATTTTTTTTTTTCCTGAAAAGCGGACTGTAGGTAAAAAGATATTTGGGAACCTGTTAGAAACAAGGAACTCTGCAGCAGGCACTGTGCATTCTGCGTCGGCATGTCCCAGCACACTCAGACAGAGTCCTGGCTGTGCCACCCACAGCAGCGTGCAGGAAGCACCAGAGCCCTGGAGCCAGATATGTCACGACTTCAATTCTGGTTCTGTCAGGATCTGAAATCTTGATAAATTGGCTTCTTCATCTCCTCTTCTCTGTGAGTTAATTCAGTCCAAAGATTCACAAAGAGAATGGCTCTCAGGGGAGTCCTGTCTTGCCTCCATCTATTGAATCGTTTGGTGAATGCAGCCCCGCATCTCCATCCTCTACAGCACTCGCCACTCTCCTCACCGCA
>NW_022106676.1:2811-3750 GCF_000313985.2 Echinops telfairi
AACCACTTTGACTTCCTAGCAGTGACACCAGACATCAATCTTTCCTAAGGACAACCCAGAACACGTGAAAATGAGAACTCTTTAAAAAGAACAAATGAAGCATTATCAGCGGGACTGGGGAAGGGTGGCGGGGAAGCCAGCAAAGCATTTTCCTTGTAAGAATTTCTAGAATGAGTCTGCCCCTTAACTACTTTGGTTGCCATGTTAGTACTTTAAAAAGCCCCCGATTCTAAGGAGCAATCTTTGTTTCATAAGGTAGATATGTATGAGGTTTAAATTACTCAGGGCATAGTGCTTGAGAATCATTTAGTTGCATTTCAGTGTGGTTTTTTTTTTCTTGTTTTACATGTGCATATCAGCTGGCCTTACTGAGAAATGCTAATTTGGTCACAGTTAATCTGTTTCACATGGCTTGCAGCATCAAATGTGACATCATTATAGAAAATTATGTTATGCAACTTTGCAACACCAAGAGACCTTTTTTTTTTTTTGCCACTTGACAAGGTTTCAGACAAGTTGATTACAAGGAAAGAGAGGATTATTAGGATAAATGAGTTCAAATCATTGTTTTAACCTATACTCATTTGTCTTATTATTCGCCAATAGAGCTCTGGCTACAAAATCACATTTCATTGCAAAGCTCGATGATTGAGGCAACTTGCTCTGCACTCTGGTTAGTCTGTGCTGGCAAATGCCTTAGGCTTTGCAGGTTTTTTACGGGGTAAGGTTTTATATGTCATGAATTTAATGGATCTTCATGTCAGGAACAGTGATTTGCAAAATAATATTTCCTGACACAAATGATATAAAGTATTTCCAGCAACTTGTTCTTGAAATTGTATTTAAATAAAAAGGATACTCCTAGGGCAGTGCTTTTCCCCCAATAATAAATGCTGTGAAATAATTTCAACTGCAATATGTTTTTATATTGCTGTTTAT
>NW_022106677.1:0-1241 GCF_000313985.2 Echinops telfairi
ATATCTTATTTTTCCGTAAAGAAGAATACAGTACACATTTATTGTTGAACAACAAAAAAGGAAATTTATTACCTGTATACAGTATGGTAGTAGTTGTCATCACGCACCAGCATGACCAGACAAACTGTGAATCCTACAGTATCAAGAATTTCTTGTTACCACCAGTATTTCCATGTACAACAATCTATGGTACATTTACTCATTTATTCAATGACAGTCATGTCATCATCTTCTGGAACATCATCATAATAATCCAAACCCTTATTTTCGGGGAGGTCTTCTTTTTTGGGGGATGCCTTATATTTCAGCAAGAGGCAAAACTGTAAGTAGGTCTTATTTTCGGGGGATGTCTTACTTTCAGGGAAACAGAGTAGGAAAACTCAAGGAGCCTTTAGATACATGACTCATGGCAGAATGAAGTGTAGAGTTTCTCTGTCACACATCCTGTGCACTGCCATGCATGAAGTGATTTGGGATGGGTGTGGGGGGTGTAACAGGAATTAAAGAACTGTAACTGTAAACAGTAGAGTTCTCTGGCTCTAAACTCTTTTAGAGTTACATAATTTAAAAGCAGAGTGCCTTCCATAGTTAGATAGCAATAAAGACAAAAGATTTAACGTCTTCTTTCTCACTCCTTTTAAAATATGATTCATGACCAAAGTTGAGCAGGTCTAACCTAAGTCATTGGCTCAGTTATTCTTCTAAGCAGAATGATTCAGAATGGGCTATGAGGATGACCTGGTTGAGTGTCCCTTTGCCTCCCCAAACAACAACACTGATTAGAGACAGATGAGACAGTCTTGCATTTTCCCAAAGTCTTCTTCCCAGCCCTTCTGCATTTTCATGCCTTGGCCCCCCGAGAGCCCTTTCCCATATTCCTCAGAGTGAGGACTAAAGTCTCATTTACAAGGTTCACAGAAGGAGGGAAGAAAAGAGCACCAAGAAGATGATTCATTGCTCTGTGCAGCCCCTGACAACAGATCCCCAGCTTCCCTTATTGGAGCCTATAAAGTGCTCTGTAAAAATTAAAAAGCGTGAGTTTACGGAGCTCCAGAGGCGCTGGGGAATAAAGGCACACCTCCAACCAATGGGCCAGGCATATGGCTGAATCAGAGATACGCACCCTTGCCAATTTCTGGCCAATAAACGTCTTGCTTGCCTTCCCAGGTCCATGAGCTTCTCTTTCCCACACCAAACTAAGTGGGGGGCGCAAATGAGGGAGACTAGTCAGCAAAAGCCCA
>NW_022106677.1:2854-3732 GCF_000313985.2 Echinops telfairi
AATCTTTATGATGAGAAAATCACCAGAGAAGCTAGAATATAGGAAAAAGAATGTGGCATCAGGATTGGAAGAAAGCTTATTGATAACCTTCAAAATACAGATGGCACACCTTTGTTTGCTAAAATTAAGGAGGACTTGAAGCACTTGCTGATGAAGATTAAGGATTGCAGCCTTCACGTGGATTACTACTCCACGTAAAGAAGACCCAAATCCTCCTAACTGGACCGAGAGGTAATATCATGGTAAGTGGAGAAAAGGTGGAAGTTGTCAAGGATTTTTGTCTTGCTTGGATCCACAATCAATGCTCATGCAAGCAGCAATCAAGAGGTCAAAAGATGAATTACATTAGGTAAATCTGCTGCCAAAGACCTCTTTAGACTTGTTGAAAAGTAAGGATGAGACTTTAAAGACTAAGGTGTGCCTGACCCAAGCCATGGTATTTTCAATTGCCTCATATGCATTTGAAAATTGGATGTTGTACAGTAGGCAGAAGAAGAATTGTGTATTTGAATTGTGGTGTTAGAGAAGAATCTTGAAAATACCATGGACTGCTAAAAGGACAAATTCATCTGTCTTGGAAGAAGTATGGCCAGGGTTGTTCCTTAGAGGCAAGGATGGTGAGATTTCATCTTATATACTTTGGTCATGTTGTCAGGAGAGACAAGTCCCTGGAAAACGTTATCATGCTTGGTAAAGAAGAACAAAAAAGAGGAAGGCCCTAAAGGAGATTGATTGACACCATGGCTTTAACAATGGGCTCAACCAGAGGAACAATTGTGAGGATGATGCAGGACAGGGCAGTGTTTTGTTCTGTAGTGCATAAGGTCACTATGAGTTAGAACCTGTTCAATGACATCTAACAGTAACAACAATAATCA
>NW_022106678.1:0-1142 GCF_000313985.2 Echinops telfairi
GGAGATCCAAAGCACATCTGTACACAATTGGATACACCCTCACAGAAGGGTTACAAGGAAGGGATGATTCAACCAGGGTACAGTATAGCATTGACAAAGCACACATCATTCTTGTAGTTCCTGAATGCTTGCTCCCCCGCATTACCATGACCCAGTTCTACCTTACAAATCCAGCTAACCCAGAGTGCACATATTGGTACAGTTAAGAGCTCTCAACACATGGAACTCAGGACAGATAAAACCCTTAGGAATAGTATGGGGAGTAGTGATATCATGTGTAGGAAAATTGGGTGGAAGGGAGGGAGAACCTATCAGAAGGGTGGATATGTAGCACCTCCCCCAGGGAGACAAACAACAGAAATATGGGTGAAGAGAGACAACGGACAGTATAAGACACGAAATAACAACTATAATATATAACTGATTAAGGATTCAAGAGGGTGGGAAGGTGGGGGAGGGAGGGGGGAAATGGGAGCTAATTCCAAGGGCTCAAGTAGAAAGAAAATGTTTTGGAAATGTTGATGGCAACATATGTACAAATGTTCTTAATGTAATTAAATGATGTCTTGTTATAATATTTGTAAAAGCCCCCCAATAAAATGATTAATAAAAAATAATTTTAAAAAATTGGACCCCTTTTTTTAACCCTCCTCTGGGGCCATGTAAGCACATTTGACAGAGTTGCATTTGGCTGAAATTGCATCTTTATGATGAACTGCATTTGAAGAGGTTTCTAGATAATTTCTTAACATGCGTGTGGACACAGGTGAAAAGGAGTAACTAAAAATCTTTATCACATCAACTTCTATAGACCATTGAAAGACAAATGGATGAGTAATCAAAGTTTGAATTACACCTCTCTCACATCTCCTGTTGTAGTAACTAATGCTCTTACAGGATGACTTCAGAAAATTTTATTCAGGAAATGTATACTCTATTTACTATAGCCTACAACTAGAGACAAAAGAACAGCAATACTTGGAATTCAAACAACAAAATGCTAAAGCTTAATAACAGCCTTGTGGTATTTACTTGGCAGTTTACAAATTATCATATTTCCCCTTGGTAGATCCCTTAGAAATCATGCCTGCATACAATACCTAGAACTATGGCAGTTCTCTTATAACTAGGAACCCATTTTT
>NW_022106678.1:2568-3719 GCF_000313985.2 Echinops telfairi
TTGTCCTCGGCCATTTTTATTTTTTCTTTAAATGGAATAATAGAATATGTACTATTTCATGTCTAGCTTCTTTCACTCAGTATTTTGTTTCTCATTTTCTTCCATGTTATTCATGTAGATTTAAATCAATTATTTTCATTGTCATACAGTATTGTATTGAATAAGCATGCCACAATTTATTTATTTCACCTCAAGCTCTTTTAACGTTGTGGTTTGAACTTCTAAGCAAAGGTTTTACAGTATTGAATGATTAAAGTGGCAATGGCATAATAATAATTGGGTGTAGCTGATAGTCTGGATAAGACTCTTGTACGTTATCTTTCCTAATGTCTCATCACAGAGATGCCTATTTAAAAGCTGGTGGAGTAAAATCTTTGTCTTTTGGTCAGCTGAACAATGTATTTTTTCTAATCTCTTGAATTCTTTTCCTGTGAATGCTCTCATTTAGTGCATGAGGTACATTCACAATAGGCAATCGCCTCTTGGCTTCACAATACTCAACAATCAGGGAGTCTCTGATGCTAAAAAAGGGTGTGTGTCATGAATGGGGTCTTTCTTCTCCCTTTTGGGTCATTTATCATGGGTGTCAGAATGGTTACTCTCTCACAGAAATGTAGGCACCCACCTTTTCTACCAATACCATCATTGTGGTCCCCCTTCATTTGTAGATACGCCCCACTTACTTTTCTATCTAATTCTAACTAGGGTAATCAAATGATAGCAGTCATACAGTTAATACAAATGAGGTCTAGAATGAATTATCTTTTGACCTATTGGCCATTTGAGAAGGCATAAGAGTGTGAATTCTAAGGCCTCTGATATCTTCAAATTGGGATCCTGGGACAGAAAAATATGCACTTGAAAAATAAGGGTTCATATTAAGGAAACTCTTTCCTGACAAATTACTAGATTCAATTCTCAGCCTTGTATTGCTGAAGTACACAGTGTGTAGGGTTTTTAAGAATTTAAGTGAGTACCTGTGTGTTGTTGATATTTAAGTGAAAGGCTTTTTCCTGGTATGAAAAATAAGTTACATTTAATCATTAAGTCAAAGTAAGCATCTCAAGCTCTTTAGAAGAAAAGGATATTCCTTAGTTAACAGATATCATATAAAAGACCTCATATTATATTCATCTTTCTCTATAAAATGG
>NW_022106679.1:0-1092 GCF_000313985.2 Echinops telfairi
AACCAAAGAATCGTGTGGTTTCCTATGCCAGGGACGACAAATTCAAGAGCAAAGGCGCTGCAGTCGCCATAAGCAGACCATTCAAGACCTGTCTGAAAGGCCGGCGCTGTCTGTGAGAGGACACTATCTATACACATAGGAAGAAATCCAGTTAGTACAACCATAATTCACATTTATGCACCAGTCACTAAAGCTAGTGATGAAGAAAACTGAAGACTTCTACCAACTTCGATTTGTAATCATGTGCTGCCTATTGAGTTTCCAAGACTGTAACTCTTCACGGGGGCAGAAAGCCCCGTCATTCTCCCACGGAGCAGCTAGTGGTTTCAAACTGCTGACCTTGCGGTTAGCAGTCCGCAGGGTAACCACTCCACTACCAAGACTCTTGTCCCTGAAAAGAAGACATCCAGCTCGGGAAAGCAGGGGGTCAGTACAAAAGAGGAGGTGTCTCTAGGGGCTGGAGTGACAATGAGCTCCACCCTAACAGCCATTGTGACACTGACGCAAGACAGGCAGAGTGTCATTCTGTTGTGTGTCGGTCACTTTGGGCCAAACCAACTGCAGCACCTAAAAACAGCCACATGGAAAGCAACGCCAAGCTGGAGAAAGAAAAAGTGTGTGTGTGTGTGTGGTGGGGGGCGGGGGGAGGAAGAGAAGGGAATAAGGGACTTAAAGACTTCGTTTTCTAAATGTCTTATTTTATCAAGAAGTTGAGAAAAGTTGGCACTCTTGTACTTTGGGAAAAAAAGACTTCTGTTTCTGTAAGGATGGCTCAAGCCAAGGGAAGGCATTTGGGCTAAAAGTGTGAGAAGGCAGGTCTGGGATCCCTCCTTGATTCAGTGCACGATAATATGTCCAACACAGAGCTGTCGCAGGAAATCCTCCCCTAGTTAGAAATGGAAGGCTCTGAGCAGAGATGCTCTCAATCATTCTCCCCTCCTCCTCTCACGCTTCTTGATGTCTTAGCGCTGACGGAAACACATTCGGCCAACAGCAGTGTAGACACTTCTGGGATGTAAGTGACTCTCAAGCTGGGCCACTTACACTGCCACTTGAAGCAGTTTCCTATCCTTCGCTCATAGCAAGCAGTTA
>NW_022106679.1:2105-3713 GCF_000313985.2 Echinops telfairi
ACCTTCTGGATGTTCACCAAGCAAGCATATGTATTCATGAAGTCATACCAGAGTATTAGACCGTTTTCTGAATGACTGCACCCTTAACTGGTTGCTATGAGCGGAGTCCAACTCCTGGCAGCCCCATGTGTGTCCGCTCCATGGAGCTTCCCAGGACTGACTTTTCAGACATGGGTGCCTAGGCCTTCTTCAGAGGTGTGTGCCTCTAGGTGGACTAGAGTTTCCAAGCCTGCGTGTGAGCAGTTCTTTGACTAGGTTAACGGTGGGTGTCACCAGGGGCTGCAAACACCCGGTAAGCCCCAGTACTCCAGCTTGCATTGCTAGGGAGAGGAGGAGAGAAAGTGAGCCTTCACGGAATCCTGTCCTGCAACCTGAACAGCAAGTTGAAGTTCCTTCAGTGAGATGCTCTTCTAAACACTCATGAGCCGAAGAATCACCTAGAAGTGTGTGTTAGGAAAAGGAAGATTCTTGGTCCCTGTTACCAGGACCGATCAGAATATGAAGGGTGTTGCCCAGGCGGCGTCATTTTAGCTAGAGTCCAGGTGATTCTGATGCAGGGACTCCTTACATCACCACTAGAGAAACACTCTCCAGAGAGACACTTCTCCCTCTCCTGAGAGTTGCCTGGATTTTTTTCCTCTTCCCAATTTGGGGGTAGAGCTTATTAAACTAACGTCTTTATGGCCAACCAGGTCTAAACCAAACTCGTTGCCATCGAGTCGATTCTGACACAGAGTGTCCCTAGAACTGCCCGGTGGGTTTCCAAAACTGTAGGAAGACTCACCTGTCCCCCAGAGAGTGACTGGTGGTTTTGAGATGCTCACCTTGTGGGAAGCAGCCTGACTCAGAAGCCACGACACGAGCAGGGCTCATCCCTGATGACCAAGAAGCTTCAAAGGAGAAGAAAGAATTAAAGGATGGAAAGAGACCAAGGATGGGCAGCGATATAGAAAACCAGTAAATGGAAATGCAGAGTGACCTAGGGTTCAAGAAATATCTTTTCTGTAGGAGTTCTCAGAATTTTTTTTTAATTTTATCATGCATGTCCTCAGGATATGGTGGTAGTTTGAATATTTTCCAGACTTTTATAGTGAAAGAAAGAATGTTTTGTTTCAGAAACTAGAGCTTCAGGGAGCACACTCTAGGGAATGTTGCAGAAAAGAATTAAGAAAAATAAAAGAGGTTTCCTATATTCCAGTTTCTTCAGATCACAAGTGGATAGCACTCAGGGATGGAACTGAGCACCATGCTTCTTCCAGTACCTGGTACGTGGCAAGTATTTATCTTTGTAGACTTTACTGTTAAATATACGTGTCCACACTGAATGAAGGTATGGATTGTGATCAGAGATATCAGAGCCCCAATAAAGGTATTAAATGTGTGTGTGTGTGTGTGTGTGTGTGTGTGTGTGTGTCCGTCCAGAAGAATTCAACAAACATTTTCTTTTGAAGGTAGAGCAGGTGAAGGCAGAGCAGGGCTGTGTCTTGTGTTGACCAGAGGGTCACTGTGAGTTGGAGGGACCCAGCAGCACTTACAGCAACATCACAGAGGAGGGGAAAGAAGCTTGAACTAGACAGACTAAAACTCTTGTTCATCATTCAACACAGG
>NW_022106680.1:0-1055 GCF_000313985.2 Echinops telfairi
GCTAATAAGGATGAGTACAAGATTGAAGAAAATGTTCTGAAACTGATTGTGGTGGTGACTGTACAACTCTTCATGATGTGCTTGAACTATTGAATTGTATGATATGTGAATTATTTGCCAATAAAACTGTTGGGGGAACCTTTAAAAAAATGAACTGTGATAAGAGTTGCACAAGCCCCCAATAAAATGATTTAAAAAAATTAACTGTACAAATGCCTCAATTTTCTTACATCATAAGCCCTATGACCATTCTGTGTCCAAATGGGAAACTATATAAAAAATATCCCTTTTGATTCTCAAAACGTAGTCACCTAACCTGAGATTATCTGTCTATCATGAGTTTATTTGGCCCAGTAGATTCTGCTGGGAGCCACTGGTTAACTAGAGACTATAGTCACAGCCCTTGAATTGATTCTGACTCTTAGGGACACTAGACTATGGCCAATGAATTACTGACAGAACTTGTCTACAGCCATTCAGAAACATGTCTAAACATCTTTGTTTTTAATCAACCCAAGCATATATTAACTGAAAAACAATCCACAAAAAGTTTACTTCCCTTCTGATGCTAGATGACTGTGGTTGTGTGCCATAGAATGGACTCCTAGCAACTGTAGGGGTCAGAGTAGACCTCCCTCAGACCACTTCTCAGGTTTTGATCTTTAATGGGATAGATCCTTGGGTCTGCACGTGGGTTCAAATTGAAAACTTTTAAAATAACATAAAGTGCTTAACCATTGTGCTCTCGGTGATCCTATAGATTAGATAGATAGCTAGATAGATGATAGATAGATAGATAGATAGATAGATAGATGATAGATAGATAGTAGATAAATAGTAGATATGTAATATTGACTCCAGCAAGGAAACAATATTCTAAATGCAATGGATTACACAAATAGTCCATTCTTTAATATTACAATGAGTACTATGTGTTATACAGTATTAATATTCATAGGGAAAAAGGACATTAAAATGTAATTTTTCCATAGACATAAAATGAATAGGAGTTAACTAAGGGAGGGTGTTGGTTGTTGGGAGAAAATAATTATTGC
>NW_022106680.1:1772-3773 GCF_000313985.2 Echinops telfairi
TGTGATAAACGGAGACGAGATGGAAGTTGTCAAGGATTTCTTCTTGCTTGGCTCCACACTCAATGCTAATGGGAGCAGCAGTCAAGAGATAAAAGGCCATCTTATATTGGATAAAACAGTTTCACTAGATATCTTCAGAGTTTTGAGCAAAGACTAAGGTGCACCTGATCCAATTCATGCTATTTTCATCATATGCATGTGAAAGTTGGACATTGAAAAAGAAGGACCAAAGAAGAATCAAAGCATTTGATTATGGTGCCGGTGAAGAATATTGTAAGGACTGCCTAAAGAATATACAAACCTGTCTAGGAAGAATTAGGGTCATAAAGTTCCTTCCATGTGAGAATTACGAAACTTGTCTCAAGTACTTTGGGCATGTTATCAGCAGACAGCAGTCCCTGGAAAAGGTCATCCTGCTTAGAAGAACATTGATAAAGAGGAAGATCCTCAAACAGATGAATCGACAATGGTGGCTGCTAAGGTGGGCAGAGGATGGCTGCTCTAAGTCGGCACTCACTCCATGGTACCAACAGTACCAACGACAATAGAAAGGATATATACTTACTGTACTGTCCCGGAAATATTGAGATAATAAAATCTGTTTCAATGACAAATTTCATAGGATTTAGTAATCAATCACACTTCTAAATAGTTAGTTGGAAGAAACTGACTTTCCTGCATGCCAGAAGTAGTGATAATTTCCACTAGGAGGTTTTTCTACATGAGAATAATCAACATGATCTACTTAAAAACTTTCCCTTATTTTCTTCCAGCATTTTTACAGCAATTCAAGATGGAGTTTTAAAATATTTTATTCAAGATGCCTTTTGAACAATCTGGTTTACTATTGAGAAACCAAGGACTGCATCTGAAACCCTGCATCTTAATTCCCCACTTTCCATTTTGAAATTCGCATTGATCCCCTATCACCATAGAACGTCATGGAGTACAAATAAGCTTTCATCAGCCAAGCTTGGAATCATATCAAAAGTTGACTACTAATAAAAAAAATGCATACATACATACATACATACTTACATACAAACAAATAAACAACAAAAAGAGTAGGCCTCAAATAGGGCTAAAGTTAACTAGATCACAAGTAGTTAATACAAATTGTAAGATTTTGGAGTTTATGAAATCGGTTTATGAAAAATAAAATATAATATTCTAATTTTAAGAATGATAGCTTAATAAACTATAATATACTCTAGTTATTTCAGGGGAGCACTGGTGGCATAGTGGTTACATGTGCTGTGATCCGCAAGATCAGCAGTTAGAAACCACCAGTGGTTTGAGGTAGAAAGATGGGCCTTTCCACTCCCATAAATAGTTACAGTCTCAGAAACCCACAGAAACAATTCCATACTGTTCTGCAGGGTCACTATGATTCAGCATCAACTTGATGAGAGTGAGTGAGTTATTACAGGCAAAATTGATCTTTTATTACTGGAATTTCTACATACGTAAGACGACATCAATGAAAACATATGTTTGAATCTACAGTGGTTTAAATTTCACCATATCTTTTGGTAGCATATGTAATTATCCTTTGAGAAGCCTGTGCTAATCCAAGAGTGTTATGGAAATCTCAGAAATAGAATTTGGAATGCTGGAACAATACATTTTATTCAGGATCTTCATCCCATAAAATTATTTTGGAAATTAAACTTCTGATTCTTTAAATACCTTGAAGTGAAAACATGTTTCTTATGGTGGTTTATATAATTAAACTCTTTTACAAACAAAGACCATGTCTCCCCAGCTGGGGCACTGTTTGCATTGCCCTTAATAATATCAAAGGTTTCTATTATTTTGTATTTTCTTTCTAATATCTCTTCATTCCCAAAAGTGTTTCCCTAAAGGCAACTTTAAGTCTTGCAAAACAGTCACTGTACAACCAAGCGTCAAGTTTTGTCTCTGTGCACATAAATGTGTCAGTCATTGTTAAAAATGGTTCATAAAATAACAGAAAGAGAAGTCACAAAGGAGTAAACACCT
>NW_022106681.1:0-3774 GCF_000313985.2 Echinops telfairi
TCTTGTTCTATTAGAACAATGGCCTCTTGGTCTAGGTCTGGGTTCCCCATGAGCACAATTAGTGTTCTTAAATTCCTATCGTTTGCAGTATTGTCCATAGTTTGTTAGGCTTCACACAGATAAAAGTCAACGAAACAAAGGTATGCTCTATCTGACACTAGCAATGCTATTCCTCTTTCCATATCCTTTGCTGAATACAGCTTGAATTTCTAGCAGTTTCCTGTTGATGTATGTATTGTCACAACCACTTTTGAATTAACTTCAGCAAAATTTTACTTGTGATATTAAGGGTACTATTGGATAGTTTACACATTCTCTTGGGTCACCTTTCTTAGGAGAAAGGCATAATTATGATTCTCTTCCAGTTGGTTGGCCAAGTATCTGACTTCCAAATTTCTTGATATAAAACAGTGAGTGCTTCCAGTGTTGCATGAATTTATTGAAACATTTCAATCAATATTCCATCAATTCCCAGAGCCTTGTTTTTCACCGATGCCTTCAGTACAGCTTGGCCTCCCTCCCTCAATACCATCAGTTCCTGATCATATGTTACCTCCTGAAAGGGTTGAATGTCGACCAGTTCTTTTTGGAACAGTGATTCTGTGTGTTCCTTTTATCCTTTTGATGTTTCCTGCATTGTTCAACTTTTGTCCACGGTGTCCTGCAGTATTAGAACTCAAGGCTTGAGTTTTTTCTTCACTTCTTCCAGCTGGAGAATGGCAAAATGTGTTTTTTCCCGTTGGGTTTCTAACTCCAAGTCTTTGCACATTTTATTATAGTACTTCCACTTCATCTTGAGATGCTCTTTGAAATGTTCTGTTGTGTTCCGGGATAGATTCGAGCCACTGACTGCTAATGGCTGACAACTAGATCAGCTGGGGGTGACATCAAGACTATCACACATGAAGAAAGCAAGAGGTCATTAAAAAGAGAAAAGGGTGGGGGGGCGGAAAGGCTGAAATGGACGTCACAAGACTCTCAAGCTTGTTTAGAACATAGAGAAGCTACAGCGAGTGGAAGCAATGATGAAGTAAAAGAGTTAGGCCGGCTGGTGATGGGGCCATGCAAGAGCCGCCGGATGAAGGCGTCTTGGAGAACTCAGCTGAGGGTCATCTAGGGAACTTCTCCTGGGCTTGGGGATAGAACTCAGTGCCTTGTGTGGCAATGGGGATGGCTAGGTGGATGGAGTTGATGGATGGCTAGGTGAGGATGCACTGAATATTTTTTGCATAGGCCTGGCACATGCTCTGTCCCAGGGCAAGGGCCAGAGTGTGAGGGGGCCAAGCAGGAGGATTTGAAAGTCTCTTCCTCCCGCCTACACTTATGTTTGATACCCTTTAATGAATAAACCAGTTCCTGGGCCTGGTGTTCAAAGGCTAGTGCCATCCAGCTCCTGCCTACCTTTCTTCTCTGACTTACTTCCTCTGCCCAGCACAGGTCCTGCCCATTAGGCCTTTAACGACTGTGTCTTGTCACTCTGTCTACCTATCCTTGGAGGTCTAGTCCCCATGCTGCCTCCTGTTTAGGCAGAGGTTGCCTGCAGGTCTGAGGATCCCTGCCACACTGCCAGCACTCTGTGCCACCCTCAGTCCTCACCAAATGGCTGTCTTCCATGCGTCTAAGTGTCCCAGGTGAGTCCACCATTTGGAGTTCCTGAGTTGCTGAACCCTATTCAGCTTCTGGGTGCCTCCAAGCCTTGAATCTCAACCTGGCGTGGGAGCACTGCTCACACCGCATGACCAATCAGACCCCACGATACTCATTCCAATGATGTCTGGGTCCAATCAGGGCAGGTTATTGGCCTCTGCTAACTGACATGGGTCACGCCTCACCAGCCAGTCCTAGGAGCTCTCTTCCTAGGGTCCCTTCAGAGTTCCCTACCTCGTTAAAGGAACAGGTTAGACCAGGCTGCTGAGGACAGACTTTTCCTCTCTCTCTTCCTAGGAATCACAAAGTCTCAGTTTCTTTTCAGTCCTTATAACCATCCCATTACTCCCATCTCCATTTCTGCCTGCCCCGCCCCCGCCCCCACCTTTCTGTCCAGCCCAAGCAGAGGTATCAGAAGGTGTGTAGCTATGGGGTGTGCCTGGGTAGATGGAGAGGCTAGAATGTGAAGATACTACTGGGGACCTCTAGGTAACTCTTCAGAGCAGCAGCATCTATAGTCACACTTCCTCTCCCTTCTCCTCAATCTCTGTTGTGGGGTGCCAGGCATTCAGACCCCAAATTCCCAGATATTTCCCACTGCATTGCTGTGTGTGTGTGTGTGTGTGTGTGTGTGTGTGTGTAAATGAGTCTACTGGTAGGAGCACGGGCAGGGGTCTTCCCACCTCCTCTCACCAACATTAGGCGAAAATAAACTTAATTGGAGACTACATGGGAACTCACCCCAAACTCCAGGCCTTGCTCTGGACTAGTAGTAGACAAGGAATTAGTGGGGAGACCCCAAGAGGGATAATAGGATGATAGGGCCTGGCCTTCTATGTATTTTGATATTATTATGTGAGCAGCATAATAACAAAGGCAAAGATGATGTAAATGAAAACTTTTCTGTTTCGACTCAAGTGCTCTGAAATGGATGATAGGGGCCCAGAGCCCAAAGGGAGGATGCCTCAGCCGGTGTAAGTGTCTACTCTACACTTGACCATGAAGCGTTCAAAGGCACCTTCCATTCATGGGTATCTGAGCCAGGATAACAGGATGGTTAAAGTCCTGTGTTCTGGTTTGATTCCCAGCCCTGCTGCTTGGTCTGTGTGTTATCTCAGGCAAGGCACTTTGCCTTTGGAAGTTTGTTTGCTTGGACTGACCTCACTGGGTAGCTGTAAGGACTCAAAACGATGTGTTTTGGAACAAGTATGGCCAGAGTGTTCCTTAGAGGCAAGGGTGGGGAGACTTCGACTGATATACATTGGACACGTTGTCAGGAAAAATCGGTCCCTGGAAAAGGACGTCAAGTTTGAAAGGCCCTCAAGGAGATGGACTGACACAGTGGCTGCAACAAGGGGCTCAGGCATAGGAACAATTGTGAGGGTGGCACGGGACCAGGCATTGTTTCCTTCTGTTGTGCACGGGGTTGCTATGGGTCGGAACCAACTATGACACCTAACAGCAAGGACGCAAACCCAAACTCACTGCCATCGAGAGTCAGTTCCGACTTACAGTGATCCTACAGGACAGGCTAGACTTCCCCTATGGGTTTTAAATCTTTACAGGAGTACGCAAGCAGTTTCATCTTTCTCTGGTGGGTTCGAACTGCAGACCTTGTGGTTCGCAGTTCAATGTAGTCCACTATACCACCAGAGCTTATTGTAAGGACCAGCTCCTAGAATTCACCTCGAGATTGTGTGACCCCAGAGGTATAGGGACTGTGGGAATTATGGATGGACCAGAGCATGGTGCCACTGGCCCTGCGGGAAAACCAAACAAAAGCCATTACTTGTCTAGTTGATTCTGACTCATGGTGCCTCCGTGAGGCCCTGAGTAAAGGCTCCATGGCTGTGAATTCTAATTGTAGTAGTTGCCTGGTGGAATGAATGACGACTGCATACTCCCCACGCCTCTCACAGGCAGGAAGGACAGAGCCCGCAAATGAAGAAAAGAATGGTAAGGAGGGGGCCGGGATGATCCCAGCAGCCAGTTCACTGAATGGGGAGGTCTTTTTCAATGGTGGGAAGGTCAGGCACAGTGTCAGGGGATGGTTCTAGCCCAGAGGCAGGTGTGTGGGGATGGGTGGAAGAGCAACTCCCACCACAGCAGCCATCTATTCAGTCCCGT
>NW_022106682.1:0-1122 GCF_000313985.2 Echinops telfairi
GGCTCGGCGGAGGGTCAAGAAAGGGACAAAGGCAGGGGTGCCCCATCTTCACAGGTTCCAGACAAATCCTCTCCTTTGCTTTGGAAAGAGACTAGCCCTGGGTCAGATGTCTTGAGTTGACATCTAGCTGTATGACCTTCAGCAAGTTCACCTCTCCTAATCTCGGTCTCCTTTGCTTCCCTGTACTCAGTGGGCCTCTAAGGACCATGCAGAGGAGGGCGCCCGAGCTTAGTGGGTGCTGCTCTTGACCACCTCCCGAGAGTCGGCCTCCCCCACTCGCCTGTTCCTCTGTAGGCCCTGGAAGTACCCCCTTCTAAAGGTCTCACCCGTATCATATCAAACCTACCCAAACAGCCCACATGAAATATTTTCTGGGGTAGACTTTTTGTTTTGGTGGTGGTGGTACACTTTTTGAAAGGCTTTTGAGCAAGTTGCTTTGTACGCTTTCTTTGGCCATAAGTAACTTTTGTGAATTTTGAACCGCGCTGATTTTTCAGTGTACATGTATATATTGGAAATTCTTGGCAAGTACGAAAAGCTACACATAGTTTCTCAATGGAGTGGGCGGTTGTTACGCCCTTGGCAGCCATGGCGGGAATATTGACACCACGGAAAGCAGCTCACCCTACAGGTCAGCGTGATGGTCAAGCTTAGCTCCTCCTCTCCCCAAATGACTTGCCCTCACACCACAAGAGTAGAGGGTGGGAGATTGATATTTGGGGGGCGGGGTTGTTTGTGCATGTGTGTTTGTTTGTGTGTGACTGCTGGAAGAAGACCCCGGGGGTGGTGGTGGTGGTGGTTAGTTTTCCAAAGTCACACATAACTTTGCTTCCCAGATCTTTCCTCTGTTTCCTTTTACCTTCTTCCTGCCCCAGCAGCATGCCTGCCCTTCTTCTGCCCTTTGGGAATGCCTCTCAGCGAGATGACTGTTGCTCCCACACCACTGGAATCTTTATGGCCTCCTTGGTGCTGCTTTTAATTCCCTAGTTGTTCCCCTGTCTATGGTGTTTGCTCACCACTCCTTTCCTCCACCTCCTCCCCCCGGCCAGGTCCTTCTGGAAACATGGGTCCTGTTGATTTCTCCTCAGTCATGCTTCCCATGCCTGTCTTACATAGGTACAC
>NW_022106682.1:2481-3774 GCF_000313985.2 Echinops telfairi
CATGTTCCTATTGGCCAGGTTGGCACAATAGACCTACCTATCACAGTCCACCCCTTTCCAACTTGGCACCTGTACACAATTCTTTAGCCATATGTAATCGCCAGACACTAATGAAATCACACTTACACCTAACATCATACATCTATCATTTATCTAAATGAAAACACCCTGAATCTAATTGTATTTGGTACATTATACATGAACAAAGGAAAGATATTCAATAAGCATGTATAAAGAAGATAAAATGACAATCACAAACCTCACTTTTGCAATTGATCATGTGGTTGTAGCTGAGAGGTAGAACTACCTTCTTCTACTACTTATTCTGTATTACCTTTGCTCTCGGTCAGCACCTCAGCTGGATGTGGTTCTTTGCCTGGTGGAGTAGCCCAGACCTTCACTCCTGAGGGCCCAGACCTTCACATTAGATGGGTTGCTGTAGTTTAATCACAGGGCATGGTAGTACTAAGAGACAGCCAATAGGATCTCCTAGATTCCAGACATATTCTTCTTCTCCTCCATTATGTAGCACCAGTCCAATTTTCTCCTTTGTAATCAGGACCAGTTACACCACTCAGTACAGTGACACCCTTCCTAACCTGTTGATCCAAAGGCATGAGAAGCTCTAAGTGGCCAGCGGGCATTCTCAGCTGCCAGTTCAGGGGAATCTGTGCTGTGTTTCCAGGAGGGAGAGTTCCTTTCTTCGGGACCAGGACCTCCAGGCCTAATGCGCATAGGGTTGCTGGGACAGGAAGCAAAAATCCTGCAAGTGGATCACTAGGAGTAATAGTGAGTGGTGCCACTCCAGCTTCCACCCCTTGGTTCCTGGACCCATGAATGCTGGCTATTGGAGACACAGCACCATATATTGACTGCTGGTTTAGAGCATATACAGCCTCCTGGAGAACATTGCCCCAGCCCCACAAGTTGTTGCCACCTAGCTGGCGCCGTAATTGTGTCTTTAGGAGGCCATTCCATCGTTCTATCAAGCCAGCTGCTTCAGGATGATGAGGAACATGATTCAACCAGTGGATTCCATGGGCATGGGCCGATTGCCGCACTGAATTTATTGTGAAGTGAGTTCCTTGATCTGAAGCAATGCTATGTGGGATGCCATGCTGGTGGATGAGGCATTCCATAAGTCCACGAATGGTAGTTTTGGTAGAAGCATTGTGTGCAGGGAAGGCAAATCCAAAGTAGGTGTCTATTCCAGTAAGAACAAAACGCTGCCCCCTCCATGACGGAAGTGGTCCTGTATAATCATCCTGCCACCAGGTTGCTGGTTGATCTCCC
>NW_022106683.1:0-917 GCF_000313985.2 Echinops telfairi
GGCCAATAAGCAACATCATGAACAATGGAGAAAACCTTGAAGTTGTCAAGGAGTTCACTTTACTTGGATCCACAATCAGCCCTCGTGGAAGCAGTGGTCAAGAAATCAAATGGATTCTTTCATTGGGGAAACCTATTGCAAAATAGTTCCACAAAGTGTTAAAAGGCAAAGATATCAACTTAGGACCTGACCCAAGCTATGAGCTTTTCAGCCATCTCATATGCATGGGGAAGGTGGGCGAAGGAGGAGGAGGAGGAAGAAGAGTAATGGCCTCAAATTGCGGTGTTGGTGAAGAAGATTGACAGAAGAACGGACAAATCTGGGAAGAAGTACACCCGGCAGAATATTCCTTAAAAGCGAAGATGAAGAGATTTTGTCTCATTGACTTGAGTTGTCAAGGATTTGGTCTTGCTTCGATCCACAATCAATGCTCATGAAAGTAGCAGTCAAGAAATCAAAAGGTGCATTGCGTTGGGTAGATCAGCTGCACATGCCTCTGGAGAGTACTGAAAAGCAAGGACATTACTTTGAGGATTAAGGCGTACCTGACCCAAGCCATGGTTTTTTCAGTTACCTCATCTGCATGTGAGAGTGGGACACTGAATAAAGAAGACCAAAGAAGAATCAATGCCTTAGACTTGTGGCGCTGGAAATGAATAGCGAAAGTACCATGAACAAACCGATCTCTATTGGAAGAAGTACGACCAGAGTGCTCCTTAGAGGCAAGGGAGGTGCGACTTAGTCTTACATACTTTGGACATGTTTTCAGGAGGGACCACTATGGGAAACAAGGATTTCTCCCAAGTTGTCTCCCCCAAATATATGCCACACTTAGCTGCTTGAGAATGACTGTACACTTGGAGGTCATCAGGAGTGGATTGGGGGTCATTCTCCCTGAGAGCTATCAGCTGTCTAGA
>NW_022106683.1:2378-3739 GCF_000313985.2 Echinops telfairi
GGTCAGAACCGACTTGATGGCACCTAACCACCACCACCACCTCCACCACCCCCACCCCCCACCACCCAGGCAAAAGGCCCAGGCCCAGGCCCAGACAGTATATCTTTCTGTTGAAAATAAGATCCCAGCAATATGAGTTGACTAGTTCATAAGAAGAAGAATCATAATACCTACAGTTTGAACTAAAGGCATAAAAGACATGCATTAAAAGGGCCCTTTAAAGTGAGTGTACTTTCACAAAGTAACCACCGGCAGGGTCTTCTAAGGACTAAAACTGCCCCAAACCTGAATGATGCCGTGTGTTTGATTTGAGGAACTGAAAGGCTAGTGCGGTCAGGGGCTTTTGGGCAGGTGGGGAGAGTTGAGCAGATTTTGTCTTTTTCTCCCAGTGAGGTGGGAACCTCGGAGGGTTATGAGCAGAGGGAAGGAATGATCTAAATTACGTTTGCACAATTACCACTGGTTATTCGACTGTGCGTCACAGGCCACTGCCTGGGAAGTAGCTTGAATTTTCCCCACCGGAAAGGCCAGGAAGCTGGAGGAATGCTTAGAAGGGAGGGGCCAACGCAGTGTCCTTTTTCTTCAGTCCCTCCACTCTGCGGCCTCCCCCTTGCGGTCACAGTCCATGCGGCAGCAATGGAGTGCAGCTAAGGAGCCTGCTGGCATGAGGACTGGGCTGCGATGGGAACGGTCTGTATTTCGAAACCACTAGGAGCTCTGCGGGAGAAAGACTGGGCGTTCTATGGCCGTAAACAGTTCCGTTCTCGGAAACTCCCAAGGGCCGCTATGTATCAGCATTGACTCAATGGGAGCCTTTTTTGTCGTCGTTGTTGGAATTTTTTGGCCGGTAAATGCTGCCCTACAGTTCAGATGCTTCTTCACAACAGCCATCATCTCTCTTCTATAACAGGGGCCGCTGACATTCGGAGAACTCAAGAGACTTGTCAAAGGTCACCAGATTGGGTGTGAACTCAAGGGTTTCCGGCTCCAAAGCTGGGCCTTCACCCTAATGCTCCGCCCACTCCACGACACATCTTGGGTGCAGTGAAATTAAATTATTTGTTTTCCTTCTTTCAAATAAATAACTCAATGCCATCCAGTGGATTTTAACTCATAGTGACTCTTCAAGCAGTGGACTCTAATTCCCCTCCTATTGAATATGGCCCATTTTAACAACTCACTTTAAAAAAACCAAACCCCCCACCTTTTTATTTTGCCATAATTGTAGATTTTTAAAAAAATATTATGAAATATTTCTTTCCCCGCACTTTTACTGGGGGCTCTTACAGCTCTTATACAATCCATACAGTGTGTCAAGCACATTTGCACACATGCCACCATCATTTTCAAAGCATTCTCTT
>NW_022106684.1:0-1097 GCF_000313985.2 Echinops telfairi
GGATCTCTGTGAAGACCCTGCCGGGCAAGGCCATCAGCCTTGAGGCTGATCCCAGCAACACCCTCGAGACTGTCAACGTTAAAATCCAAGACAAGGAGGGCATCCCCAGGACAGCAGCATCTGATTCTTGCTGGTCAACAGCTGGGGGATGGTGGCACTCTCCGACTACAACATCCAGAAAGAGTCCACCCTGTAGTTGGGGCTGTGTCTGTGCGGTGGGTGGTATTATCGAGTCCTCCCTGCGCCAGCTGGCCCAGAGGCACAACTGCGCCAAGGTGATCTGCCGTAAGTGTTATGCTCGCCTTCACCCCGTTCGGTTCACTGCCGCAAGAACAAGTGAGGCCACGAGAAGAAGGTCAAATAAGGGCTCCTGCCTCCACCTGCTGCCGGTGGGCTTCACCTGAGCCCAACGGCCCTGGGCCCTCAGGAAAGTCTCACTCTCACTGAAGCAAAAAAAAAAAAAACAAAAAACCTAGTAATAAAAGTACCGTATGATCCATTAAGCCCACTCCTATGTGCATACCCTATAGACTAAGACGAGACACCCGACAGATATATGCGCGTCTGTATTCACTGAGCCAAAATAGGAACTTTGAGAATGTCCCACTTGGATTTGGAGAGCATTTCAAGAGCAGATTTGACTGAAAACCCGGCAGGTTGTGGAAGGACATCAAGTACATTACACAAAGAAAAAAACGACAGAAGGGCATTTAAAATACAAGACCAAAGAGGACGTCAGATGAGACTCTGAATATGGAGCCTGAATACTGTAATCTGAAATATGGAATAGCTAAAGCAAATGGAAGGAATGATGAAGAGCTGAACGGCAAATGTCCACAGGCAGCCCGAGAGAGAAGACAAAGTAAAACATGACGATGGAAAGTGCACAGACGCAGGAGCGAGAAGGCGACACAGAAGAACATCCTGCAATCCAAATGAAACAGAGAAACCTCCGTGGTGAGGACGGGCCGCGACTGGCCGGTGCTTCAGTCTCTCGTGCATAGGGGTGCTCTGAGTCAGAGCGGCGTCCACAGCGCCTAACAATGTCCATTGCAGCATTGTGCGAAAGAGCACCCAGGTGGGGCGCTCTACTTCTG
>NW_022106684.1:2558-3668 GCF_000313985.2 Echinops telfairi
TGATAAGAGTTGTATGAGCTCCCACTAAAATGATTTTATAAAAAAGAAGAAACAAGGCCTTATCAAACAAAGATTGTGGCATGTGAAGACAAAGACCTGCTCCGTGGGGTTAGAATAATCCACAGGGCTGTGTACTATTATACCAACAATGGTTTCTAACAATCTCATTGCCGTTAAATCCATTCCAATGCATAGTAGCCTTTTAGGACAGAGCTGCCCTGCCCTGTGGGTTCTAAGCCTTGAACTCTTTACAGGAGCAGAGAGCCTTGTCTTTCTCCCGCAGACCGGAGGGTGAAAACTACCTGCTGACCTTGCAGTTAGCAACCCGATATGTCATTCTTGATGCCACTGTATCCTGTTCCGTCTCACTGCCGTCGAGATGATTCCAACGCACAGTGAACCTGGAGGACACGGTAGAACTGCCCCCGTGAGTCTCCAAGAGTGTAACTTCCGACGAGAGTTGAAAGCCCCATGGTCTTAGCTCTCCACTGGTGCAGTCTAATGTTTCCCACAGTGGGCAATACCGCCCCCTGGAGGTGCAGGAATGATCCCAAACTCAAAAACCCTACTTGGGGTCATGGAGTTGATGCCAACTCACGGCAACCCGATAGGACAGGGCAGAACTGCCCCTGTGCTTTTCCGAGACTGTAACTCTTTACCAGAGTAGAAAGCCCCGTCTTGGAGCCAGTGGTGGTTTTGAACTGCTGACCTTAGGATTAGCAGCCCAACACCTAACTTCTAGCGCCCAGGGCTCCTTGGAATGACCTAGCGGAGGCCACAAAAGCACACAGCTACACTTCACCCTGGATTGAGGGGTGAAGTACAAGCGTGTCTCATTGCCAAGGGGGCGCTGAGGTGGATTTTGTTTTGTTTTGTGTTCCTGTAAAGGGGGCAGAGGAACCCGAGGAGAAGTCACAACCATAGGACACACACAACAGTCCCGCAAGGGAGCTGCTACGAGCCCTGTTGACAGGGATGGAGGTGAGGGTTAGAGCTCTGGGGACCGGCCCAAGTCACACAGTGCTGCTTCTTTCCATTGTTCTACGTGGCTGAGAGTGTCATAGGGGTGCTCTGCGTCAGAGCGGCGTCCACAGCGCCTAACAATGTCCG
>NW_022106685.1:0-1230 GCF_000313985.2 Echinops telfairi
CACCCGGTCCTCCTGTGCCCCTTCGACTGCCCCTCCCTGACCTGAGGAGGCCTTTACCAGCTTCTTTTTGACATCTGTTGGGCACAGGAAGAAGGGCTGGGGAGGGGGGGGTTAGTCTCCTGAGGGTGTAGGGCAAGGCTTGCATGGCTTCCACTTGTCCCCAATGAGCCAGAGAAATAGCCAATCCCAAGTCATCGAAGCCAGCCCCAAACACAGGGACGTGAAGACCTAGGGCTCACTGGAGGTTTGACTGGCCTGGAACTGACAGATGGAGACCACACACTTGAGATGAGGTTCTGTTTGATCTTTCTGGGCACAGATATACCTCAGTCCTTGGCTTCGTGCAAGAAAGAATTCACGCCGAAGCCTGGTTTGTGATTCCAGTGAGTTTTATGAGAGTCAGAAGAAGTTTCAGGTTCACACAGGCACCCGCAGGGCCCCTCATCCCGTGCAACCTCACTAGAAGCTGCTCGGAAAGGCACCTGGTTGGCTCTGGGCTCCCGCCTTTTCAATTATTCAGCAGGGAGGCATGGTGGACGACCCTGGTCGACTCCATTGGCTGAATTGAATTTACCTGGCCTAGGTGGGCCAATCCAGATGCAGTGACTACCCAAGTGTACCTCTCCTTCCTGGCCGGAAACCTGAACCTCTGAGCATGTGTAATGGACGCCCCAGTCCCTAAGCTAAACTACCTAACATTCCTCTTCCATTTTCTCTAGTAGGGAGTTCTCAGCTCACACTGCACGTGGACTTGAACGGGCATCTCTTGTGAGAGTGGGCTGGAGGATCATCCCAGGCAAAGAAAGAACCAGAATGAGCAGCTCACAGGGCAGGCCCAAGTGTCTGCCTCCTGCAGTAAGGCCCTGCTCTTCCCTGGGTAGAGCCTCACCACTGCTTTATGCTGACATGAACCAAGTGTCTGGGGCTCCAAAGGGGTTAGCCTCTTATTCTCCACTGGTTCCCAGAGTCCAGACCTGTACGTTGGGAGGCAGAAGACACCCAGAGCAGGAAGGGAAAGGTTGATGATGGGGAGTGTGTCCCATCCTGTGTGCCCTGCAGAATGGCCAAGACAAGTTCAAATGTTGTCCCTAAAAGGAGCGGATGGTTCCAGCCGTGAGCGCCCCCAAGGCTGGCCTTTCCTGCTGCATGGGGCTGTGATGGCAAGCAGAGAGGGCAGAGGCAGTGGTGACGCTAACACACTGATGGGTGGCCTTCTCTGAGAAAGCCCTC
>NW_022106685.1:2837-3773 GCF_000313985.2 Echinops telfairi
GGTCCGCAGCTCACGTCTGAATCCAGCCCCTGCCCTGCGCTGGGCACGACGCTTTGGCTGTTGACCACCGACGCAAGGAAACCCAGCGCAGAACGGACGGAATCCAGCACTTCTGGTTTTGCTCCACAGCCACCAGGACACCAGATCAAACCATCGTGGACCCCCCCACGTTTCCACCTGCTGCTTCGCAGAAGTAGACCGGCAGGCCATTCTTCTAACATCTGTCCTTATCTGGACGCTCCACCAACCCCTGCTCAGCGTCCCAGCAGCGAGCAAGCCTCCCCGTGCTGTGGTGGCTGCGTCTAAGGCGCATTGGCCAGAATTGTCCCTTGGCCATTGTACCTAAGGCGCAGAATGGTACCTGAGGCACAAAATTGTGCCTAACACGCATTGGCCAGAATTGTAACAGGGAGAGATCTCCTCCTGAGCCACCACTGCCTACACCATACCAGCAGGTCTCTGCACCCAGGGCTGGCATTCAGCGGGTTCGGGTTCGTGCTGGTTCTGCTGAGCCCATACCTACTTGTTTGTTGAGTCCCATGAACTGGTTGTTGAAATGGCCCACAAATTTGTGCTGCCCACAAATGTACGTTCAACTGGTTGTTGAAATGGCCCACAAATTTGTGCTGCCCACAAATGTACGTTCTTTACTCTTTGTTACCGTTCATCTGCACAATAATGTATTCTAAGCGCCCATAGTAATGTTCATTCCATCTATAAATATGAAAAGCTAGACAGAACGATGCTTGTAATATTTATGTATTCATTCCATAACACTCACTAGACTTTTCACAAAATACTACATCTTTATTCCCTTGCTTTTGTTACAAACATATGAAGAGGAAAAGTGCCAAACACCCACAAGGTGACAGGCTGCCATTCGTTTCAGCTTTGTGTTACCCACCAAATTCCCACGAGGGGTTAGGAGTGAATTAT
>NW_022106686.1:0-949 GCF_000313985.2 Echinops telfairi
TAGGAAGGTTGAGAACCACTGCTTTAGAAGAATGGGAATTCCAGAATGCTTAATTGTGATCATGTGGAACCTAAGCATTGATCAAGAGGCAGTTATGAGAGTAGAACAAGAGAATACTGCATAATTAAAAATGAGGAAAGGTTTGTGTCAGGGTTGTATCCTTTCACCATTCTTCTTCAATCTGTTTGCTGAGCAAATGATCAGAGATTCTGGGTTATATGAGGAACAATGTGACATCAGGGCATCAAGGCTAATTAACAACCTGTAATATGTAGATGAAACAATCTTGATTGATTAAAATGAGGAGGACTGGAAGAGCATGCTAATAAAGGTAAAAAATTGAAACTTTCAATATGAGTTACAAGTTAATGTAAAGAAAACCAAAATCTTCACAATTGGGCCAGGTAAAAACTTGTTAAACTGAGAAAAGTTTTATCAAATATTTCATCTTGCTTGGATCCATAATCAATGCACATGGAAGCAGCAGTCAAGAGAACAAAAGAGAAAGAGGGTAAACCTGCTGCACAAGACATCTTTTAAGTGTTGAAAAGCAATGATGTGATGGAGGACCAAGGTGTCCCTGACCTAAGCCATTGTATTTTCAATTGCTTCATATGATGTGAGAGCAGAGAGTTGACTAAATGTTGAAGACCAAACAAGAATCAACGTATTTGAATTATGGTGCTGGTGAAGAATATTCAAGTGTCTTTGACTGCTTAAATAATTAACATCTGTTTTGGAAGTACGGCCAGAATGCTACTGTAATAGGTTTTTTGTGCCAACTACGCCTCCATAGGAACGTGGGTGGAATTTAATCACGTCGAAGTTTGATTGGAGAGCAACCAGGATAAATGCTTTCTGAGGCTGGTTTTCCCATCTCTCATTCTCCCTGGCGATGGACCAGTGTGCTAGTTCTTTGCCTTAATTGTGTGCTGTACTACCTGTGGGC
>NW_022106686.1:2343-3772 GCF_000313985.2 Echinops telfairi
AAGTGGAAATGTAAAGTTGTTAGATCCTGTTGCTCAGTTCTAACTCATTGGGAACCTAAGTATAAAAGATCAAACTACCACCCGCTCCTTCCATCCTTACCGTTGTCCTTAGGTTTCAGCCCATTATTGCATCCACAGCTGTTAACTCACCTTGTCGAAGGATTGTCTCTTTTTCACTGCCCCTCCCCCTGCAATTTTACCAAGCATAATGTCCATCTCCTGGGATTAGTTTTCCTGAAACCATGCCCAAAGTACGTGAATTGAAGTCTCACCATTCTTGTCTGTAAAGAGCATTCTGATTCTACTTCTTCCAAGAAAGATCTGTTCATTCTTTTGGCAGTCTAGGGTACTTTCAATATACGTTGCAGCACCATAGTTCAACTACATTGAATTTTATTCAGCCTTCCTTGCCCAATGCCTATCTTTCACATGCCTATTAAAAATACTATGGTGTAGGTCAGATGTACCTTATTCCCAAAGTAACATCCTTAATGGGAAGCTAGTAATAATGGGTACAAAAATGAAAAAAATAATGGGTGCAAAAATGAAAAAAAAAAGTTTTAAATTTGAGTGTGGTGATGATTGCAGAACTATTTTTAATAAATTTAAGCCATTGAATTGTAAGGTATGTGAATTATATGCCAATAAAACTGTTAAATAAATGTATTGCTAGAAGAGAAACACAAAGGGTTGAAACCTCTCAACCAGTTTCTATGAATGAACATATATGTTCAGGGTTTTAAAAAACAAAAAGATATGAGAAGGAAAATTAATGTTGACTTAATATTGTTAAATATTAATGATGTTTAATTGTTTAAAGTGAAAAGTGTTGTGCATATGCTTTCTAAGGAGTCCTCACGTTTTAAAGGTCCATTTTGAACAACTGATGAGTGAAATACTATGACATCTGAGATTTATCAGATTCAAATTATCTAGAAAGGAAGACCAGGAAGATATTATAGATAACTTGCAATGGAACAGTTACAGGAAGATCATTTGAGGTTTTGATCATGCCATTTTCAAACATTTGTTAACTTTTCTATCATCAACAATCAAAAATAAAGCTCCAATAAACTCCGGGGGGAACAATACAGGAAACAATAAGTGCAAATGCATTCTAACATGTGTAGTGGATGGCCATATGAAACAATAAAGCAAGCTATATCAGGTACTGAATTCTGCAAAAGAAGTGGATGAATAAGTGAGTGATAGTCTCTGATTTTTAATTGAATTTACAAGTATCTACAATATCATAAAAATATTCATATTTTAAGTCTCAACCAAAAGTCTGAAAATACGTTGATGTAATGCCTAGTATACTGGGAATTATTTTTCTCTCATCAAATAAAAGAGTTTCCCATGACATTCTGGATGAAAACTTTTGTATACAGAGGTGGATAAATGAATTTAGATAATGATGTTCCATTTT
>NW_022106687.1:0-1122 GCF_000313985.2 Echinops telfairi
GTGGGTTTTGTTGCTTCTGAGCTAGATGGTTGCTTGTTTATCTTCAAGCCTTTATGACCCTAGACACCATATCTTTTGATAGCCTGGCACCATCAGCTTTACTCACCACATTTACTTATGCACCCATTTTGTCTTCAGTGATCATGTCGGGAAGATGAGCATCACAGAATGCCAGATTGTTACAACAAAATGTTCTTGTGTTGAGGGAGGACTTGAGCAGAGGCCCAATGTCCATCTGCAACCTTAATTCTTGACATATAGATATGAGTACATAGTTCTATTCTCCTCTCATTATATATGTATTTACATGTGTACATGCCTGTATTTAGGCCTCTGTAAATGTCCTTTGCCTCCTGGTTCTTTCCTCTATTTCCTTTTACTTTCCTCTTGTCCCACCATCATGTTTGGCCTTCCTTAGGGTTTAGTAATTCCTTGCTGCTACATTGCCCTTGATTAAGACCCACTAGGCATCCTATGACCTTCCTTCCATTCATTATAGTTCACTTGTTTTGTTCCCTTGCCCCTGGGTTGGCCCCCCACTTCCTTTCTCCCCTCTCCTTCTCCCATATCCCCCCAGAACCAATGGTCGTGTTCATTTCATCTCCAAATTATTTATGCCACCTATGGCATCTAGATAGACATGCAGATACATTAATAAGTGTAAAAGCCTGGCAAAGCCAAATAGAACAACAAAGGAAGCCAAAACTAACAAAACAATAACAGCAACAACCAAAAACAAAATAACAATGACAAAAAGAAAGCCACTGACAAAAATGGAAACACCTATAAAAAGTTCAACGTCTGTTTCTTGGCCTTTATGAGTGCTTTCCAGTCGAGTCTGATGGGGTGCCACACTCTGTCTCCCAAGTCTATTTTTTGGTATTCCCCAAGGGTTTCATCACTCTGCTCCCCCTGCTGCTCTGCTGCATGCCCTCAGTGCCTCACCCCAGAGTGATGGGTCCAGACTGTGCACTATTCCCGCACTGGGTCTCCAGTGCTGTCCCCAACAGCGCCATGGTTCAGTGTGGGATGCCATGTCCCATGGTGGGGCCTGCCCTACGGTCCTCCCCATACGTTGTCTGCTCTGAGCAGCAACATCGTCCTCAGGGCTTGGTGGGCCAG
>NW_022106687.1:3178-3771 GCF_000313985.2 Echinops telfairi
ATTGCTGGGATTTGAACCCAGGCAGTGTGACTCCAGAGCCAAGACTCTTCTCTCTCTGATGGGTGCACAGACGATGATTGTGTAAACTCTCATTGTGTCACTACGTCCCAGCACATCAGTTTGTGTAGCACTCAGAGACACAATGGTGTGCTCACCATCCCCTGGGACTAATGGTTACCATATTGGACTATTTTAAAAACGCAGATTCCTGGGTCCCACCCAAGACCTAACAAACCAGAAATACTTTAGATCAGAGTCAGGCCTAACACCAGGAGACATCTCCAAACACCAGAGAACTCAAGGATATGACCAGATTGTAGATACCTGGTGGGAAGGCCCATATCTCCTCCTCCCGAATCTCAAACTGTGTTTCATAAATATTTGAGCAGGTTTTGTACTTGGTCGTCCTGGGTTCCAGTCCCAGGTCTGCCACGAATTAGCTCTGTGGCTGTGACTTTCAACCAATGACCTCTCTGCCCTTAGTGTTTAGTGTTGCTGTCACAGAAATCCCACAAATGAGTGGCTTCAAAGGACAGACATTATTTCATCATAGTTCTGGAGGATGAAAGTCCAGATCAGGTTCTCACCCATGT
>NW_022106688.1:0-1370 GCF_000313985.2 Echinops telfairi
GTCGTGAATCTATCCAGTTCTTCGACAAAGCAGAACATCTGCAAACTGATTGCTGACATAACAATCAAGAGGCTGGCAGTGAAAACAACCAAACTTCCGAGTTTTTTTCCAGGGCCAAATATCTTGTACACAAAATCTTCTAATGCAGGTGAGATCTTAATAAGCCGAACTACCCGAAGAACCTATTGTAGGAGAGAAAATGGCGATGCTTAATCATTTATACTAAATATATCTTTATCATCCTATGGCTATAGAGCCAATGGCAACTCATAGAAACCTATAGGACAGAGTAGAACTGCATTAGAAGATATTTAAGGCTATACTATTTATGGAAATGGATTGTCAGATTGAAAATATGTCAGCAGACTCCTAGACCAAAAATAACAATATATTAATGAAATATCAGTTTAGCTCAGTACCTGTCATATATCAAGAATTGAAACTTCATATTAGTGATTTAAAGAAAAGGGTTCAAAGTGTTTTAACACAGTGATAATTCAAAGTGTCATTAACTATACGAAACCTAAAAATATTTTTCTAATATGCAAATATCCAAGACAGACAATAAAATTAATATTAGCTATATTCACTGTGTCAGTCCAGGTTGATTAGAGAAACAAATTCAGACACACTCATATGTGTATAAGAAAGAGTTTTATATGAAAGAGCAATTGTATATTGAGAAAACATCGCAGCCCAGTCCAGATCCAGTCCATAAGTCTTATATTAGCCCATATGTCCATTACCAGTCTATAAATTCCTCTTGAGACTCATGCAGCCATGCAATGACAACAAATGCAGGAAGATCATAGGCCAGTGGGTGGAAAATTTTGTGGATCCAGTGGTGGTGGAAGCATCTTAGTGCTGGCATGGGTCTCCACGTGGAACTACTCCAGCTCCCTGGCTCTGGCTCTATCAGCATAGCTCCATGAGGTTTGTCAACAAGAATGTCTCACAAGGAGATGAAACAATGCCCAGTGAGCTATTTATCTCTTTAGCACCTCTAAAAAAGGTCATCAAGCTGGCCCTGATTGACAGACTAGACTCCACCCCTTCACAAGTTGACAGGAGATTATGTAACTGCTACAGACCACCCCTTGTCAACTTGACATTTTTACACAACTGTTTAGCCATACATAATTTGTAACAAAATAATAGTATCTAACAGGATAAAAAAAAATGCATGCAATTCAATATGTGCCAAAGCCTCATTTAAACAGAATATTGTGTAAGTGAACAATATTCTATGCCTAACAATTGCAGTTAAGTAACTCCTACAGATTAATCCTATAAATATATTGCCCTTCCTATGAAAATTTATAAGCCAGCCACTTCATGCCATTATCCACCCAATTTGGGGTATTCAATTT
>NW_022106688.1:2812-3739 GCF_000313985.2 Echinops telfairi
CTATTCTTTCATTTTTCCTTTAAATAATAGACCTTCCTGTATTTTAATTTAAAGGAGCCACCTGCTCTAACCAACTACCAACGATTAGAGAGAAGGAGGCATCTAATTTATTTTACCTTACTATAATATAGATATGAGAGGTACCCAAAGAAAAACCATAATTTATTTTTCTCAAAACTACGTATTTAAATTTTTTACAAAACAACCTTATCACCTTCAAACTACTCTTCATTACACTTAATATATTTGTCAAATCTGTGATTACATTCTTGGAAACATTTTTCAGACTCATCTATTTCGATGGCTCACAGCACCTCCCTCATTTTTTTCTCTTCATCACTTCTATGTTGTCAAATCCCTGTCCTTTCATGTCCCTTTGCATTTGTGGAAATAAACAACAACAAAAGTCACAGGAGAAAGATCAGGTGAGTAAGCTGTGTGAATCAAGAGAAGCATGCTGGTTTTTGCCAAACAGGCCTTCTGAGATGGCAGTATGAACAGATGCATTGTCGTGGTGGCAAAAACAGTCCTGTCTGCCACAAATCAGGCCTTTTTTGTCACACACTGTTATGCAATCTTTTCAGAATCTCTACATAGAAAGCGTGGCTAACAGTCTGACCTGGTGGAACTAACTCCAAGTGTATTGTGAATCAATATTTTCATCCATTCAGGATGCTGACGGATGTCCAGAATGGGGTTTGTCATCAACTGACATTTCACCTTTTTAGAAATGAGAAAACTCATAGACTTGAGTTTTTCCCCACAGCCCTGTCCTTGTGTGTTCAACATCACAAAAGTTTCTGTACCATTTTTCCCAAGCAGAAAACAAAATTTCACAGTCACACACTGTTCTTTTAAATAGGCCATCACACAAATGAGGTTCAAGTGAAACTGCTTTTATGAAAAAATTCTCTGTGACCAGAGAGA
>NW_022106689.1:0-922 GCF_000313985.2 Echinops telfairi
ATTATATTCTCAGGAATTTGGTTTTATCTCTCTAGAGAACCCTGTCTAACACAGGCAGTAAATACCCAGGGCAAGAAATAGAATAATAATACTCCACAAAGCACCCCCCTCCCCAATCATTGCTTTTTATGGTTTAATTTCCTTTAAATCTCAAAGGAGATTACCTTAAGACACTACATACAAACAAACAGAAAGAAAGAAAACCCAAGCCTCCTCCCACTGAATCTCTTCTGACTCATATGATCCAGTCCGAGGTTCTGAGGCGATCAAACTTGTGGGAGCCGAAAGCCTCATCTTTCTCTTGAAGACACTGCTGGTGGATTAGGAAAACTGACCCTGCAGTGCCACGGGGCTCCTTGACTCAAGAGTTGTTTACTGTTGTTTTTGCCTCGCTAATGTTACAAAGAACACATTCCGGGATGGAATGATAACCACAAAGCCGAGGCGAGGATTTAACACACACACATTGTGGGAGGCTTAATTCCAGCCATAACAGGCATACTGGTTGGATGTCTGTGCACTGGGCCGTGATGAGTATAAACTGACAACCATCTAGTCGATTCTGACGCATGACTGTAGGGCAGGGGATGACTGGCCCTGTAGGTTTCCAGGACTAGAACTCTTTAATAGGAGTAGAAAGCCTCCTCTTTCTCCCGCGGAGCAGCTGTTTTTTTCGAAATATTGACTTTGGGGGGTCAGCAGCCCCATGCTTAATTGCCATACCACTAGTGCTCCTGTAATGATTATACCTCCACAAAACTTCACAGGTGCATAAAAAAGGCCAAAAGAGCCCAGAGGATACAGTAGAACGACCCCTGTGATTTCTGAAATTTATTTTTTTCTTATTTGAATGGCAATTGGTATTTTATTGGTTGTTTAGAGGATCAGAGAAATTATAAACAATTTCTACATTTGGGGGGGG
>NW_022106689.1:2258-3769 GCF_000313985.2 Echinops telfairi
TTGTAGGATTTATACAATGATAACACGATTTCTGGCCTATTGCAATCCCTCAATGAATACAGTCAATTAGTGGCAAGTAGGCAACTCTGTATTAAAATGACATGAACTCCATTGGCTATGTTATTCCTGTCATCGAGGATGTACTAAGTCCTAACTGCTGAATAATGTTACATGTGAAAAATTTCACCTGACAGAATTTCCAGAGGGCCTGGGAGTGGAAGACCATTCACTAAATTTCTCAGTGCATTTAATAAGATGCAGTCTGTGAACACAGGCCTTCTAGTCTCCACAAGAAGTAGCTGATGAGAGAGAAACACACATGGAAAGACTTGCTGTGCTGGAATTAATTACACACAAAGTACTGAAAAGGCTACAGATAATGTTTTAATGTGGAATACACTTACCCAACACATTAGGAGATGTGCACCAAGCCAACCAAATTCTCTGCTATGGAGTTGATGTTGAATCATCTAGACCCTAAAGGACAGGATAGATCTGCCCCAAAGGGTTTCTGAGGCTAACTCTTTATGGGAGCAAAAAGTCCTGAGGATTTGAACTGCGTGCCTTGCCGTTAGCAGCCCAAAGCTGAAGCAGCCCAAAGCATTACCTAGTATGGAGTTGATGTTGAATCATCTAGACCCTAAAGGACAGGATAGATCTGCCCCAAAGGGTTTCTGAGACTAACTCTTTATGGGAGCAAAAAGTCCTGAGGATTTGAACTGCGTGCCTTGCCGTTAGCAGCCCAAAGCTGAACGACCTTCATTACTAGCTCTAGATAGTTCATCTGCTTTACCCCTGAAAGCCAGACACAGACTAGCACCTAGAACAATCTATAACATACTTCACACTAAAATTTTTTCTACACACCCCCACAGCAATCTTCACTCGGCTAATGGTCCTGTCCTGAGGATAAAAGGCCTATTTTACAGTTAAACTAATTTTTAAAAAGCGTTTACATAAACATCAAACAACTTTTTTAAAGTACATAAGATCTCAAATAGTCAACACCTTGGCTTTCAGCACCGAATTCCTACGGCTGCCAGCCATAATGGTGAGGAGGGTTACTCCCCTGGGAGGGTTTTAGCTGCATCAAACGGAATAAAAGTAGCAGTGTTTTTTGCGGGAGCGGAGGGTAAGAAAAGGCAGAATATTTTAAGTCAGGAAGAACTATTCACTGTGAAAAGGGTTACGGGCATTTTAAGAATTTCTTGCCGGGAACGCGGGTTCTGCACTCCGCTGCGCAAGCGCGCAACAGCCCTTCCGGGTTGGGCGGGTTTGTTGCAAACTGGGTTCTTTGAAAGCCGTTTTGAAACTGTTTGAAGGCCTGTTCTGCTTTTGCCTTATCTCAGATTAGGGGTTTTCTAGCGACCTTCGTTTAGAGTGCTGGGAAAGTTGAGTTTCCCGTGGTGTTAGCTCAGTGTGGTTCGTGATTCCTACAATTTATATCCACTCCTTAAAGGCTGTTTCCACAACCTAGAAACAAAATACAAAAACCCTGCTATCACTGGCCC
>NW_022106690.1:0-736 GCF_000313985.2 Echinops telfairi
TTCCTGGGACTCACACCCTTGAACGTTCTGAACCCAGAGTGCAGGGGTTGGGCTTTGGAATGTCCAAAGCTTCTGCAGTGTGCGGAACATGTGCTCAGGGACTGTTCGTCCATTCATTCAATGGACCCCTGGAGGTGTGCCAGGCTCTACTCTGGGCTTTTGGGACACAGCAGGGAATACAATGGGCTGAAAACCCAACCTTGTGAAGCTTACAATTTAACCTAGGGAATAAGAAATATAAGATAATAAAATGTAAGTTAAAAAGTGAAACGTGCTATTAAAAAAAAAGTTCAGATACAAGACAGGGGAAGCATGGGGGGAGGTTGCTCAGACTCCAGTGTTCATGAAGAAGTTCCCATAGCAAGGTTTAGAACTAGATAATATTCTCTTTTGATTTTCACATAATAAGACTTAATGATTCCAATTAAATAGGGATGTAAAGAGTTAGCAGGGTGTGAAGGTTACATGATAACATCAGCCATCACTCTTAATCATACACCTATTCATTCGTACAAACAGTTATTCCCCGAATGCCTACTACTCACTAAGCATCAGGAAAATGCTAGTAAAGGAGGCAGGTCCCCATGACGCTGGCCACTCAGTCAAAAGGTGGCAGAAATTTTAAGACTGTGATTCTTTCCAGAATATTACCTGGTCCAGTCTTGACTCACACAGGCAAGTGGATTCTAGAAAATTAAATGACCATCTGACTTTAGGTTAACTTGGGACATATTCA
>NW_022106690.1:2655-3769 GCF_000313985.2 Echinops telfairi
TACAAAAACAAAGTAGGGCCCATCAGGCTGATAGTGCTTGCTATTTTCCTATATCACTGGAGGTGTCATGGCTGGTTTTCTGATACCGTGCTTGGACATCTGTTGCCATTTACTCAAAGTATAAGAAGGTTGAGATGAAAGGAGACCTTAGAGGAAATGAAATAAGTGGGATATAAATTCCAGCAGATGGAATTTTATATATATATATATATATTTCTAAAAACCAGAGAGCTATGAAGAGTCATGGATGTACTCTCAACAAGTTCAATTGGGTCTCTGTGTTTTATTTGAAAATTTCCACTTTGGTTAAAAGGACAGAACTGTGTTGGCCAAAATTGGATGTTGAGGTCTCAAGCTCTGGTTAACCCCAATTCCCACACTGAATTGCTAGTGAATGGAGCTAGTTACTGGACAGAGGATGAATGAACAAGATTAATAAAGCTAGCTCTTCCTTTCAGGCCTCTCTCTTACTTTTCTTCTGCAGTTCTTGGAAAAGCAACTGAAAAAGATGTTACATAAGAGTTCATGAGACTATTTATTGTATCTTCTTTCCCATGTGATCTTTAAAAATCCAATCAGCGTATAATTGAAATTCCTGTCTAAAATGCAATCTTGAAATAACCCTGAAGAAAATCTGCAAAAGCTAGGACACAGGTCTAGATAGGTCCATCTGTAGAAGCAGAATGAGCTTAGCAAAGGAGAGACTACTCTATGGTTTATGTTTTGTATGTTTGACTTTTGAAGAAAAATTAAATGGAATTTTATTTCCAATGTTTTCTTTTGTGCTCCTCCCATCCCCTGCCTACACATTCCTTGGCATAGAACCTTTCTACTTGAAAGGAACCCCAAATTCCTCCAATCCAATGCTTTCTGCCAGTCCAGTATTCTTCCAGAAATCCCCATGTCTCTTTTCCTGAAATGAAAGTTGAGACTACCTTTCTGACAGTTTTGACCCCTACAGTGACTTTCAGTATTAAAGCATTTTCCATTTAAAACCCAGCCAAAAGCCCAGTACATTCTACTTTTCTCATTCTTCCTTATCAAGAGTTAGCCGAAGATGATGATAGTAATAGGTAGAGGAGAAAAGTGGGTTAAATTAATTGGCCCCTAAAGG
>NW_022106691.1:0-1338 GCF_000313985.2 Echinops telfairi
AATGTTCTTTGGAAATTGTTAAGCACTATCTAAATGAAAACTAATTTTAAAATATAATTTGAGGTGCTCTGTTGTAAGACATCTGCTGTAACAAGATCTTTCCTTTAGTAATTATAGCTAATTTACTGCTGCTCTGGAATGTATTGGTTATTGCTGAGATAGCAGGATTACAATTTTAGTTAATATTCATCAAATAGAGTCGTTGTTTTCTACATGAGTCCAACATATTACGCTTATGATGTTTATCCTTTTGCTATATTTTGAAGAGCTATAATTCTTACCAAATAGACCTTTATTCACATTTACTTTGAGATATATTTCTTGATTTTTGTATTTAAGAATTGTTGAACAGCGGAAAGAATGTGGGTTTTACAATTAGTTCTATAAGTTTAGCCACTCACAGCTTAAAGCAATTCACTTTTCATTTTTCTTGCTATCTATAGCTAACAATGACTGACACTTTGTATGTTCAGGATAACATGCTAAATGTTTTCCTCCATTGCCTCATTTAATCATCAGATACACTCACTGAAATAAATACATATTTATTCACTGAAATAAATACATATTATCCACATTTTTCAGGGGACAAAACGAAAACTCAAAGAAGTTACATAATTTGCTCAAGGTCTTGCAGTTTAAAAGTGGCAGAGGGCTATTTTAAACTGTGTCTGATTCTAGCATCAGAAACTTAACCATAACAACATAAACAAAAACTCGTCACCGTCAAATTGATTCCAACTCATAATGATCCTAAAATAGAGAATACAACTGTATCTATGGGTTTCCAAGTCTGTAACTCTTTAGGGGAACTAGAAGCATCAAAATACTGATTTTTAAGGCTGGCTCCCAAGTCCCCAGGAAATGCTAAGCAACAGTCAACACAACAAGGGAGGGAAGATACTCTCTAAAACACTGTCTGCACACTCACCAGTGCTATTCTCTCTGACCCTGGATGTCAGACTAGGGCCCAGATTCTATATGGGCATGGGGGCCAACAGGGGAGGCAAGTCATACCACTTTGAATCCTGGGCCAGAGAAGAAATGCTCCATCTCTGATATGCTGGTTTTCTCCTGTGACACAGACCCACACAAGGCAGCACTCCTCAGCACAGAACCAACCCCTGGTGCTCCAGGGAAGTTATGCAATCTGTAGTCCCATCCCCAAGCATTCCAGCCAGGCACTGGGAGCCAGCATCCAGTGGATCTAAAATTTGCCCATCCAGCTGGAATTCAGTTAGTGTGTCAGGACTTCTTAGCCCCAGAATGCAGATATCTGTGAATCCTCCCACCCAAGTAAGCTCAGATTGGATCTCTCCTTAAGTATGTTGGGAGAGA
>NW_022106691.1:2874-3759 GCF_000313985.2 Echinops telfairi
AAAACATTTTCTTTCTACTTGAGCCCTTGGTATCAGCTCCTCATTTTTCCCCTCCCTCCCCTCCCCTCCTTCCCTCCCTCATGAACCCTTGATAATTTGTAAATTATTATTTTTTCATGTCTTCCACTGACCAATGTCTCCCTTCACCCACTTCTCTGTTGTCCATTCCTCTGGGAGGGGATTGTAGTTAGATCATTGTGGTCAGTTTCCTCTTACTCCCCTCACCTCCCCCTAACACTCCTGTTGTTGCTACGCTCATATTGGTCCTGAGCGGTTGATTTGTCCTGGATTCCCTATGTTTCCAGCTCTGATCTGTACCAGGGTACATGGTCTAATCTAGCCTGATTTTTAAGGTAGAATTGGGGTCATGATAGTGGGTGGGAGGAAGCATTAAAGAACTAGAGGAAAGTTGCACATTTCATTGGTGTATTACTGCACCCTGGCTGGCTTGACTCTTCCTTGTGACCCTTCTGTAAGGGAATGTTCAACTGCTTATAGATGGGCTTTGGGTCTCCACTCTGTATTCACATGGATATGATATTTTTGTTCTGGGTCTTTGATGCCTGATACCTGATCCCATCAACACCTCATGATCCCACAGGCTGATGTGCTTCTTCCATGTCTGCATTATTGCTTCTCAGCTAGATGGCTGCTTGTTTATCTTCAAGCTTGTAAGACCCTAGACACTGTATCTTTTGATAGCTGGGCACCATCAGCTTTCTTCACCACATTTGCTTATGCATCCATTTTGTTTTCAGCAATCGTGTTGGGAAGCTAACCATAATGGAATGCCAGGTTATTAGAACACAGTATTCTTGCATTGAGGGAGTACTTCAGTAGAGGCCCATTGTCCATCTGCTACCTTAATACTTAACATATAAATAT
>NW_022106692.1:0-1215 GCF_000313985.2 Echinops telfairi
GGGCAGGAATGATTACAGGTAACCACACGTCACAGGAAGGGGCAGTACAATAGTCATACACATCATAGGAAGGGAATGTATGATAGGCATAAGCGTGACAGGATGGGGATGAGCTAGGGGTGTGAACATAGGAAGGGGAGGGACTAGTGACATGATGGGCAGACCCTAGATTCATGATGGTGGCCTAGCCTTGGTCACCCTTGGGTGGGCTTGACCTCCCTGGAGTCTCCTACAAGGAAACAGTCATCTACTATCCTTATCAGAAGGGAGTGGGTCCTACTTGTTGTGGGATAAACAGTGGTGACTGCTTGCTCTAGATGGCTGATAACCCTTAGGGATAATAACTCCTGACCTACTTATGTTGACCTCCAAGTGTATAGTCATTCGCCACGTGTAGCAAACAGCTATGTTTGGCATATATTTGGGGGAGACAACTTGGGAGAAATCTTTCTGTTTCTTACACCTGCATCCACCAGAAGCCTGGAGAGACAAGAAAGTTTACTTCCTGAGCCATCAGGTAGAATATGGCTC
Organism: Echinops telfairi; assembly: GCF_000313985.2. Classification (NCBI taxonomy): domain Eukaryota; kingdom Metazoa; phylum Chordata; class Mammalia; order Afrosoricida; family Tenrecidae; genus Echinops; species Echinops telfairi. The sequence continues at coordinate 532 of NW_022106692.1, forward strand.
TGCCACCACCATAAGTATGGACTTCTAACCTCCAGAACTGAAACAATACATTTCTGACTCTACTGGAACCCTCAGGAACCCTGGTGGCATAGTGGGTTATGCATTGGGCTGTTAACAACAAAGTCAGCAGTTCAAAACCCCGGGCTAATCCATGGGAGAAAGATGGGTGTGACTCTGTGCTCCCATGAAGATGTACAACCTCAGAAACACACAGGGCAGTTCTACTCTGTTCTACGACAGGGTCGCTATGCGTCAAAATTGATTCAATGAGTGGTTTGAGTTGAATTCAGTTGGGCTGGGTTGAGTTGAACGGGGTTGGAATGGGATGGGTTGGGTTGGGTTGAGTTGAGTTGGGGGAGTGGAGTGGCATTCCGGGAACCCTAGTACACTGTTGGCAGGACTGTGAAACGTTGCAGCTACTGTGGAAAAGAGTATGGTGTGTCCTTGAGCAACTGGAAAGAAAGATATACCATCAGACCCAGCAATTCCTCTACTTGGTGTACATTCCAGGGAAATAAAGAACTGCGCGACACACGTAGACATGTGCGCACACTCACGTACATCGTTATAGTGCTATCCACAATAGCAAAAGGTGGAAAGAACCTAAATGCTCATCAATGGAAGAATGGAGAAACAAATGTTGGATCATGCCCATTACACCATAGGAGAGCTCCTTATTCAAAC
>NW_022106692.1:2061-3769 GCF_000313985.2 Echinops telfairi
TAGAATTGCCCCTGTGGGTTTCCAAGGGTTTCAAACTTGACAAGAGCAGAAAGCCTTATCTTTCTCCCATGGAGCAGCTAGTGGTCTTGAACTGCTCACCTTGTGGTTATCAGCAGAAAGCGTAACCCAGTGCACCACCACTGCCCCTTGCCTGAGTACATGCTGGTTCTCATCCTTCAGAAGCAGTGAGTGACCAGGTAGGTATATTCTGCTTGCCATCCAATCAAGAAAGGAGGCAGAGGCAGCATATCTAGGGATGGAGATGAAGCAAGGAAGCAAGATGTGGGGAAACCTGAGGAGCGTGGGAGCTGGAGCGGATGGGGAAGGTTCTAGAAACAGTGCAGAGAGCAGGCAGCTAGACCGAGGGGAAACAGCTCAGATTGAATCTCTGAAGCTCAGTTCATTCAGATCATCCGATTCTCAGCACTTGGACAGAGTAGGAGACAGGAAGAAGGAAATGGGGCACTCAGAGATGTCTCTAACTCTGGTGACATCACCCAATCCCCTAGCTCTTTCCCATCTTCCTCTTTGACCACCCAGGGCCCATGGATTCCCTGACAGCTTCCAAGGAATTTGCATACCAGCAGGAGCCTTCTGGAGAGCCAGAATGAGGAGAGAGACAAAGAGAGAGAATCAGCCTACAAAAGGGAGGGTTTGGGAAGGGATCTTGGAGCAAAGGGCAGAAGGGGACTTTGAAATAGAACATCAGCAGTGTAATCCACAGCAAAGGAGCCAGTGTAAGTTACCAGCATTCGTACCCTCCTTCCTCGCACCTTCTTCCTGCCCTTTGGCTTTCTGGAAATGAGAAGCTCTTTCTTCCTGGGTCAGTCTTGGTGTCTACTGCATGCTGCGGTGAGAAGGGCCCAGCAGAAGGAAATCAACAGAAGCGGAAGGAGAAGCTGCTAGGCGCTGAGAAGAGCAAAGGCTGAGACAGGGAGCAGAGGCGAGAGATGGCAAAAGGGTACGGGGTATGTCAGTGATCCGCACCTGAGAAAGGGGAAGGACAGACGGGAGGTCTTTTTCTGGGAAATTTAGACAGGGAGTGAGATGGATGAACCGGGAGTATTTTTAAGATGATAGAGAGACTGGATCAGGGATTGAATCCCATTCAAGTCCACTTCCTTCTAGAATACAGTTGGGTCTTGTTTTTCGTTTGTTTTTTATACAGATCTGTGCAGACTCTGGGACACAGAAAGAGAGAGTGTGCCTGGCTTGCATGGGGCACACTAGTTGTCCTTGCTGCCATCGAGTCCACACCCCACCCGCTTGACTCCTGGCGACCCCACTGCACAATGGTACGGAATGCTGTCTGGCCCAGTGCCATCTCCATGACTCTTGCCAGTCAGGCCATGGTGCTTCAGCGGGTTTCCCTAGGATGACTTTCAGAAGTAGATCGCCAGGCCTTTCTTCCTAGCCTGCCCTAGTCTGGGAGCTCTGCGGTAACCTGTTAAGTATCATCAGCCACAGGCAGGCCTCCACTGACAGTCAGGTGGTGGCTGCAAATGAAGTGCACTGACCAGGAACTGAACCCCAGTCTCCTGAGTGGATGGCCAGGATTCTGCCACTAAGCCACTACTGCCTAATGACAGCACACAATGAACTCAACCAATCCAAACTCACTGCTAGTGCTACCGGGAGCAAGGGTTTGGGATCGCCCATCACTGCAGCCAGGTTGATTCTGCAAGAGTGAGACAGGAGGAAACAGTGG
>NW_022106693.1:0-950 GCF_000313985.2 Echinops telfairi
AATATACATACATGAATATCCTCTGTAAAATATACATATATACACACTCCCATATAATTACTTTTTTTCATATATCCCAATATACTCCCACTGTTGTAAAGTTACCCCTAGTTTATTATGATCCATATAGTCTGATGTCTTTGCTTAGCCAAAAAATAAAATAAATAAAAATAAAAAGCCGTTCTAGTATTCTCTGCTTTCAGCCAAGGTCCCTCTGCTGTCAGTACTGATATTCCTCTCTCCGTGTCCACTTCTGAATTTGGTTTGAATTTCTGGCAGCGTTCTGTTGATGTATTGCTACAACCATGTTAGAACTATCTTCAGAACATTATTACTTGCATATGATATTAATTGTATTTCCACATTCTGGTGGGTCAATATAGTTCTCTGACTAAAGTTGTAAACAAAAGCAATATATTTGGGCAAGGGAAGCTCTTGAAGCATACATCCCTAATTAGTGGGAAATTTCGGTTTTACGACTTTCCAGAAATAACTTTTCAATCCCCCTTGAGCAAAATTTGGTAACAGTAAAGTAAGAATTTTACTCTCAAGAAACTTAAATAATAGTTATTCAAACTATCTGTATTAAAATTATAGTATTAGAATTAGCAACCATTATTAAAATGGAAGAGTTTTAAATAATCTATAATTCAATAATATTTGCCTGGAGGTTATAACCAAGCATTTCCTAATTTTCAATATTTTTACTGTAACAGGTTGGAAAAGTTCTCTGATTATATGTTAACTAATTTTATGCTACTCTGAGCATCTTTAATTAATCTTTTAAATATTCCACTGTGTTAAAGAACTGAGAGCAAATCAATTGAAATTTATATGATTTTGTTCTCTTCCTTAAGCACTTATTGTGATTCTGGAAAAATATGAAATAAGGGCTGCGTATAAAGAGAGGATAGAGAATTGGAGAATTGGAACAAATTAAAATCACAGCA
>NW_022106693.1:2640-3768 GCF_000313985.2 Echinops telfairi
TTTTTTTTCTTTTTTCCCCAGCGGTTTTACTGGCATTTAATTCACATATCTTACAATTCAATCGTTAACCACGGCTATACAATCATCAGCACAGTTTTAGAACCTGTTCTTCCTTCTTGAACTCCTTTTACTAGCTCCCAAATTCCCTCTAACTTCCCCTGCCGTACCTCCAAGGAACAATTCCAATTACTGTCTCTATAGATTTGTCTTTCCTGGATTTCTATAGAGAAAAACATTAAACACAAATAAAAAACTAACAAGAATAACAAAGTAAAACAGATAAAAACATCGATAGAAAAGCAAGTAGAAAATATTAAAAACAACACAATTGTAATGGACCATAAGGGAAATCAAATGAAAACCTGCTAAATGTTAACCTCACTGCACCTGAGAAAATCTGCTTCCCCAGGCGTTCTGCACGGTAGCAAAGCTGTTCCCATCGCGGTCCGTGGACAGAGGGGATTCACCAGGGCTGGCCTGAATCCAGGAGTACTTCCCCTGCACTATTTTTAACAACGGAAATAGCTTTAAAATGGGTGACACGGGAGATCGAATGATAAGAATTTACACTTGAACCTAACTATGTCTGCCATAATCACCTGTAGGATGCTCTTGGTCTGATGACAGGCTCCTCACGTCCCTCAGCTGTGGCTGCAGGGAGTGCACGGGAGGGTTCATCCAAGTGTGGACCCCGAACGTGGATTTGGGGCTTCCACTCTCATTCATAGCCTTCTGCAAACCAGGTGTTCACAATTTAATCTCTTATGACATTGTTTTTCACCCGTAAAAAAAATTTTATTGAATAATTTTATTGGGGGCTCTTACATCTCTTATCACAATCCATACATTCATCCACTGTGTCAAGCACATTTGCGTGTAGGCTGCCATCATCATTTACAAAGCATTTTCTTTCTACTTGGGCCCTTGATATCTGGCCCTCATTCCTCCCCCTCCTCTCCCACCCACCCTCCCCCATCAAGTTATAGATTATTATTCTCATCTCTTACATCGTCCTCTGTCGCCTTTCACCCACGTTTCTGTTGTTCATTCCCCTGGGAGGGGGTTCTGGGTTGATCCTCGTGATCGATTCCCCCTTGTACCCCCCATCCTCCCTTAATCTACCTGGTA
>NW_022106694.1:0-831 GCF_000313985.2 Echinops telfairi
TCCTCTGGCTTGTTTATCCACCTATCTTATCTAGATAGAAATGCAGAGGCAATAATAAGCACAAAAACAAGACAGAGCAAAACCAAACAACAAAAGAAAACAAAGCAAAACATCAACAAAAACCAACGACAAAAAAAAAAAGCATATAAATGGTTTCAGGTCTGTTTGTTGACCTTTAGGAGTGTTTTCCAGTCCATTCTGATGGGGGGGCCACGCCATAGCCCCAAAGTCTATTTTTGTATTCTCCAGGACTTTCATTGCTTTGCTCCCCTTGCTGCTTTGTTGCACACCCTTAGCATTTCACCCTGGTGTGGTGTGATCAGATCAGGCACAATTCCTGCACTGTGCCTCCAGTGTTATCCTTCATATCACCATGGGTCAGTGAGGGACGTTGTGTCTTGTAGAGTGGCTGGCCCTATGGTCCTTGCTAAGCATTGGCTGCTCTGATCAGGAATATCATCCTGGGAGTTGGTGGGCCAGGATGTGTTCCACTCTCTCCTTCCCTCTTCATTTGCTCCTGTGTGCTCTGATCAGACGTGTCCCTCTCACTGAGCTGTAGCTTCAGTGCTGTCCTCTGAAGGGAATTCTCCTGGGGGGAGGAGGGGTTATCCATGTTGTTGGCATTGGGGCCAGCCTGGCAGACCTCACTTCTCCGGTTCTGTAACCTCATTGTTAGTGCTGCTGTTCTTATCTGAACACTTCTGTGTCTGTTCACAATCATTATCAGTGGCTATCATGTTATACAGTGAACCCTCGCCACTTCGCGCTTCGACTTCCGCGGCTTCACTCTATCGCGGTTTTTGCGTAACAGCGCATGCTCTGTCATTACTG
>NW_022106694.1:1544-3764 GCF_000313985.2 Echinops telfairi
CTGATGGTGCCCGGCTATCAAAAGATATAGTATCTGGGGTCTTTAAAGGCTTGAAGACAAACAAGTGGCCATCTAGCTGAGAAGAATGAAATTCCACATGGAAAAAGCACACCAGCCTGTGTGATCACGAGATGTCAAAGGGATCAGGGATCAGGCATCAAAGAACAAAAAATCATATCACTGTTAATGATGGGGAGTGAAGAGTGGAGACCCAAGGCCATCTGTAGGCATTAAACATCCCCTTACAGAAGGGTCGTGAGAAGGAGATGAGCCAGTCAGGGTGCAGTATAGCACCAATGAAACATACAACTTTCCTCTAGTTCTTTAATGCTCCCCCCCCCATCATGACCCCAATTCTACCATAAAAATGTGACTAGACTAGAGGATGTGCACTGATACATATCAGAGCTGGAAACACAGGCAATCCAGGACAAATAAACCCCCAAGGACCCTTAAGGAGAGTAGCGATACCAGAAGGGGAAGGGGAAGGTAGGGGAGAAAGGAGGAACCAATCACAATGATCTGCACATAACTCCCTCCCAGAGGGATGGACAACAGAAAAGTGGGTGAAGAGAGACATCAGACAGTGTAAGGCATGAAAAAATAATAATTTATAAATTATCAAAGGTTCTTGAGAGAAGGACGGTGGGGAAGGGAGGGGGGAAATGAGGAGCTGATACCAAGGGCTCAATTAGAAAGAAAATGTTTTGAGAATGCTGATTGCAACATATGTACAAATGTGCTTGACACAACGGATGAGGGGAGATACCATGATCACGAAGGTGGTTTTCCCAGGGTGAGGCTTATCCATTGCACTCTGGATGTGCTGATGCCTGCGATTTCCCCAAGTGTGGGAAACTCAACTGCATAATTTGTGGTAGTGGGGGACTGCATTTGCGCTCTCAGCTGGGGGGAAACAACAACAACAACAACAAAAGAGTTGTAAGAGCCCCCAATAAAATGATTTTTTTTAAAGGACAATGAATTATTTTCCAGGCCAGCACTATCCTGTTTGAGCGCATTGCTGCAGCCACTGTGCCAATCCATCATGCCTTATAACCTGAGGTACTTGTCTTCGGGTATAGTGTTCTGCCATTCACAAGATTCACAGTGGCCAATTCTTTCAGAAGTGGGAGACCAGGCACTCCTTTGTTTCTCTGTCTGGAAACTGCTGAAGCCTACCCACAATGAGTGACCCAGCAGGCATTTGAACTACTGGCTGCAAAGCTTCCACCATTACAGCCAAATGCAAGCCACCACAGTACAACAGACAGTAACAGCATCTTAACACCACACAGAGACTCCTCCCTGGGGGAAGCCACGTGTTCAGGCAATTGCTGCTGTTCCACATGTAAGTATGGGGCTACATGAAGTCTCACCATCTCCCGTGGCCCTTCCAATAACAAGCCATTCTGCTGTTGTTTCTACTGGACTTAGGCTCAGCTGTCAACCTGCCCTCTGCACTCATTCCTCTCCTTACCCTTCCCTGTCACCTTCTCTTTGCCCAAGTCAATACTGCTGATCAGTCAGCTACTGGCGGATGCTTGCTTCTGGAAGTTTCTGAACTAGATTTCCCCATAGTTATGAGACATTGCTGATGCTGCACTGCCACTGAGAGCATTTAGCAGGTTACTTTACACCCTCAGTGAGAAATCTATGGGAGTAGAAAGCCTCTTCTTTCTCCTGAAGAGTGGGTGGTGGTTTTGAACTGCTGCCCTTGAGGTTAGCAGCCCAACGTGTAACCCACTACACCACCAGAGCCTTGGTGGCACCGTCCAGCAATTATTAGACTGCTAAACATAAGGTCAGGAGTTCAAACCCACCAACTTCTCCTTGGGAGAAAGATGAAGCTGTTCTCATAAAAGGCTTACAGCTCCAGAAGGCCTCTACAGGTGGCTATGAGTCGGAATCAACTCAATGGCAGTGGGTTAATAAGACACATGTCTCAGTTTCCTAGTGCTGCTATAAGAGAAATACCACAAGGAAGTGACTTTAATTCACAAAGATTTTTTCCCTCACAGTTTAGGAAGGTAGAAGTCCAAATTCAGGTCTCAGCTCTAGGGGAAGGCTTTCGCTCTCTCTTGACTCTAGAGAAAGGTATCTGCTGAGTTTCAGCACCTGGTTGAGCTCCATGACTTCATGACTTGACATAACCTCTTCCCTCTCAATTGATCTTATGTTTGAGCCCACTGTTGCAGCCACTGTGTCAATACATCTTGT
>NW_022106695.1:0-1272 GCF_000313985.2 Echinops telfairi
GAGTGGATAGGGTGAGAATGTGCTTTTCTTATAAGTTCCCAGGTGATGTTGATGCTACCAGTTTAGGGACTCCTCTCTAAGAATCACTCATCTGAAGCAATGGTTCTCAAACTTTTCTGCAGGTCAGAATCATCTGGAGATTTTAAAACTTCTAATGCAAATAAATCAAAATTTCTGGGGCATTGGGGCCAGTTTATGAAGGTAGTGGTTCCCACCCCTTAGGCCATGGAACATATGTGCAGATGTACTGATGTGGCAGACTCTCTATAAAGAACGTCACCATCAAGTCCTCCCATCCCTGCATATGCAGTCCAGTCTCCCACCAAGAGGCAGTGCTTCATCCCCTCTCCTTTAATCTGCATTGGCCACAGTGGTACTTTAACCAAAAGAATGCAGCTGATGGATGTGCTGTGACTTCCAGGCAAAGGCCTTAAAAAGGTCTTCATGTTCTGATCTCACCCTCTTGAGAGCCACATACCACAATGAAAGGTTAAGGCATTGGACTATCTTCAGGAGAAAAAGATCCTGGAAAATGAGAGCTAGCAAAGGGAGAGAGAAGCCTGCTCAACTTCAGGTATTCTAGTCATCCAAGTTGAGGCACTTGGATCTTCTAGCCACAACCAAGCCACATGGCCAACACCAACTGGAGCAGAGAGAAGTTGGGCCGCCCCCCACCCCCTCCCAGGGCCCTGCTCAAATAGTGATGGGGTTTTTAAGTCACTGAGTTTTGGGTTTTGGGGTGGTTTGCTAAACAGAAAACTGCATCAACTCAATGAAATTTCTTACTTTAGTAGCAATCATTACCACTTCTTTGTTTTGTATACATTATAAAACATTCCATCTTTCCTTTGCTCTTTTTATATTTTTCCTATTAATAAGGAAACTATGTACAGTATTGTCCATAGCATCTTCATCCTTTGGTTTATTCCCACTGCCATTAAGTCACTTCCAAACCCTAGTGACCCATTTATAGGGTTTTTGTGAGGCTTTGTAAATCTTTACAGAAGCATGCATCTGATAGATCTGAACCACTGTCTTTGTGCTTAGCAGTCTAGCACTTAGTAAACAATGCCACTAGGGCTCTTTTTGGTAAATTAGAAGTTTTTAATATATAAATTTGTTATTTTTCTGCTGTTACTCCTTGGTCTTGGCATTTTACTATTTACTTTTTGTATTAATTAGCCAAGGGCTGACTCTTGAAGAAATATCATTATCTTTTACTTTTTAATTATGAAAAAAATTCTTTCCAAAGATGAAATTTAATTCATATAA
>NW_022106695.1:2231-3764 GCF_000313985.2 Echinops telfairi
CCTTTTCAGAAAAGAAAAATGCAACACACACTCCCCACCCTGCCCCCAGCAGTTAGCAACTTTTTACTAGAGGCCGCAATCCAGGATAAAGTGTACGATCTGCTTTCGCAGCCCGTCTGCATTCTTCCAGGGCCAGCCCTCCCCACCCAGGGCACCATCCTCACTTTGGGAAGCACTGCTATAAAGGATGAAATACTAAAAATACTTAAATGGAAAACTGTGAAACCAACCCACAAACAGGCTAGCACAGGAACATTATAAGTTTGCATATTTCATCATATTGCCACCCGCAATGACAGCAAAATAAAGGCTTTATATTATGAATTAATCCGGAAGATCTAGTGATATATTACTGCACAGGATCTCTCGCATGTAAAAGTTTGGGAGTGGATATTAAGTCGAAAACTAAATGTTATCCAAAAAAATGAATGAATAAAAAAACTGTTTTCAAGCCACTTATTTTCTTCTCTTCATAGCATTCGTAAAGAAATGGTGGAAGAATTCCTAGTAGCCTCTACTGCTTCGTACAAAGGCAAAAGAAAAACGTTGCCCATGTTTATAAGTTTAAAGTAGAATATAAGATTTGAGGAAGAACTCATTCTCAACTTGCAGATTTGTTTATAGTTATTGACTAAATGATAGCTTACTTAGCTGATATTGTGAGATCTAAGTCAATATTACTTAAAACAACATGTGAAATTTTTGATTAACATATACTGATAAAGCTGATGGAATGTAAGTATCAAAAGCCTTCACTCACTTGTGAGTCAATGCTGTAATTTGAATCCAAAAGTAATAGTATTAAATGAGATAGAACTCCTGTGATTGCTTGCAAAAAAGCTTTGGTACTTTATTCAAAATTCATTAAGCTTGTCCCAGAAAATTTAAACATTAAATTTGTCAATGAAAGAAAAGGAAAGGCAGTTCCAATTAATGAAAGACTGCTCTCTAAAGGGCAATTTAAAGAGCCGGAAATATTTAAATTTTAATTACATGAGAGAAAGGAGTTAATGTCATGTGGGACCAAAGCCAGTGCCATGAAATTAGTCCCAGCTCATAGTGAGAGACCTAATAGGGCAGAGTAGAACTGTTCCATGGGGTTTCCGAGGGCATAAATCTTCATGGAAGCAGACTGCTTCATCTTTCTCCCTTGGGAACTGGTGGGTTCAAACTGCCCACCTTTCTCAGCAACCCAGTGCTTAACCTACTGCACCACCAGAGCTCCTTTCAAACTCTGCTGCCTTTCATCAATATGCTGACTTTTACAAGCAAAATTTCTCCTTAGCTCATACCCTCCCTCAATAAAAGAACACTCTGTTCTAACAAACTGGTATTCTGTGATGCTCACCCTCCCAGCACAATCACTGAAGACAAAATGGGTGCATAAGTAAATGTGGTAAAGAAAGCGATGGTGCCCAGCTATTAAAAGATGTAGCGTCTGTGGTCTTGAGAAACAACAAGCCCACATGGAAGAAGCACACCGGCTGATGCGTTGGGACCGGGTCACAGGCAACAGAAGACCCATAACAAGCA
>NW_022106696.1:0-837 GCF_000313985.2 Echinops telfairi
CTAAAGTGGCTCAATAACAAGCCAATATCATTCTCCTTAGGAAAAAAAGAAAGAAAGAAAGAAAACGTATGTTAAAAAAAAACACCTCCCTAAAGTAGCTGAATCTTGTACCCATTGATGGAACTGATTTACATAGATAGTATTTAGCATTCCATCATCATTATCCTATCAGTCTCCTGTCTAATGTGCAAGCCTGGAGACGTGCAATGTGCTTAGAGGTTAAAAAAAAGAAGAAGAAAGAAGCACAACCCTACACCCACCAGCCAAAATGGTGGTGAGAAAAAAGAAAAAGGAAAAAAAATTAGGCAGACTGATGAATATCAACTGTGATGAGAAAAAGGCTGTCTGCTCCCCCCCTCCAATCCTTCTCTCTGTACTAATACAGTAGCCTAAAAGGTTGAATAATAGAAAACTAAATATTTAAGAGTCAAATGTTACCAAATGGAAAGAAGAAGGGAGGGGGAGGGAGACAGCATTATGATAATAGTTGAGTCTGTCTCTGCTGGAGGAAGCAGCTTCCAGTGTGCCCGCCTTGACTTAAATGGAAAGCATATTTAAATGAAATAGAGAGATCTTTTTGGAGATGAGTGTGTGAATATTTCTTGATATATATATATATAACGCTAAGTGAATTTAATTCTGATAAGAGGCACCAGAGGGAGGTGCCCTGGGTGGTTGTGTAGTATGGGCACAGATGAGGAGGAGGAAGAAATAGAGGTCAAATGATTGATTATACACCCTTCTCATCTTGAGACCTCTTTCTGGCTTACGTCCATGGCTACAGCCTGGGAATTTTAGTGCCTCTGCCCGGGTGTGAAGAAGAAATTGGGGACAGAA
>NW_022106696.1:2821-3764 GCF_000313985.2 Echinops telfairi
AGGCCTCTGTGTGTCCTGCCCCACAATGAGACAAGAGTCCACCAGGCATACCAGGTTCTCTCAGCCAGCAGCCTCGTCACCTACAGAACAAAGATACACTGAAGTGACAGCTTCTGAATATTAATCAGGCCCATCAGCAAGGGCAAGTAACAAAGAGTTGACGTCGTCCACAAGTTCTAAAATCCGTTCTCAAAAGCCCCAAATCATCTCAGCACTTCCCACTTAAGTATTCCACTAAAAAAATGAATCTCTTTTCATTTCAAAAATAAACGTGTGAGTTACCTAGGGATGAAAGCTGAGGAAGAAACACTGAGCACCACAGGGCCATGTCTCCTCATCTTCCTCCCCACAGGGCCCATCACCGTGCTAAGCATATTATAGATGCTCCATAAGCGTTTGTGACACGAAAACATAAAAAGAGAAGGGGAGTCTTAAATCAATTTCAGAACAAAAGTGGACTTTGAAAACCAGCTGGCCACACTCGGGATCACAGAAAGAGAAAGCAGAGCTTGAGATCATGAAATATCTACTCTAAGTGTTACCTGCAGAACCTCAGGAGGGTTTACAATGCTAAAGAAATGTAGACACAAAGTTTTCTGCAGTGCCACAATTCTGTCTTTAAATAAAATGCACTCACATACTGAGCCATTCATTCAATAAATCCTATTAAGTGCTCGATAAGAACCTGGTGGTATAGTGTTTGCATGTTGGGCTGTGATCTCTAAGGTCAGCAGTTCAAAACCACCAGTGGTTCCACAGGAGAAAGACTAGGTGTTCTACTTCCATGAAGATTTACATTCTCAGGAACTCCAGGGGCACGTCTCCCTGTGGTACAGGGTTACTGTCAGTGGGAATCGACCGTGACAGTGAACTTGTTTTCGTATTTTCATGTTGTCTCTGGAGGATGCCCTGGGTGGTGCAGTCAATACTCTCTGATGCTCAC
>NW_022106697.1:0-901 GCF_000313985.2 Echinops telfairi
TGTCGCCAATGGGCTAACCCTTTTGAACCGTGTTATTTTCTTTTCTTTATGTTTCTTTATTTTTCAGTAAATGAAACACAGGGATGTTGAGTCTACAGCAAAAGATGCTATAACAGGGTTTGGGGGAAGGGGAACATAGAGGGGTGGGGTAGACAAGAGGGAGATGATGTCAAATAGTCCAGGAAGTAAAAATATGTTTTGGAAAATATATGTGACTATGGAAGAAATTGTACAATTATGTTTGACATGGTTGAACTATGGAATGATGACATACATATTGGCCCCCAAGTTACAACAAATTAAAAATAATTAAATAAATAAAGGCATAGATCCAAGAATGTGTTTGGGGCTCACACTAAGTACTAGCTCAAACTTAAGAACAATCAGTTCTTACATCATGGCCCTGCTATACACTCACCTTAATGCTGTATATGTAAGGTAGATTTGGCGACAGAAAGAAAGAAAGAAGGCAAAGGTAGAAAATCATTTCAAAGGTTTATTTCAGAGCTCCCGGGTGAGGTTAATGGGCCCCTAATTTGGGGCCAAAGAAATCGCACCACCCAGAGTACAGAGAAAGATACAGGAGCTCCTGGGAGAGGTTCACGGGCTAGGGGCCCACGAAGTTGCACCACCTGGGCCAGAGGCAAAGAATTTCATAGCTCAGGTTTGGTGAAGAAAGCATATGGTGCTTAGCTATCAATCAGAATAGTGTTTGGGGTTTTAAAGGCTTGTATTCAAACAGGTAGTCAACTAAGCAAGGAGTCAACTAAGTCCAAATGAAAGAAGCACACCAGCTAGTGTGATCCATCCCTAGATGACAATTACAAAATTTAAATATGGTGAGTAGAAAAACATCAGAGCATAAATTATGAATACCCAATTTGTAGAGGGATATGGGGGA
>NW_022106697.1:2564-3764 GCF_000313985.2 Echinops telfairi
AACTTTGAAGCCCTTTCATATTTGCGTGCCTGTTAATTATCTTCTTCACAAGCATATATATTCCTAGTGTCCAGGCAGTAACGGTTTTGCTTGAGATAAATGTTAATAAGTGAATCAACATTTAAAAAGATGAGAGAATACAGGGTTAGAGTTTATAGAGCTTATAGTCGAGGCAGAAATAGCCCATGCCACCAACAGAATAAAAGAACTAAAATGATGACAAGGATGGGGATGAGTAACGCCCAAATGATGGGATGAGTATGACTAGGACAACTGAGACCTGCTGACTGTTTACTTGACACTAGTACTTTGTAATGCCTTGCTGAATCCTCCTCCAGCAAAAGAGGTAGGCTCGATTCTCAGTTCAATTGGATATGTAAGAAAATCTAGGCTTTCAGAAGTTGTATAACCAACTCGATAATCAATTAGACATTACCTAACAACAACATACTTTCTATTAAGCTAATATTAGTATAAAAGCCTCTATTTCAGAGAAATGTAAATAGATAATGCAATATTACTGTGCCAAGCTCTCCCCCCACCCCCATTTTTTCTTGAAAAGAAACAGAAGAAAATGAAGGAAAAAAGCTGAGAGGTAGAGCAGGAAAGAAAGAAAGAAGAGAAAGAAAAATAAGAAATAAAGTTTAAATGTAAGAACAATGATTTTAACACAAATCTGTCTCTATAACTTGTGTGCTAACAGTCTAATACCTCTAAGGTGCATACATCAGTGGTATGCTAGAGTATGCTAGTATAAAACAAAGCAAACCAATAAACAACAAACCTTAAGATTGCATAAAGCTCAAGAATAAAACTAGATTCACAGTTTTTAAAAAAAAGCAAAAACAAAAGCAAACCCTTCTGTATAAAAATAACCTATGGACTTGATTTAGTAACAGTAATTAAGCTGCATGCAAACAAAGACAACAGTAACTAAGCTACATATAGAAAAAAATAACTCTCCATACTTGATTATTAATTCAGTCTATTAGCTTTATATCAAAACCTTGGTAAAATGATCATTTGAAATGTTTTAATATGTCCTCATTTGTAACTATCAAGTTTGTATCATTTTCCTCCTACAGTTAGTTTCCCCATGAGGATTTGTCACTTTGACTTTTGGCTCAGTTAAAGTCAATGAACAATTCACTGTCTTGCAATCACTCCTCTTCAGTGAGGGCTGTTGTTTTCTACAAAGTA
>NW_022106698.1:0-806 GCF_000313985.2 Echinops telfairi
AAAAAATCTACTCTTGCAAAAGAATGTGCTAAGGGGTTTACTTCAGCGCTTTCAACAAACACATAAGATACGCAGTTGTTATCGTTAGTTGTAGTCAAGTCAGATCCACTTCGGGGTGACCCATGTGCAACCAAATTAAAGGTTTTCTGGTCCTGTGCCATATTCATGATCATTGATATCATCACATCGATTGTTGTATCCACTGTGGTATTTTGAGTTTCTTCCAACATAAAAGACTCATCTTTTAGCACTATACTGGATTAATGTGTTGTGATCCACAAGATTTTAATGATGTAATCTTTGGAAATTGATGGTCCAGTTTTTCTTTCTAGTCTTAGTCTGGAAACTCCACTGAACCTTGTCCAACCTCAGTTACGCTATTGGTACCTGAAATCTCACTGGCAGTGCTTCCAGCTTCACAGCAGTATGGAAGCCATCGGAGTATAATATACTGACAGATGGGTGGTGAAAATAGGTATTCATATCTTTTGTTGGTTGGTTTGTTTATAAATGAAGATATTGAATTATTCATTTGTATATTCTATTTTTCTGTAACTTAAACTATCCAACATTCAGGGGCTTAAAACATTTACTACTATCTTCATCGCTCTGCGTTGACTGAACTTAACTGTTTGGTTCTTGCGTAGACGCTCTCATGACTGGTGAGGACACTGGGCCCAAAGAGCTAGCAAGAGACATAGCGGATCTCTATACTTAGCAAATGATGCCCCCACTACATACCATTATCCAATAGGGGGTTTTGAACTATTAAATCTTAAGGGACAATGGATGTATATGAAATTAGA
>NW_022106698.1:1724-3881 GCF_000313985.2 Echinops telfairi
GAACTTTGAGGCATAGGAAAATCTTTGTCTTCACCTCTTCCTGGTTGCCCTCCCAGAGTGTGTGAGGTAGAAGATGAATCGCTTTACACAGAGAGTTCTAGTGCTTAATTCATCTCATCAGTGACAGAGGAAATTCTCAAAATCTTTGGCCCCTTTTTTGCCATGGGCTTAGGAGCCTACACAAAGCCTTGGTCTGTTCTTGTCAGGTTATGAGGTTGGGAGTTTGGAAACTTCTAAATATTACTTTTTAAGCCTATGCACGTACCAGAATATAGTTCGTGTGATGTGTACTTTTGCTCCATTGTCAAAATTCAAGCTTCCTTCATTTATCTTCATAGGCTCAAAGAAAGGGTGACTGTTCTCTGAGTTAGATCGCAGTCTACATTAGGTAATGAGAAAGGTGATGAATATTAGGTAATGAATATCTGCTTTTAATGAGCTCACAATATAATGCAGGGAGCCAAGGCCAAACCCACTGCTGTGGGGTAGATTCCAACTCTTGGTGACCCTATAGGATAGAGTAGAACTTTCCCACAGCTTTCTGAGACTCTAAGTCTGGCTGAGTTTTCAATTAGGCCAACGTGTTACTAGTATTCCTAGTAACAGAAAGAAAAACAAAATAAAATTAAGGTATAGTGAGACTGGTTATCACATGGAAGTAATATTAATACACCCTGATTAGGAGATGGTTGAAACAAGAGTTCAGGAGAATTTGGCCTGTAGAGTAAAGAACACAAAAATAAATAGGCAGCTAAACTTGGTATTTCTTTAAACAGAGGACAAGCAGCATGGAAGGGATATAAAAATGGCACGTCCTCTGCTTATTTGCAGTATATATGAGGATGCTACTGAAGAAGAAACTACACTGTTACCCTGACTCCATGGCCAGCACCATCTGCTGCTCATTCAGAGGGGTTTTAATGGTTAACATTTTGAAAATAGATCACCAGGTAATTCTTCCAAGAACTCTTAGTTAATCATTGAAATTGTAACCATTTGCACCATCCAGAGACTTCAGCCTTCAATTCACTCCAGTCCTGCTGAATCAGAGAATCTGCATTTTGACAAAATCTCCAGATTATTTGTAAACATTTTAGATATTAAGAAGTGTTCATTTTTGTTGCTAGGTGCCTTCCAATCTGTTCTAATGTATGATGACTCCACGTGTGCAGGGGCACCATTCCAGGGACCTTCCAAGGCTCTGATCTGTTGGAAGAGCTCCATACCTGTTTCCCTCAACACCACGAAGCAGGTTTAAACTGCTAACCTCTTAGCTAGTAACTTAGCACTTAACTCTAAAAATTCCACCTAGGAACTCCTTGGGCCATATAATAGCTTGTATATTAATTATGAATTGATTGGCTAATCAAACAAAATCTTATAACTCTAGGCAGACACAAATCAGTTAGAAGAAAATATGTTCAATTGGATGTGAAGATCTTTAAAATTCTTATTTCCCTGTCCTCTGCAACAGAAAGGCTGCCAAATGCCCTAGAGTTAGCAAGATTGTGATAGTTGATTTAGATGTGTAGGAAGACATTATTTTGTTAGTGTTTTCATAGGAATGAAAACCGTTGTTTTGCTTATTGTGGCTTTTCTCCATTCAAAAAGACCGTGAAGGATCCATTGCCTCAGGCTAGTGTTGGAGCAGAATCAAGAAAATAAAGAAGTCAATTTTAGCTTTTTGTGTTTCAAGATGGCTTTTCAAAGGTATTCTTTTGGAGGCGTGTGTGTGTGTGTGTGTGTGTGTGAAATGGGGTATAGAACTCAGATGAGTGGTGAGCAATTAGGAAGTATAAATTAAGAAGGCAGAAAACACTAGGATTAGGTAAAAACATCCACTTTAAAAAATACCCTGGTTACAAAAATTAATACTTACCTAGTATTAACAAAAAGTGGTAAAGGGCACATTCCAAAATTTATCAGTACATTTAGCCATCAAAATGGCTGCACTGGGCTAAACGTGGCATTGATTTGAGACTCAGATGGTCAAGATAGATCCACTTAGGGATCTATCCCTAAGTGGGCTATATATGCACGAGATAAATAACATTGGCCCACGTTTCTGGAAAGCCAGGTCAAGTGCCATATAATACCGGGGCCTTAAATCCTGGATCTTTAAGGGACACGACATGCTCCAACACTGCACCAGAGAGA
>NW_022106699.1:0-1037 GCF_000313985.2 Echinops telfairi
AGAGGACTTAGACAGGAAGGGGTGGGACTACCTTGATCTGTTTGCTTTGGTGGGGGTGGAGGGTTCTGCATGCTGATACCTAGCTAGGCAATAAATAGAAGTTATCTCCTTTCTCACGTCCCACTCCCTGCCCCAGGACACATTTCAAGGTTTTCTTTCCGGGCCACCAAGCTACCAACTCCTATCAGCCACCAACATTTTCCACAAACTCCGGGGGAATTTTGCACTTCCTGAACCACACAAGACCCCACAGCAGCAGATACACAAACCGAGAGTAGAGTTGTGGTAGTTATCGTGCTGATTTCCTTCAACGGAATTTCCTTTCTCCCTTTCCCCCCAGAGCCTAAGATATGGAACCCTTCTCCTAAGCAGTGATTAGAAAAGTAGTTGTGTCCTTTAGAAGGGCAATTAAGACCACCATTTATTCAATTAGCAAGGGTGTTGTTTTTGATCCTATAAATAGAAATAAAGGAGAATTATATTTTCTCTCCTGAGCTCACAATGAAATGAAAAAGATAGACAAAGGTGATGCCAGAGCTCTGGGAAGAGGTGTGCCAACCTTGGAGGGGGCAGTTTCTGGGATGGTTGCTGGAGGAGTTTCTAAGATGGGCTTTAAGAGGTAATTCGAACAAGTAGACAACTCAGGTAATCAGAACAACAAGAAGGTAAACAACTCAATTGGAAAATGGGCAAATATCTTGAGAAGACATTTCTTCAAGGAAGGAAATACAAATGTGCAAATGAAAAGATACTCAGCATCATGAGTAATTCTCATTGCCATTAATTCTGACTTATACTGACCCTATAGGACAGAATAGAATTTCCCCTTTAGGTTTCCAAGGCTAGAAATCTTTGCAGGGCAAAAAGCCTCATCTCTCCTCCAAGGAGCACCTGATGGGTTCAAACTGATGACCTTGTGGTTAGCAGCCCAATGTGTAACCCACTGTGCCATCAAGGGCTCCTTCGTTAGTCATTAACAGCAACAACTCACTGTCATCAAGTCAGTTCCTACTCAAAGAAACCCCATAGGACAGGGT
>NW_022106699.1:2896-3706 GCF_000313985.2 Echinops telfairi
GCAATCATCTTACTTTTTCCTTCCTCTGTCAAGTCCACAATGGCTGGGCAGTCTTGACTGAGCCACAGCTTCTTTAATCCAAGTAATAGCAAGTGCAGAGTTGATGTGGAAATCACATGACCAAGCACACAGTGTAGGACTGGGTAGCTGTGGGGCCTGTTGCGGGGGAATGGTTAGGACCTCCAGGCTAACTCAGACTGGTTTAGTAATAGAGCCAGTATGTCGAGCATTGAAAATGCGAGGAAAGCGACGGGAACAGCCGTGAGAATGGCAAATGACACAGTAAGAGAAGATGCAGTGAGTGAGACAATCAAGACAGAGTTGGAGAAAGATATATTTTAACAATTTTTCTAGGTGCCATGGATAGAAAGCCAGGCTTGAGAATCACTGCCAGGCCTTAAGTGGCAGCTTAAACAATATATCACATCTATTTATTCCTCAATAAGGAACCTTTCAGTGGAACCATTGTGAATGCATCTGAGATAGCAAGGGAGAGCAGAAATACACTAAAGAGAAGCAACGTAGAATATATTGTGTCTTTTTCCACAAATTTTGTATTGTAAACAATTAATGCTTTAGTAGCCATTGGAAATTCTTTGAGATGTTGTTTTAAGAAAAAACGTCCCACCCCACACCCAGAGAGAAGCTGGGGCAAAGGAAGGAGGAGGAAAGGAGCAGAGCACAACTGGGCCCACCAAACTCAGAGGACGATGGCCCAGCTCGGGTGGGGCGGGTGAGGGGGAACAGAGAGGACTGTGTGGCTGCACCCACGGCGAGATGCGGCGTCCTGCACTGACCCAATGCCCTGCA
>NW_022106700.1:0-701 GCF_000313985.2 Echinops telfairi
GTGGCAAGGAGCTTACGGTCTTGGTTCCATTGTAGAAGTAGCATGAAGATAGTCGGTCGGTCTGCCAGTCACGTAGAAGCCACACGGCCTGTTTCTAGAAGGTTCCTGAGTTCCAGGAGCCAGGGAATCCCACCAGCTGTTGTTCACTAGGCTGCAGACGGAGCTGCAGATCCTGTAAGAAGTACCCATGGATCGGGAGCTGAGGGTCTCTCTCTCGAGGAGACCCCAGGGGAGAGAGGACAGAGGAGACCGCCAAGAGGAAAGGGGTTCAGAGTCTATAGATGACACTGCCCATGTTCTTGCTCACTGGCCACGGCCCCCTTGACACAGGTTCCACAGGCTCCTGCCACAGTTTGGTGAGCTGGTGGTAATGATCCGTGTTCCATGGAGCTGACAAGGCCAAGCTCTCAGAGCCCCTGCCGGGATCGAATCTGGCCCTGTGTCCCGTGAGCGCTGTGAGGTCAGCCCTCTGGACCTCAGCATCCCTGTCTACCGCTGGACATGGCAATCATAGGGGGTGTCCTGTGGGGGCTGGCGTGAGAACTACACTGGGTAGTGGTCATGAAAGGGTCCCGGGTGGCACAGTGGTTGAGTCTTGGCTGCTAACGGAAAGATTGGTGGCCTGTGCCCCCATTAGCCCCCCTGGGTGAAGAGACCTGGCTGTCTGCCACCATAAAGATGTCAACCCGGGCAGCCTTGTG
>NW_022106700.1:2759-3761 GCF_000313985.2 Echinops telfairi
CTGCCTATTTTGGGGGGTTCTCCATTTCTCTCGTCGGATCAACATCGTTTCTTCCTTTGGCGGCGGGGTGCCCTCCGTCGGTTCTCCCGCGGTCCCGGGCGTGTCAGTGGTCATGTCGCCTCTCCCTGAGAAGCTGCCACTTTCCCTGAGGTCTCCCGGCCTCCCTGAGGGCTCGGCCCGTGTCCCAGGACTGCTGGAACATGCGCTGCGTGTGGCGTAGCTGGCTTCTCAGGCCTGTTGAGGGCAACACCTTCCCGCGTGCCCTCCGTGTAGCGGTCATGGGGACAGAGGAGTAGGCGCGCGCATGTGTGTGCGTGTGCGTGTGCAACGTCAGTTGTTTTACAGGCAGGTCCTGGCAGCTCAGAAGTGCATAGGAAGGATGTGTGTGTTGGGGCAAGGGGACATTTGTAGGGTCCCTTTCTTTCTTTCTTTTTAATAAGTCAGTTCATTTGGGGGCCTTTACATCAATCACCACAGTGCATGCACCGTCACATCACGCAGACATGTGTAGTTGTTGGCGTCAACATGATCCTGAACGTGATCTTCCCTCCTGAGCTCTTTGATATCCGCTCCTCTTTTCTTCCCTCACCTGCCACCCCCACGAACCCTGGATATATTGTGTCTGGTTACTAGTTACACATATCTGGCGCCGCCCTTTCAGGCGAGTTGAGCCTGACCCAGCCCTACAAATCCTTCTGTGGTTGTCGGCTGCCGTGACGTGGATTTGGGGCCCCGGGGGGCAGTGGAGTGGCCCTCGGGGTTCCCTAGACTGTCGTCTTGACAGAGGAGCCCTGGTGGAGCAGTGCTTAAGGGTTCCGCTGCCAACCCACAGCTGCCCCAGAGGGGACGACCAGGCAGGCTGCCCCTGGAAGGATGACCGACCGCCGTGGAAGCCCTGTGATAAGGGAGTTCTACTCTGCCCTGCCGCATGGCCTGGAGTCGGAACTGACCGCAGTGGCCTGGGTTTGGCCTTTGGTTTCCAACTTACCCGAGCAGATGGCC
>NW_022106701.1:0-937 GCF_000313985.2 Echinops telfairi
ATCATGAAGTGGAATGAGTTATTCATATTATCTGATCGATATAGGCAAACACTCTGGCTAATTGAAGCTTCAAAGAGTTGTGGTGTTGTTCTTTTTATGGGAAATTATTTGAGTTAAGAGTCCTTTATATTGGATAATAAGGCAGATAATCTACCCAATTTTGTGCTGCTTATATCTAGTCCATATTGATCGCTCTATTTTCTAATGTCCTTAGGAGCTTACTATCCATAACTTTCATTCAACATGCATTTGCTTCTAGTAATAAGCATTTATAATAGCAAACGATCTTTTATTACTTCATTGTATGTCCCAGAGTATACATTAATATTTAGAGAAACAAAAATTAACCATGACCTGACCTTGAGAAAGTCTCTGTCTATATGATTATGTAAACAAACTGTTATAAGACAAATTTGTAAACCCATAATTAAAAACTATTTCAGAAAAATGGACAAAGAATTCTTGGATTAAACAATAAGTGCATGAATACATATTCTTTTGGTGCTCTTCTCGATTGACTGTCATCTTCCCAGATCTTTGAAAAAGAGCTCCACACTTCTTTGCCACTATTAGGTACCATTTATGGTGCCTATCATAAAACTGGATATACACGACAGACTTCATTATGTACTTCTTCTCTTTACTTGTGCAATCAGGTCGTATTTTTTTGATTCTTTCTATCAGAAATATCCATAATGATCTGAGTAAGAAAACAAGAGAATCTGAGTTTACTTCTAGGAGAAAAGCCCTCAGAGAAGATAAAAACCTATGCAACATAGATGAATCTTTCCTGAAGGTCAAAAATAGAATACTTCAAGGAGAGGGAAGAGTCTCCCCCTTCTAAATATTTACTCATTCATTTACAAAATATTGAATAGAGGGGCTCACTTATTCCAGACACTGAACTAGCCACTGAGGACACTGAGAAGACAACTAG
>NW_022106701.1:2361-3760 GCF_000313985.2 Echinops telfairi
CCATATTCAATCTCCAACTTTCACATGCATATAAGGTTTGGTTAGGTGTACCTTAATCCTCAAAGTAACATCTTTGCTTTTCAACCCTTTAAAGACGTCTTGTTCAGCACATTTGCCCAATGCAATGCATCATTTGATCTCTTGACTGCTAGTCCTATGAGCATTGATTGTGGATCCAAGCAAGATTAAGCCTTGGCAACATATGTCTTTTCTCCATTTATCATGATGGAACCAATCGCTCCTGTCATGAGGATGCTTATTTTCTTTACATTGAGTTGCAATCCATAAAAAAGGCTGCAATCTTTGATCTTCATCAACAAGTATTTCAAGACCTCCTTACTTTCAGCAAGCAAGGCTTCATATCTGCATACCACAGGTTGTTACTAAGCTTTCATCCAATCCTAATACCAAATCTTCGTATAGTCCAGCTTCTCTAATTACTTGCTCAGCAGACATTTTGAGAAAGCATAGTGAGAGGATAAAACCATGATTCACACCTCTCTTGAATTTAAACAATGCATTATTCCCTTGTTCTGTTGGCACAATTACCTCTTGATCCATGTACACATTCCACATGATTCTAGAAGTCCCATTCTTCTCAAGAATATCCATAGCTTCTTCTGGTCCACACAGTTGAATGCCTTTGCATTGTCATTAAAACACAAGTGAACACCTTTCTGTTATTCTCTGCTTTCAGTCAAGATCCATCTAACAGCAATGATATTTCTTGTTCCATGTCCTCTTCTGAATCCAGCCTGAACCTCTGACAGCTAGCTGTCTGCCAAGGTGAGGCTGCAACCTTTGTTGGATGATCTTCAGCAACATTTTACTTGCATATGATATTAATGATGTTGCTTTACAATTTCAAGATTCTGTGAGTCACCTCTCTTTGGAATGACTACAAATATCCATCTCTTCCAGTCAGTTTACCAGGTAGCTGTCTTCCAGTTAGCTATTTCCAGTGCTTCATCAGCATGTTGAAACATTTCACTTGGTATTCCATCAATTCCTGGAACCTTGTTTTTGGTTTATGCCTTCTGTACAGCTTAGACTACTTCCTTCAGTACCATTGGTTCCTGCTCATATGCTACCACTTGAAATGGCTGAATGTGGGCTAGTTCGTTTTGGTACAGTAACTCTATATTCTCTCCATCTCTTTTTGATGCTCCCTGAATCATTCATTATTTTGTTCATAGAATCTTTCAATGTTGCAACTTGAGGTTTGAACTTTTATTTTAAGTTCTTTCAGTTTAAGATTGCTGAGCATGCTCTTCTTTTTTAGTTTCATAACCCAGGGTATTTGTACACCTCATTAGATTTTACTTTGACTTCTTGAACTTACTTCCCTTTGTAATTTTCTGTTTAGCTTGTTGATGTCATCATTTTTTCCATTTGCCTT
>NW_022106702.1:0-1078 GCF_000313985.2 Echinops telfairi
ATGTCAGCAGTATTGATCCATAACACGACAGTCAGCAGTAAGATGGTAAACCCTTATATTCAGGAAACAAACATCTTAATCTCATTACCAAATAACATACCTGTGGAATGAACAGAATGAATTCCTGAAGCATTTTATTTGTAATTGTAAATAGTGTCTAAAATCTATCATAAAAGGAAATTCTATACCCGTTTCCAAACATGTTCAGTGTAAACATAAAGGATACTTAAGACTCTTTTCTGAGCACTCTGCTTCTTTGCAGTCCGTGTCACCTCTGCTTCTCGGATCACGGGGGACAGCATCTCTCCAAAGCTACTCCTAAAATGGCATACCACGCTCACGTGAAAAAACAATCATCATGGAACATCATGATCAAGTACCCTGAATCAGCCAAGGTTTGGCTCATTCTAGTAGCCAAGTTCTCTTTTGGTTTAGAATGCCTTCTTCCTTTCAAAATCTGATTAAGCCTCAAAGCTATACTCAATCCTTACCTGCACAATGACTTCTTTGACTTTCACTCTTTTAAAGTTTTCTCCTATGGAAGTACTTCAGCAGGTGAAGTCTATATTAAAACAGCACTGTTTTAGAGACGTGCTTCCTGAAGTTGTCCTCTTTTCCCTATTGGATAGCGAAGCCCTCCAATTGCAGGGGCCATGTCTTAGAGAATCGGTAGTCTTCAAAATTCCTGAAAGTACTGGTACTACAGAAAAATTTGTTCCTTGAGCTGCTGAGATGGTCCCTAAGAGAATGCCAATGCATGAGAAAGAAATGACCCTTCAAGCAATGTCTCCCAATAGAACAAGAGCATCTCCTCTCTCCATGTGCACTCTCCAGATGGCTCCTGTCATTCTCACCTGAAGGTCTAGAACCAAAATTGTGTAGAGTATGAAACCAGTTTCAAGACACAATAGAATATGCCTTCCCTCTATTTAAAACCTAAAGACTGTCTCTGGCTTATAGAATAGAGTCCAAATTCCTTATCATGGTATTTTCAACCTGACTCCAGTTCAGTCTAAGCAACAAATATTACCACCTTCAAACATACACTACACACGACCATTCAGGCACACCGAGCAAG
>NW_022106702.1:2803-3760 GCF_000313985.2 Echinops telfairi
GTTTTCGCAATCCATACACACATCAATTGTGTAAAGCGCATTTGTACATCATTCTCAAAACATTTTCTCTCCACTTAAACCCCCGACATCAGGTCCTCATTTTTCCCCTCCCTCCCCGCTCCCGCCTCCCTCATGAGCCCTTGATAGTTTATAAATTGGTATTTTGGCATAATTGTGTTTTAAACCCCTCTAGAGTTTTAAAAACGTTTCCATTGTTACTGTTTGCCTTTACTTGGTATTTTTTCCGTTACGAAGAAAAAGCTTAAAAAAAAAGAAAAAGAAAAAAAATCACCATTAAAGTGATGGTATTGCCCTCTGTTTCAAAGTGCCTTCAAGGTAAACCATAAAACTTCCTTGTTTGGTGAGCAGGAGTCAGTTCCAGCTGACAGGGCCCCTCTATACAATAGAGTGAAACATTGTCTGCCTTGTGCTACCCTTAAAATTGTTAAAATGAGCCCATTGTCGCAGGTCCTGTGTCAATCCATGTCCATTGTCTTTTTCCCTGACCCTCATGATGCCCTTTTCCAAGGACTGGTCACTCCTGATAACATATCCAAAGTATGGAGAAAAGTTTTACCATCCTCAGGCCTCCTTGCTTGTAAGAAGCATCCAAGACAGATGTTTGCTCTTCTGAATATACCAGCACATAGTATATTCAATATTCTTTGCCCACATCCTAATTCAAAAGTATTAATTCTTCACTCTTCCTTATCCATTGTCCATTGTTGGCATGGGTATGAGACCATTGAAAATACCATGATTTGGGTCAGGCACACCTTAATCCTCAAAGTCACATCTTCGCTTTTGAATACTTTGAAGAGGTCATTTGCAGCAGACTTGCCCAGTGCAATGCATCATTTGATTTCTTGAGTATATCTGACTGTAGTTCTATGAGTCCCTCATTAAGAGATGACCAACTGAGATTAGTTCATCCAAAGACCTAAAAGAGCAAAAATA
>NW_022106703.1:0-1058 GCF_000313985.2 Echinops telfairi
TGAGACCTATAAGATCAGTGATAATGCATTGATTGCAAGAGTGTGAAGAAGAAACAGAGAAAAATTTGTGCAAAACTGTGGAGGCATGCAGAATATAATGAATTTGGGAAATTTTTATCACACAGTATGTATGAGTTCAAAGAGATGGCTGGTTCTAAATCTGAACAGTGAGAACGTGTTTAGGGATGTACAAGCATGCTCTGCTAAGTTCTATAGACCTTAAACTGGTTGCTATGGAGTCATTTTGGATGTCCAGTGACCCAACAGGGCAGCAAAGCTCTTGCCCACCCAGCTACCAGTGCTCCTTCTTTGGATTTTCCACTTTATGAAATGTGGTGCCATTTAAGTGTTTCAAATACCAGGACAGTGTTTGTGTTTTTAAAGGGTCATCTCTAATTCTATTTTAGAAAATGAGCATAGAAAAGTATTATTTAAATATTCTCTTTAAATATTCCATTCAAGTACTCCTGATGACAGAGGAAACGCAATCATACCCTTGGGATCTGGTGGGGAAATTCAGGCATGTCTGCTGGTGGCAAGGTGAAGCCAAGCTTCTAACTATAATAAAGTAATTCTAGAAAATCTTACATTTTGCTGCTTGACATTATGTTTACAGTTGTTGACTAAATTTATCTCTTTATTTCCTCCTATAAAAATTGTTCTTAATGAAGAAGAAAAATAAAACAACAACTCAACTTCTCCTTTGGTACATTTCCCAGTTTGAAAAGCAAGTCCATTCCCTTAGCTTTACCAACAGAAAAAGATGTATTCCTCAAAACTTGATAGAGAAGTTTTGCATGAGGAAGGATGTATAAATAAATGAAACAAAAGAAAATATATATGACAGACATATATAAAACAAAAAATATATATATATAAGACAAATACATATATAGAGAAGCAACAAAACATAATCTCTCTCCTACTATATTAAGATGTGAAAAATTGTGCAAGAAGTTTTTGCTGACTTAAACATTATGTTTATAAATCCATATGCCTTATGAGAAAAAATATCTTTTAAAGATATCTTCTTATAAGCTCTTATTTACTTATGACCA
>NW_022106703.1:2060-3760 GCF_000313985.2 Echinops telfairi
ATTTCACCTGTTGACCTTAAACATGTCAGTTCTTGCAGCTAAGTGTGTTAGAAGTCCCAGCCTGATATGACCCATTGATTGGGACTTTCCAATCAGTACAATCTGAAACTCTCTGTTGCTGTTTCTCTCTCAACATATATATACACATACACACACATATACCTATGGGTCTCTCTATATAAACTACATTTATTTATATACATCTCTATCTACACTTACATATATATATTTACATCTATCTTTTTTACATATGCATAGAGATTATTTACATATATAGAAATAAGTAAAGAGCTTTATTATGTATATTACATGTGAATTTCTATAAACATAAATATAGATTGTATGATTCATTAATTTCAAACTGAATAAATTAGTAGAGCTCTTCAATTTCTTCATCATTTCCCTCATGGTTGGTACATAAATTTGAATAATAGTTGTATCAACTGGATTTCTTTATAAGCATATAGATATTATCCTATTACACATGGCATTTTCAGTTCAAGAAATGTTGGAATGTTCTTTTTGATGATGAATGTATTCCATTGAATTTGTAATTCCAGGTACACTTATTCATTTGACTGATTGATTCAAAATAGCAAATACCAGTCTATTTCAGCTAACAAATACGTAGGATATTGATCTTTATGTGTTCCATTTAATGTTTTATGACTTTGAATTTTCCAAGGTTTGTACTTAGTACATTTCACATTCTTCTTAAAAAATATTTATTTATTATTAATTAGGAGTTAATACATATATCATATCATTCCATAGTTTAATTATGCCCAGCAGGATTGTACAATAACCACCATAATCATTTTCCAAACTGTTTTTCTTCCTGGCCTACTTGACATTGTCTCCCTTTTACCCACTCACCACCACTGTACCCACAACCTCTTGAAAGCCATATTCTACTTTCTGTCTCTATAGCTTCATCAATCCTAAGTTTTGTATTACCAGAAAACCATAAAACATAATTTCAAGAGGGTGACCTCCAATGATGTAACACCTCTGAGCTATACCCTAATATGAACAAACAACAAAAGAAACCGAAAATGTTGAAAACAAGATCAGGCCCAGCATGTATCAGAGTAGATATCAACTGACAAGATTTTAACTGTTGAAGCTAGATTTATGCCTTTGATCTATATTCATCTCTCCAATGCCCTCTCTTTAGTAAGCCCTTTCCACTATCCCTCAATTGCGGATAGAGGGAGTTCACCAGAGGCATGTTTCCTATGTAGTCCCACAAACGAATTGTAGGCTCTTGCTGTCATCCATAGCCTTCTGCAAACCAGATTCTCACAATTTTTAGGCTCTGATACTAATCCCTGTTCTAATTTAGGATTATATGACTCTAATTTAGGATTATATGATTTACAATACTTCCGTGTCAAAGGATGGTGTGTTTCTTCCATGTGGACTTAGTTGACCTCCTGCTTAGATGGCTGCTTGTTTGGAGATAAGCCTTTCAGACCCCAGACACTATCTTCTCTGATAGCCAGGCATCATTTAATTTCATCACTACATTTTATTATAGAACCCACATCTTCTGTATTCTTTTTCTGAGAGTAATTATCGAGCAGAGCCATGATGTAAGAACTAATTGTTTTTAAGATGGAGCTAGGATTCAGTGCAAGCCCAAAACCCATTCCTGGATCTATGGGGCTTTTTCCTTTTCATTTATTTTTACTTGGGGG
>NW_022106704.1:0-1089 GCF_000313985.2 Echinops telfairi
CCAGGCAGTGGGATGGGCTACATTGCACCTGTCTTGTGACCCAGCCTTTTCTGGTCCCCAAGTAAATGAACGAGCATGCCCCAAACACTCCACAAACTAGCTCCCCACACTTACTTCACGCGAGCTGAAAGACTGCAGCGCCCCAAGGGCCTGGTCAGGGGAGCAAAGGAATGAGTGGGCCGGGACAGAGGGGACACGGGAGGTCCATGTTGGGAAGCCAGACGGCAGAGGCCCTCAAAGAGCGTGTGGGAGCTAACCAGCAACGGGGTGGCCCGAAAGGAACATGGCCGTGGAAGGAGGGAGGCCCGGGGCCCGCCAGGACCTACAAGACGCCCCCTCTGTGGCAGGCCCTGCGTCCACTCAAAATGTGCCCTGACACATCCTGGGGTGATGCTGCGGGGGCCACTGGCAGCCCCCCAGGTGGACGAGCCCTTGGTCATTGTGCGGGTAACGGATGGCTCAGTCCCTTCCCCACGTGGAAATCAGCGTCGGGAATAAAGTGGGGTGTGAGCAGGGGGGGTCTGCCACCTGCTGAGGGAGGGGGCGGGCTAGTGGAGGAATGGGAGGTGCTGCTACCAGGCAGGCACCAGGGAAGGGGAGGTGGTGGTCTCCCCTGTTCCCCACTCAGGTGTCCCACTTGCTGATTCAGGGACAGCAGGGACCCTCCTGATCCTGCTGCCCTGGCTGTCCTGGTATGTTGCCCCGAGGTCACATGTGTGATGTATGCGTCACGTGTGTGTTGTATGTCACATGTATGCTTATGTGTGTCCCTGCAGCCCAGTGAGGTGACTCAGGGAAGCAATAGACCAAGCGACCCCTGCATGCATGGGAACCCCGGCCAGCTGTGGGTCTCAGGGCTGGGGTTAGTGTGGGACCCCAAGGGGGCTCTCACTGGTGTTCTCTGCTCACGCCCACCTTCTGGCGGTCTGAAGGGTGCAGCAGTAGCAGACATGGGTCCTAGAAGGGCAGCAGCCGGCAGGCCCAGGACCCCGAGGGTGGGGCCAGCACAGCAGGCCTGGGTGCCCCGTGGTGGCCACTCCCTCACCTGGAGCCGCAGAGCAGGTGCAGCCTGGCTGGCTGTGAGTCACG
>NW_022106704.1:2707-3760 GCF_000313985.2 Echinops telfairi
GAGGCGGGGATGGAGGGGGTGGAGGGAGTGGACTGTGTCCATCAGTGAGGCGGGGATGGAGGGGGTGGAGGGAGTGGACTGTGTCCATCATTGAGGCGGGGATAGGGGGTGACCCGGCCTGTGTGCAGGCTTCTGGTTCTGCTCCAGATGCTGCATTGGGCCTATCCTGCCCCCACAGCTGGGCCCTCCACATCGGCCTTCTTCAACCCCACCCTGGCCTCCGTGGTCACCTTCAGCTGCTCGGGACACACCTTGCTGGAGTACACCCAGGTGTACTGGCTGGGCCCTCTGACAGGTAGGAGCGTGGGGACCTGGGGGGTGGCCTCGAGCAAGACGGCATGGCACCTGTGGGGTCGGTAGGTCAGGCTTCACCCCACCTCTGTTTCCCCTTCCTGATCAGCCCCTTGGGTGCTACCTCAGCCTGGAGAAGTCTGCCCAGCTCTGGGAGTGGGAGGAATGTCAATGCAGGGCCCCACCCAGCCCCCAGCGGGCCTGGGAATGGAGAGGGCTCCCCACCATGGTGTGTCCCGTTGCAGAGGCCCTGGGCACTGGGGTGGTAGGTAAATGCCTGACAGGGCCAGGCCCGTGGCCCCCTGACCCAGGTTGGGGCCGTGGCCATGACTGTGGTTCATGGCCCATCTCTCGCAGGGATGGTCTTGGCTGTCCTGCTGTTCCAGGGTAACCTCCCCCGGCTTTTCCAGAAGAACCTGCTCTACAGTCAGAAGACCAAGTACCGTGTCCCCAGGGGGAAGTCACCCCCAGGGCCCGGGCACCCTCAGGCCCCCACTAAGGGGGCCGCTGCTCGGTGAGCACCACGTGGGCAGTAGCTGGAGCCTGAGAGCCCTGGAGCCAGGAGACTGGTCCTGCTCCCCAAACACCATCTGCCAATAAACCTTTCCCAAGACAAGCCTGTTTCCCTGGGCCTGACAGAAGTTTGTGGAAGAGTGGTCCGTACATGGCACGGTGGCCTTATCTGACCTCTGGCTGCCGGAGGGCAAAGGAGAATCCATTTCCATGGAGCAGTTACCACAAGACAGAGGTCAGACAGGCCCC
>NW_022106705.1:0-1004 GCF_000313985.2 Echinops telfairi
TTCCCCTTCTTTGCCTATTTTCACTAGGACCTGGCTGGCTTTCTCTAAAACAAAATCTGTCTAATGTATGCTATTGACATTTCCTTAACTGTTTTCTAAATTGTCATCAACAATATCGATAACACCGTTAACCAGTTCCTTATCATGATGATTCGTTTAAAAATATTTTTCTTAGGACTCATGTTTTTTTTTAATCTAAAAACAGTACGAAATACCACAAAAACTAAGAAAATTATAGCAAAATGCTGCAAAAGATTTAGACTATGCATACTAACAATGCCAACTAACGCCGAGTGGCCTAAACACGAACCGCTTTTGTTTACAAAAATCATGTGCATCCGTCGGAGTCTGATTTTTTGTTTAAGCGCCGATGCAAAATTTTCTCTACATTTCGCGTTGAAATCCAATTATGTCGAGGACTCATGCAGTCAAGTATCGGGGTTCTACTGCAGGATTTTACTGTTTTTAAAATCACACTCAGTAAATTCTTTCTGAAGTAACTGGTACATTTTATATAGATTTAAATATTTCTAGCATGCAGGCATTTACAATATCTGCTCCTGTTTTTAATGCCTGTCGTTTCTGATGTGGGCTTTGTTTTGTCTTCAATTTTGTTGTGGACCATTTGTTTCGCTCTTTCTGTCTTGAACTATATTGCAAGATTTCAATCAATTGGGTTTTGTTAATTTCCTGCGTGTCCTCCCCACCTACCCTTTATTGATCTCTACTCTTATATTTCCTTCAATATAGTGTTTGGGGGTTTAATTTGTTTCTCCTTTTCTACTTCCTGGAGATTTATAATTGATTTTCAACCTTTTAATTTCGTGATGTATATGCTCAGAGCTAAACATTTCCCTGTCAGCACTGACTTGGCTGTGTTAGGGAAGTTTTGATCCATCTTATTGGTTTTGCCCCGAAGGTAATATGTCTCCCTCTCCTCTGCTGGCTCTTAAGAATTTTCTCTGTTCTTGGCTTTGAGCAGCTTTTCCATAATGTGTCTGGAT
>NW_022106705.1:2645-3759 GCF_000313985.2 Echinops telfairi
GCTTCGCCCAGCATGATGTCTTTCTCCAGGGCTGGTCTCTCCTGACAACTGGGCCAAAGTACAGGAGACTCAGTCTTGCCTCTCAGGAGCACTCTGGCCGTACTTCTTCCTAGAGAGATTGGTTTGTCCTTCTAGCAGTCCATGGTACTTTCAACAGTCTTCACCAACACCATCGTCCAAATGGATTGATTTTCCTTCGGTCTCCTTTATTCAGTGTCCAACTTTCACATGCATGTGATGCAGTGGAGAACACCATGGCTTGGGCCAGGTGTTCCTTAGTGCCACAGTCCTCAAAGTAACCCCCTTGCTTTGCAGTACTCTGCAGGGGTCTTGTGCAGCACATTGACCTAACACAATGTGCTCCTTAAGATATTGTCTGATCACTTGATTGCTGCTTGTGTGAGCATTGATTGTGGATCCAAGGGGTACATGGACACTCATCATCCCCAAGGAGGGCAGTTTCCACTCAGACCAGAGGGGCTGGCGTCTCATATTTTGGGGGCAAGTCCTTATTGTTCATCTTCTCCCTTAGCCTCTCTGCTGCCTGATCCTCAAAGCAGCAGCAGCAGCCCAGTGAACACAAACAGCAACAAAGCCCAGCTTCAGCATCAAACCAAACCAAACTGTGCCATCGAATCGAAGCAGGCTCACAGCCACCCTATCAGACGGGGCGGAACTGCCCTGTGGGTTCTGGAACCATAACCATCGTCGGAGTGGAAAGCCCGAGGAGCAGCTCGTGGTCTCTAACTGCCGACTTTGAGGTTGGCACTCCAACATGTAATCCCTACACCACTGGGGCTCCAGCTTTGACCAGA
Source organism: Echinops telfairi (assembly GCF_000313985.2). NCBI lineage: Eukaryota > Metazoa > Chordata > Mammalia > Afrosoricida > Tenrecidae > Echinops > Echinops telfairi. The sequence goes on from NW_022106705.1 coordinate 3,461, forward strand.
CAACAGAAAAAGTCAATCCTGGGAGCGAAAGCCCGATACTGGATGAGGAAGCGTGGGGTGAGCTCAGGAAAGCGACATATAAGTAGCTTTAAATTTCTAGGACCACTTCTAAACTGAGCAGGATTGGAGCTCCTCCAGAGCCAGGGAGCTGAGGGAAGAGGAGACGCTGCCTGGTCCCAGCCTGCCCACTGCGTGGTCGGCATGGAGGACACCAAACCAACCACAGAGGCTGTGGCGAGGCGCAGAGGGGGTGTAGCCATCTATCTTGTTGAGGGGCTCCCCCTTGTTCACTCCCCCTC
>NW_022106706.1:0-946 GCF_000313985.2 Echinops telfairi
CGGTGACAGGCTGATGAGCTTTGTCTGGGCTCCACTGACACCTGTGTAGGGGTGGAATCCCACCTGTCAATCAGGTCACAGCCTGATGATGCCTCTTGGGAGGTGTGGCCTGTTCTTAAGAGAGACACTGGGGACCCCTCCTCTTTCTCTACCCCTTTACCTCCATCCTTGGTGGGACCCTGCGCCTGCCCCCAGGGGCAGCCCCATGTGGGTCACGACCCTGAGAGCTGTTGGCATCCTGCCTTGCTTCCACTGACCTTGGATCCGTGTGGCTCTGCACCCACTGGCCTGTGATCTTCCTGTGTCCCGCCTCACCTCTCTGGGTCATCCACCTGCAGCTACATGAGTCTGAAAGGGCTCAGGCTAGCATCCAACCATGGACTGAAGTTGGACTGGGCTGGGATGCCTTCTTGATACACGATTACTTCTTGACAGCAAGCTCTTTTTTAAAACATATATGAGTGTCACTGGTTTTGTTTCTCTAGACAAACGAGCCTAACCAAGTGACCCTATAGGACAGGGTAGAGAGAGCTTGCCCAGCGGGTTTCCCAGGAAGTAAACCTTTACAGGAATGGACAGCCTCACCTTTCTCCCACGGAGTGGTTGATAGCCTTAAACTGCTGGCATTGTGGTTAACAGTCCACTGTGTAACCCACAATGCCATCAGGGCAAAGCCCGTGACAAAGAGCTGCGCGCCCCTCTCCACCGTGGCTTGTTTTGATGCAGCCTGCATAAGGACAAAGGGTTTGGCAAGTGGCTCCATTCTCCGCCTGCCCCTCAACCAGACACCTTTGGGCAGGGCACAAAATCACTTGGCCTCCAATAATGCAGATTACCATTCGCCATGTAATCTATTGTAATGCAATGACCCTCCATTATATAAGCTAATAGAGTATCATCAATCTCAATCAACCAATCAATTGGTTGAAGGTCATAGGACCAAATA
>NW_022106706.1:2456-3698 GCF_000313985.2 Echinops telfairi
TCACACAAGGCCCGGCCTGGGCAAGACGTTCCAGTAATAAAAGATCTCTCCCTCTTCAACGCCGCCCAGAGAAAAGCCTCTTTCCCTTTCGGGACTGGAGGAAGAAGCATCTCTCCCCCCTTTCCACCGTGGAGGGCAGGGAGAAGCGCGGGGGAGAGAGGGGAGGCAGCCCTCTGCGTTCTCTGGACTCGTCCTGCTCCTCGGAGCCCGTGGAGAACGGGCGTGGGCTTTGACCAGGCAGAAACCCCGGCAGCACGGTTCTCCATCTGCATGCTTGATGGGGTGAGGCAGCGCCGGGACGCTCCCAGGCAGGTCATTTCAATAACAAGAGACCACAATTCCCGCTGAATGGCTTCTTTCAGGCTCAAGAGCTTCCTTCCGCAGCGTCTCCACTTCCATACTGATTAGAAGTGCTTGAGATACATCATAACAGTGTCAGCGCAGTGTTTATGGGGGAAATTGTCGCTGTCTCTCGCTTGTGGAGGGTGACATAATGGGATTTCTTCCCTTTGTCCCGGTGACAGGCTGATGAGCTTTGTCTGGGCTCCAGCTCGCTTGCCTTGCCACTCACGGTCCCGGCTCCGAGGACAGGTGGGGATCAATGTGAGGGAGTGTCCTGGCCCTGGTGGGGCCAGGGGGAGGGGAGGGGAGAGGGAGGGGGAGAGGGGAGGAGGCGGGGCGGGTGGGCCTCAGCCTCCTGTGTGAAAGAACACTTAGCAATGAGGGCCGATTGACTAAAAGGAGGGGCCACCAAAGACAGGGGCGGAGAAACAAGTACAGTCTCGTTGTTCCCTGTGCTGTTTCTGGGACTTTGAACCCAGAAGGCTTCTGGGCTTGGCACCTAAGGGCCCTTTTCCAGGGTCGGCGAGTCTCTATGTGCAACAGTCAAAATACCTTTACTGCTTGCCACCCCTGCTCTCCCCTCCCCTCCCCTCTGATTCTAAACCACACCCATGCTTTATCTTCCTATTCATTCCACGGCTTATTCCAGAAAGCTTTTAAGAAGGCTTGGGATGAAACGCCCATAGAGCTGTGTGTGTGTGTGTAAGTCCAGGCAAAGTAAACAATATGTTTGGGTGTGCATATGTGCCTTCCTTCCCCCAAGGGAACTAGGCTTTTACTCCTAGACATTGAAGGGCACCGGGAAGACAGAATCGAAGTCAGATGATTGCCAGGGCTGGTTTTGGCAGGCATCTCTATGGATGGCTTTGCAACTGCCATTTTCTGGCTGGATGATTGCAG
>NW_022106707.1:0-1110 GCF_000313985.2 Echinops telfairi
GTCACAGACTCCATTCTATCTTTTCTTTATAGGTGGTAACATTTGCTTTTTGGAGTGTTCCACTCCTTGGGCTTTGACAACGGCACAGGGCTATATGCCCACCACCACAGTTCCATTCCACACAGAGCCGTCACTGAGCCAGGCGACTCCTCCTGGCTGCCCATGATGTTTTCTTCCCATGGCTTTGCCTTTCCCAGAGTGTCCTATAATGGAATCATATAATAGGTAGCATTTTGAATATAATATATGGGGAGGTACTGCCCCCCCCCCCAAAAAAAGCAGGAAAAAAGCTCTGCTGAGCGTAGCTTTCAGAGTACTCATTTTTCCCACTAGGCAAGCATCAAGCAACTCACTCTGAATTAGTGCACCCAGTGGTGACTCCTGGGGAGGTTCTCTGTGGTCACAGTGATTCTTTTTGTAAAAGCAGTTTCACTCGAACCTCATCTTTTGTGATAGCCGATTTAAGAGAACAGTGCAGGGCTGTGAAATTTTGTTTCCTGCTTGGGAAAAATGCTACAGAAACTGTTGTGATGTTGAACACAGCTTACAAGGACAGCACTATGGGAAAGACTCAAGTATGTGCCTGGTTTTCTTGTTTCAAGAAAGGTAAAATGTTGATTGAAGACAAACCTCATTCTGAATGGTCTCCCACTTCCAGAACAGATGGAAATGTCCATTAGTAGTGCATTTGGAGTTTATTCCACAAGGTTAGGCTATTAATCAAGCTTTCTATTTCAAGGTTCTGAAAAGGTTGTGTAACAGTGTGCAACAAAAAAGGCCTGATTTGTGGCAGACTAGGGAATGGTTTTGCCACCACAACAAGGCACTTGCTCACACAGCCATCTCAGTGTGCCAGTTTGGGGCAAAAAAAAATCATGTCTCTCTTGCCCCACACACCTTACTCACCTCATCTTGCTCCACACAATTTTTTTTGTTTCCATGAGTGCAGAGGGACATGAAAGGACAAGGATTTGAAGATATGGAAGAGGTGAAGAAAAAAATGAGGGAGGTGCCATCAGCCATCCAAACAAAAGTTTGAAAAATGTTTCCAAGAATGGAATTGCAGATTTAGCTAACGTATTAAGTGTAATGGAGAGTACTTTGAAGGTG
>NW_022106707.1:2741-3758 GCF_000313985.2 Echinops telfairi
AAGTCACTCAGCTCCAGCTCTGGGGGCCAGCAAGCCCAGCTCCCCAAATGAAGTGCCCATAGGCCTTCTTTTCCACTAGCTAGCCTCCTGCCCCAAAGCATGCAGCTTCACTTGCTCTGTGTGCTGGGAAGCCCCCTGCTCTGGCTCAGGCTCTGACTCCTGGTTCTGTGGCTCCTCTGTCACTCCTCTGGTGTCAAAGCTGTCTCTTGGATCAAAGAGGTTCGATGCGTGGGATTCTCAGGGTCCAGAGGACATGCTCTGCTTCTGGCTCTTGTTAGTAACAAGATTCCTCCCTCTTGCTTCTAAGGTGGTTCATTTCCTTTATACCCAGCAACAGGGTCATCACAAAGCATTCTGTTAACGATCCCTCCACAACTGCGTCCTATCAGAAGCTTCTCCCACCTTACCTTACCCACACCCATCAGGAAAAGTTCGTTGGGAGTTATAGAGACGGTGGCTAGAAAAGCCACGTTAAATAATGTACTACCCTGCACACCCACTGTGGTAGTTACCTAATCTGGTGTCAATTTGGGACTTGAGAGGATTAAGAGTGAAGGGGTGGAGTCTAGTCTGTCAATTGGGTCACAGCCAATGAGGCCTCTGTGTGGGCATGGCCTTCTCCTGAGAATTCTGGGAGTTCCTGGATTTCCTCTTTAGAAGCAGAAGACAGTCTCTCTCTCTGTGTGTGTCCCTTGGAGACTCTTTATTGACAACAGTTACTCCCTTGAAGATGCTATACTGTCAAGACACATGGTGCTATGCCCTGGGAATGGAGAAGCCACATGTACCTACCCTAATGGAACCAGACCTCTGGTGCCGGAGAAGCCATGTGGAGATCCCTGACAGCACTAAGATCCTTACAATGCCACTGGATCCAAATACTTCCCACCCACTAGCCTGTGATATTCCTGCATTCGGCATCATTGCATGTGTTTCATGAGTCTGAAGAAGACTTTATAGATTGGTACCAGACATATGGGCTAATATCGGACTTATGGACTTGATCTGGACTGGGCT
>NW_022106708.1:0-1303 GCF_000313985.2 Echinops telfairi
GGGAGCAAAGCAATGAAGTCCCCGGAGAATGCCAAAAATAGACTTTGGGGCCAGGGCATGGCACCCTATTAGACTCGACTGGAAAACATTCCTAAAGATCAGCAAACAGACCTGGAGCTATTTATAGGCTTTTCTTATGTTTTCGGGGGTGGGGGGTGGTTTGTTGTTGCTTTTATTGTTTTGTTTTCTTTTGCTGTTTTTTTAGCTCTCTCTTGTTTTTGTGCTTAATACTGTCTCTGCATGTTTATCTAGATGAGATACGTGGGATAAACTATCTGGAGGAGAAAACAACAGGACTGATGGTTGGTGGGGGCAGGCGAGAGGAGGGTGTAGAGGGTGCAGCGACAAGGGGATGTTAACCCAGGGACAAAAGAACAACTGATCTAAAATCAATGGCAAGGAGGGCATTGTAAGCTTGGTAGGGCTTGATCAAAGTCAATGCAACCTTGAGGAATTACTGAAACCCAAATGAGGGCCAAACATGATAGTGGGACAAGAGTAAAGTAAAAGGAAATAGAGGAAAGAACTGGAGGCAAAGGGCCTTTATAGAGGTCTAACTAAAGGCATGTACATATGTAAATATATTTATATATAACAAGAGGGAAATAGCTCTGCATACATATATTTATAGGTTTAGTATTAAGGTAATAAATTCTTAAATTATACCATATCTTAATAATAAGGAAACATTGATATGAAGAGATGAAATAATTTGCCTGATGTCACATAAGAATACAGAGTGCAAGTATTAAAGCCCTAAACTCTCCCTAATAAATTACTTTTTCTCTCAAATGGCTTCCATTATCCTCCTAGTATTTCTGAATAGATTCATGAATTGACAATTGTTACTAATACATGAAGTGAAGATGAATGGCCATGCAATGGGCTCATCATATCAGTGTCAGCCTTTATGGAATATAATTATTGCTTCAAAAAATGCATACTCAGGGAGGCTTTACATAAATCTGCCTTGGAAGAAGTAACACCAGAATGTTCCTTGGCAGCAAGGATGGTAAAATTTTAGCTTACACATTTTGGATATGTTATGAGGATGAGCCAGTACTTGGAGAAGGGCATCATGTTTGGTAAAGAGGGGGGTCAGGGGGGAAGAGAAAGGTCCTCAATGAGATGGATTAGCACAGTGGCTGCAAAGATGGGCTCAACTATAATAACAATTATGAGTATGGTACAGGACCAGGCAACATTTTGTTCTGTTGCACCAAAGATCATTATGAGTTGGAACCAATTTGATGGCAGCTAAAATATTTATAGGGTACAGCAGAATAATTAATAAAGAAAACTA
>NW_022106708.1:2484-3693 GCF_000313985.2 Echinops telfairi
TTTTTTTTTTAAGAAAAAAACATTTCTTAATATTGATTTTTTTTTCTTTACTGCCTCCAACAGGATCATGTATAGGGAGGGAAATAAAATAAAGTGGGTATTTTTCTTTCTGATTGAGGCCATACTCTCTCTTTTGAATTTCAATAAAAACAACTGAAATAAAACCCTTCAAGAGAAGTCACAGCTAGACACAGAATACAATCAGGATTTATAGAACAAACTCCAGAAATGCAAAACAAAAAGACAACCTGGCAACCTGGAAAGAGAAAGGCAATTTATCTGAAGATAAAGTGTTCTTAAATAACTTTAGTACAAGAAGCCAAATGAGACCTACACAAATGGAAGAGTATCCCATGTTCATGGATAGGTAGGCTCAACATAGTGAAAATATCAATGCTACCTAAATTAATCTATAAATTTAATGCAATTCCAATTCTGATCCCAACCACATTCTTTTTTAATTATAATTAAAAGATCGTTTTATTGAAGGCTCTTACAACTCATAACAATCCATACTTCAATTGAATTAAGCATGTTTGTAGATATGTTGCCATCATTATTTTTCTAGATCTTTGCATTCTTTTTAGGCTTTGGTATCAGCTCCTCTTTTTCCCTCCCTCCACCCTCCTGCCCTTGTGACCCCTTCATAAATTATAAATTATCATTATTTTCATTTACCAACCACTGTCGCCCTTCCCCCATGATTTCTGTTATTAATCACCCTGGAGTGGGGTGGTGGTGGTTATATGTCAATTATTTAAATCGGCTCCCCCTTTTACCCCTCCTATCCCCACATTCCACCTAGCATTCTGGTATCACTATTCCCATTCCTGTTCCTGGATTCTGTGTGTCACGAGCTCTTATCTCTTATCTGTACCTGTGAACATGCTCCGGTCTAACCCGCAGTGAAAGGCAGTATTGGGGTCTTTAAAGAAATAGAAAAACTAATAACCAACTTCATATCGAGGTGGAATAATCCCAAGATAAGTAAAAGACTCCTTTTTCAAACAGTAGAAGTCCTCACACTATCTGACCTCAAAGCCTATTACCATATATACTCGAGTATAAGCTGACCCAAATATCAGCCAAGGCACCTAATTTCACCACAAAAACTGCCTTTAAAATGCCCTGAAAGGGGAGCAAGGGAGGAAAGAGAAGGGGGAAATAAAGAATAGAAATGTGTAGTGGGGAAACAGGGCACTAACCCAC
>NW_022106709.1:0-949 GCF_000313985.2 Echinops telfairi
TTGTTGTTCTGTGATGGCTTGTGTGTTGTTGTGATGCTGGAAGCTGTATCACTGGTATTTCAAATGGTAGGATCAATACTAAGAACAGACACTGAAGAAAGACTCTACTCCCCACTTTGGAGAAAGGACTTCTGAAAACCTTGTGCATAGCTTCAAAATCATGTCAGATACAAGGCCTAAGGACCGGAAGTAAAATATTGTCAGAAATAGTGTCAGCCCCCTTGGGGGCTGAGGGTGCATCAAATATGACTCAGAAAAACATGATTTCTCATAGAGGAGTTGACCATGGTGGCAAGAGTTGGGTAAAGCCTGTGGTAGTGAGCCTCTGGGATATTAATTTGCTGATGGGACACGACTTAAGGCAATGAGAAACAGCTGGAAATTTTCTAATGATCAGACCTTGGAATGTGCCAAGAATGAATCTAGGAAAAGTGGAAGTTGTCAAAAACGAAATGGAATGCATAAAGATCATCAATATCTTAAGCATGACTGAGCTGAAATGGACTGGTCTTGGCCATTTTGAATCAGAAAATCCTGTGATTTACTCTGCCAAGAATAACACAATCAAAAGGAACGGCATGGCATTCATTGTCAGAAAGGACATTGCAAAACCAATCATGAAGTATAATGCTGTGTGACATAGAATTATATCTCTCCACTTTGAAGGAAATACAATCATTACAATTATTATTCAAACTTGTGTACCAACCACAAAAGCAAGTGAAGAAAAAAAACTGAAGAAGTCTACCAAAGATTCCAGTTGGAAATTGATCAACTATACAATCACGATGCATTGATCATCACTGGTGATTGGAATGCAAACGTTGGAAACAAAGCGGCAGGAGAAATTCTTGGAAAACATGGACTTGGTGACAGATATGAACCCGGAGATCCCATGATAGCATTTTGAAAAGTCAACTTCTTGTTTATAATAAATAACTTTTCTCAG
>NW_022106709.1:2456-3758 GCF_000313985.2 Echinops telfairi
TGTATGCTGATCAAATCATCAGAGAAGCTGGCTTATATGAAGAAGAACGTGGCATCAGGATTGGAGGAAGGCTTATTAACAAACTGCGATATGCAGATGACACAACCTTGCTTGCTGAAAGTGAGGAGGAATTGAAACACTTGCTGGTAATGATCAATAATTGCAGTTTTCAGTATGGATTACACATAATTACACATAATTGTAAAGATAACCAAAATCCCCACAACTGGACTAATAGGGAATAATGTGATAAATGGAGAAAAGTTTGAAGTTGTCAAGGATTTTTTTTTCTTGTTTGGATCCACAATCAATGATCATGAAGACAGAAAAGAGATTCAAAGGGGCATTGCATTAGGTGGACCTGCTGCACAAGACCTCTTTAGATTATTGAAAAGCAAATATGTTACTTTGAGGACTAAGGTGTGCCTGATCCAAGCCATGGTATTTTCCATTGCCTCATATGCATGTGAAAGTTGGACATTGAATATGAAAGAGTGGAGAAGCATCAATTACATTTGAATTATGGTTTTGAAGAAGAATATTGAAAGTACCATAGACTGCTAAAAGGACAAAACAACCTCTCTTAAAAGAAATATGGCCCAAGTGCTCCCTAGAGGCAAGGATGGCAATTCTTCATCTTTCATATTTTGCACATATTGTCAGGAGAGACCGTTCCTTGGAGAAAGACATAATACTTGGTAAAGTGGAGGAGCAGAGAGGAGGGTAGGTCCTCAACCAGATAAATTGACATTGTGGCTGCAAGGATGGGCTGAGGCATAGGAACCATTGCAAGGGTGGCACAAGACCATGCAGTATTTCATACTGTTGTGCATCGCGTTGGCATAGGTCAGAATCGATTTGATGGCAACTAACAACAACAAAATTTTAAATAGATATTTTAAAATTCAGAAACAGTCATTGATAGCTGACAGTTTTTATAGTTGATGATAACAAGTGTAGACTATCTATTTAAAAAACATCATAAAATTGAGAACAAGACTATTGCAAATAAGAGCTAGCTTAGAGAAATAAGATACTGTTTCAATGGTTTTCAAGATATTACTTTGCTTATAACTATAAGAAAATCTTGTCAAAAATGTTGGAATGAATTGGATCATAGATCTATTTATATTTTTGAAAGTCATAGAAAATTAAATTGTTTTCCAGAAGATAAAGAAACTAACACTTTTTATTAATGACTTAGAAAATCCTACTTAGGCTGAGAATCCTGGCCCAGCCAAGTCGACATAGAACCACAGCCATTAAACATTACCCACTGTGCCATTAACCCAAGTGAAAAAA
>NW_022106710.1:0-1065 GCF_000313985.2 Echinops telfairi
AACTCTTACCACAATCCATACATCCATCCATTGTGTCAAGCACATTTGTACATTTGTTGCCATCATCATTCTCAAAACATTTTCTTTCTACTTTGTGTCAAAAGACTTTGACACTTTTCAGATATTCATATATACCATAATATATATACATGTATTTCTCGATTCTGTGAATTTGAGGATCATTACAAAAAATACAGAATTGGATATATTTGGATCTGCATTAATTTTATAGTAGATACACCCTCAAACATTTGCCAACTCATAAAAGTCTCCTATGTCTGGTGCAAGTCTGGGGGCTAGAGGTAGCCATTAAGGAGAAGGAAAAAGAGTCTAGCCCTGATCTTGCCCCTTCACACTTCTTTTTGTTCCCAAAACTCAAAGTACATTTCAAAGAAACATGATCTGACTCCTTCAAGGAAACCAAAACTGTTGTTTTAAATGGGTGTAAATTAAAAAGCACAGAATTCTTCAGTCATGGCTTAGAGAGACGGAAACACTGCCTTCAGAAGAATTGTGACCAAGATGGAGGAGGCCGAGAAAAATCAATTTCATGTTCTGATATTTTTGTTTAATAAAGGGTTCTATGATTTTGCAGCAAGACAAAACCAAACCCACTGAAATTCAGAATCATAACGACCTTACAGGGCAGAGCAGATCAGCTCCTTAGGGTTTCCAAGACTGTAAATCTTTACAGGAGCAGGCACCTGATCTTTCTCCCACAGAGGTCTACACTTAAAAAAAAAAAAAGTAAAAAGTAATCAATGATCATCACTAAGTTAGTGGAAAAAAGATGAAAAGCATATCAACAAATGCAACACACTTTAAGTAGAATTCCAACAAAACCTGAAACTTAGGAAAATACACACCATATAATTTAATTGACAAAGCTGGTCCTTACTAGCCAGTCAACCAAAACACAACTTATTTCCTGTCAGACAAAAACCTAAGTTCAACATTTTAAAATACTAAGTCTTTTTAGAGCAATTTAGCTTTCTGAAAAATGTTAAGTTCTTATATGCTCCCTTCTCCAGTTTCTCCTATTATTGACATTTTTGAATTCTTCTT
>NW_022106710.1:2478-3756 GCF_000313985.2 Echinops telfairi
ACATAGATGCTATCTGTGTATCTTATTTGATGAGACATCTGCTCAAACATATTGTCCATTTTTAAAGGCTTCTTATCGTAAACGGAGTGAAGATTTACCAAACACAACACTTCAGATTTGTTAATTTGCGCGTTTGTTTCATGTTCTTGATTGAAATCCCTGTAATACAACATCTATCTCTTCCTTGCATTTCCTATTTCTATGCCTTCTTTCCTAACTGTTCCTGTCCTCTGACCATTGTTCCTGGGAAAATGCTACCCTTTTGATCTCAAATAATTATTTTACGGAGTAAATACATCCCTGGCACTATTACTACCCTTATAGACCTATTTATTGTTTGGCTGAAAATTGACCCATGTTCAATTCCAAGCATTCCAAGCATGAAGAGTAAATTATGGTGGTGGTGAAGAGTACTGAAAGTACCACAGACTGCCAAAAAAACCAACAAATTTTTCTTGATAGAAGTACAGCCAGTGTGCTCCTTAGAGGCAAGGATGGTCAGAATTTTGTCGCACATACTTTGGACACGTTGTCAGGAGAGACCAGTCACTGGAGAAGGACGTAATGCTTGGTAAAGGTAGACCCTTAATCTGATGAACTGACACAATGGCTTCACATATAACAATGGTGAGAAAGCGACCAGGTGGTGTTTCATTCTGTTGCACATAGGGTCAACTGAGTCTGAACTGACTAGATGGCATTTACAAAAATAGTTAATGTCCTTCAACACTTCTCAATGCTTTTGTTGACCACATGAATTTCTTCCTTGGTGAGGTTCATATCCTCTGCCCATTTCTAAATAAGACTTGCTTCCTCTTGTATAGGTGCTAAACTTTGCTTTAGAGTGCTAATTTTTCCCCCATTCTATAGATTCTCTTCTCATTCTTTTGGTGAAATCTTTGGATTTTTTTTAAGCCCCAGTAATCTAGTCTCTTCTGCTATTTGTGTACTTTTAATCATGGGTAATAATGTATTTTTACCATGTGTTAGGACTACTAAAATTTTCCCTACTTTTTCTTTGTTGGTGTTTATATTTTTATGTTTTACAAGTACTAGTAGTAGGCTATTTAACTACTATGGTGGTTATGTACTAGGTTTGATATCAGGAAGTATGCAGGCTACTACTGTATTCTTTTTAGTAGTGCTTTGATTATCCAAGGTCTCTTTCCTTTTCCTATAAAGTTGATTTTTTCAAACAAATTCCATGATAGAATTTTTATCAGTATTGCATTGTATATGTACATCCCTTTTGGACAAATTGACAATTTTCCTATCCAT
>NW_022106711.1:0-704 GCF_000313985.2 Echinops telfairi
AATGCAGGTGGGTGGCTGCAGGGAGGATGTGTCAGGGCGCCCAGCTGTCCTGGGCGGGCAGTAGCCCCTCCCCTAGGCCCCTGCCCACCCCTTCGGAGAGCTTCTTCAGATGAAATGCCTTGGTCTCAGCCCCAGAAAATGCCTCCGCCCAGTGCCTCGCTCCCTTTCCTCTCCCCACCTCCCTCTCCCGGGCTGTCAGCTAACCACCACCATCACCATGGCTACGCTTGCTCTTGCTGGCAGTTCCGCAATCAGCAGGAGTCGGAGCAGGAGGAGGGCAGCTGGGTTCCTGAGTCTTCCAAGTGAACTAGGTTTGTTGCTTTTGGTTTGGTTTGATTTTTCAAAATCCATGGCTACACACTGATTCGAGGCCTACCTTTACCTGGAGGCCTACCTTTACCTGGAGGCCTACCTTTACCGTTAAGCCGGCACAAGGCAAGAATGGCTAAACAGAATAAGCACGCACACCCAGGGACTTCTTTGCACCAGGAGAGGCCCACCATGCCTTTGCTGTCTGTGCGTTGATGCCTGATGCTGTGTTGGCAGTGATTGGATGAACCAGGATTTGCTCTGGTGACGGGGGTAGACCTGTGAGAAGCCACATGGAAGCAGACAGATCTGACTGCGAATACCACCACAGCCTCCTGTCAAAAGGATGGGCCAGAGCAGATCATCTATCACCTGTGAAATGGGGGTACTAATGT
>NW_022106711.1:2607-3712 GCF_000313985.2 Echinops telfairi
AATAAATTTAAATAAATAAGGTAAACCATGAGTTGTGGTGACCCTCTCAGATAAGTGTTGGACTGCTAACCACAAGGTTGGCAGTTCAAACCCACCAGCCACTCCTTGGGAGAAAGATGAGGCCAGAAAGAGTCATACTCTTGGAACTGTGGTGCAGGGTGACTCTGAGTCAGAATTAACTCTATAGCAGTGGGTTTTTATAAGGTAAGCAATAGTAGTAAAGCGGTCTGCATGCCTAACAACAATCAATCACTTGAAGGTAAAAAGGCAACATGTAATTAAGGCCAACATTTGCCCAGGGGTACACTTAGAAGGTAGGAAGGGCTAGGAAAGACAGACAAAGGGACATGTCCTGCAGGGAGGAAGTAGGAAGAATGTTGTTACACTGTGGGATTGCAATCAATGCCATGAACCAAACTTGCACACAAATTATTGAATGGAAAACCAATTTTTACTATAAACATTAAATCAAATGACAATAGAAAGTTTAAAAAACAAACAAACAGAAAGCACACCAGGATCTATGATGGAAGCAAAAACAATGAGCTAGCAGGAAAAAACTGAGGGAAATGATCATTAACATCATAGAACAAACTGTATCCATAGGATGTTTTGGAAAAGGAGCAAGAAAGCATTCCTAGAAATTAAAAATCGGAGAGAAAAAAAATTCAAAAATTCTACAGCAGTGTTGGAAGGCAAAGTTAAGGAAACTTTCCTGAAAGTAAACTAAGCATATGGAAAGTATAGAAAAGAGAGAGAGAGAGAGAGAGAATTACAGAAACAACTCAAAGTTCAATTCATTGCACAGTTCAAGAAAGAAAGAACAGAGAACTGTTAATAAGGAAAAAGTATAAGATGCCTTAGAATCAAAACACACACACACCTTGATCAAGAAAAGTTCTATAGTCCCCAACATAATCATTGAAAAATACACCATTGTCACTGTTTAGAACTCCAGTGATAAAGAAACTCTGTGATCTTTCAGAGAGAGAAATAAAACTTTGTGTATATAACGGTCAAGAATCAGAATGGCATTGAACTCCACAGTGATATTAGAAGCTACAAGACACTGGAAAATGCCATCCGTCTCCCAACAGATTATTTC
>NW_022106712.1:0-1047 GCF_000313985.2 Echinops telfairi
GAGAATGGAACAGGACTAGGCCTTATTTCTTACTGTTCTATACAGGGTGGTTTTGAGTCAGAACTGACTCCAGGGCACCTAACCACAATCACAATCGAACAAGAGTGTGCTTCTTTCCTATTAAACAGAAGCTAAAAAGAAAACATATCAAGCTGTTCTGGAAACCAGTGTTTATGTAGAATCAATTAAGGATGATTCACTCAGTACACATAACACTATTTGCTATCTCAGTGTTATTGTACTGAGAAAATTTATACATATATTGTTCCCTTTATCTTTATCAGCTGATAACTCTTGCAGTTAATATATAGTCTGAGTTTAGCCTTCAATTTTTTTCCCACACAGGTAGCAATATTATATGACATGATTAAAGTTATATAATATTTAAATAAATTTTATCAAAAATATTAAAGAAAACAGCACTAAGAAGAAAAGACATGGGAGTACATCCAGCACTAAATTAGAATGTATATATCAATTTTTATCTCATTTTGACACAGTACTTCTTCCTAAAAAAGTACTCAGTACTAAAAGATGGTACACAAAAATGATCTCGCAAACTACTTCCATACCTTCATTTGAAAAGCCTGGGAAACTATGTTCTGTTATTCCAGTTGGGACCAGGCAAGTTACACCTGCTCATCATAGCTTCCCAATGTATCTTATCTCTTGCCAAGCAAAGCTCTGATTTCTACACACCTTGGTGTTTGGGTATGACATCAAAGGTTCTAATAATTTCCATTTCCAAGTGATGTTAGCAATGTACAAGAACTCAGAGCTCCGCTCTTAGTAAGATGAAACCCTTTGAAATAATGATTCCAGTATTGTCCTTGAAATCACACCTGTAGCCTGCCTTCTGTATTTTCTCTTCCCAATTCTGCTGTGGCTTTTCTACCCGCTAGATCATATATTAATAATCAACATTTTTCTTGAATACATATATAGAGAGTAAACTAATTGAACAATTGGTTTAATATTGCCTTCAGGTATACATAAGTGTTATACCGATTCCTCGTCGTTATTTGCCAACATTACTGAAAGTGAACG
>NW_022106712.1:3032-3755 GCF_000313985.2 Echinops telfairi
GCTGCAACCCTTTAATACAGTTCCTCATGTTAGGTGACCCCAAAACCATAAAATTATTTTTGTTGCTACTCCATAACTGTAATTTTGCTACTGTTATGAATTGGGTGACCCCTGTGAAAGGGTTGTTCAACCACCAAAGGGGTCACAAGCCAAAGGTTGAGAACTGCTGTATAGGGTCATTATACATTGGAATCAACTTGATGGACAAGCCTAAGTCAAAGGAAGAAATGAGGAAGAGCTGAACACAACACTTCAAAGTTCAGCTCTTCAAGACAAAATAAAATACTATAATAAAATGTACAAACTCATATAATTAGATTAGCAAAAAATAACATGCTCAGCATATTTTAAACTGGTAAAGGTCAAGAGAAAATTCAAAACTTGAGTTGTAACAATGAAAGATTCTATGGGAAAAATATTGAACTATGCAGGCAGTATCAAAAGAAGATGGATAGACAAGAGTCACTATAATAAAATAATTAGTCAACATTCAACATTTCAGGAGGTAGCATGTTAGCAAGAACCAATGGTGCTAAAGGAAGTATTCCAAGCTAAATGGAAGACATCAGCTGAAATCAAAGTTCCACAGTTGGTAGTATACCAATAGAAAAGTTTCAACATGCGAATAAACACTGGAAGCACCTCTCGTTTATGGGAAGAAAGTGCCTGTCCAACTGACTGGGAGATCTGTATTTGTCCTCGTTCCAAAGACAGGTGACACAA
>NW_022106713.1:0-1305 GCF_000313985.2 Echinops telfairi
CAGACATCAAAGAACAAAACATCCTATCAGTGGGTACCTACCTTCCCTATATGATCACTGAAGACAAATGTGTGCATAAGCAAATGTGGTGAAGAAAGCTGATGGTACCTGGCTATCAAAAGATATAGTGTCTGGGGTTTTAAAGGCTTGAAGATAAACAAGCAGCCATCTAGCTCAGAAGCAACAAAGCCCACATGGAATAAGCACACCAACCTATGTGACCACGAGGTGTTGAAGGGATCAGGTATCAGGCATCAAAGAACAAGAAATCATATCCTTGTCAATGAGGGTGAGTGCAGAGTGGAGACCCAAAACTCATCTGTAGGCAACTAGACACCCCTTACTGAAGGGTCGCAGGAGGAGACGAGCCAGTCAGGGTGCAGTGTAGCAACGATGAAACATACCACTTTCCTCTAGTTCTTAAATGCTTCCTCCCCCCACTATCATGATCCCAATTCTACTTTACAAATCTGGCTAGACCAGCAGATGTACATTGGCACAGATAGGAACTGGAAACACAGGGAATCCAGGTAAGATGACCCTTTCAGGACCAGTGGTGGGAGTGGCGATACCTGGAGGGTGGAGGGAATGTGGGGTGGAAAGGGGGAACCAATTACAAGGATCTACATATAACTTCCTCCCTGGGGGATGGACAACAGAAAAGTGGGTGAAGGGAGACATTGGACAGCGTAAGATATGACAAAATAATAGTAATTTATGAGTTATGAAGGGTTCATGAAGAAGTGGGGAGTGGGGAGGGAGGGGGAAAATGAGGAGATGATATTAATGGATCAAGTAGAAAGAAAATGTTTTGAGAATGATGATGACAACAAATGTACAAATGTGCTTGACACAAGGGATGTATGTATGGATTGTGATAAGAATTGTATGAGCCCCCAATAAAATGATCTTTTTAAAATGTTAAAAATCAAGGATATTATTTGGAGGACTAATGTATGCCTGACCCGAGCTATAGTATTTTCAGTTGTCTCATATTCATGTGAAAGTTGAAATTTGAATTAGGAAGACCCCAAAGAATTGAAGCATTTGGATTATGGTGCTATCAAGGAATTTTGAAAGTACCATGGACAGACTAAAGGGCAAATATGTCTATCTTGGTCAAGAAGTACAAGTCCAGTGCTTCTTAAGAGGTAAGGATGGAGAGACTTTGTCACATGTATTTTGACATGTTGTCAGGTGAGACCAGTCACCAGATAAGGACGTGATGCTTGGGAAAGTAGTGGGGCAGCGAAAAGAGGAAGACCTTCCACAATATGGATTGACCCACTGGCTGTTGATAGGCTC
>NW_022106713.1:2378-3755 GCF_000313985.2 Echinops telfairi
ATGAGCCAGAAGGACCCAGTCTACAGAGGTGGTATCAAGTTTTTATTATTATTGGCATGATGGCTTTCTCTAATCTTAATTAAAAGACTGCATAAAATCATTCCCTCACATTTCATAGAATATACTAGCAATATATAGCAACTTTTTTTTATTGAAAGCAGTGAATAATTTAGGATACTTACCAAAGAAGTGTTTAAAAAAAGGCTTTCAAATGGAGCTACACCTTATAAAAGAACATCAGAGATTACTGATAGCACCAAGTTCTTTGCTCAACCATGTGAATACACTGTTTAATTATGGATCAAGTTCAGTCTTCAGCTCCTTGGCCACTGTGGAGTATTCTTTCCTTTTTCTTTCTTTCTTTCTTTTTTTCTATGAGACCATGCTGTGCTGGGGTGATACACAGATTTTAAAAAGTCCTTGATATTATTCACCCGCCTATATTCTGCAGAACATCAGAATGGGAAAGGAGGGGGCAGGAGGTGATGGGCAGGCCTTTAGAACTCTTTGAACTTGAGTAGAAAGAGAAACTCAATTCTTATTATTCTAAAACAAAATACACTTCACTCTGTGCCCCAGAATTCAAGAGCCAGAGAATATTCTTTTTCGGGGTTTGATGTATGAAAAGGAGTGCCCAAAATGCAAAAATGAAATTGTCCTTTTGCTGCTGGTATTCATGAGTCAAAGAACAGCTGGTAGTGGCATCGGTGTAATGGTAAGTAAGGGGCCAGGCACCTGCCACCTCTCAGAAGGATTGCAAATTGAAGAAGGAAAATCAGCCGATGAGATACGATAACTGGCTTCTTCAAAAAAGCCAAAAAAAGAAAAAGAAAATGCAAAAAGCCAATGTCTCAGAATTTAACTAATAATGTCTAAAGGTTTTTCATTCCCCTTCCCCAACCCAAGGAGACAGAGAATCTGGGGGGGCTGAGGGAGGTACAGGCGTGTGCAAAATGTGGATTCCGTATTCATCTTTGCCACTAACTAGTTCTGTGTTTTGAGGCCAGTTCCTCGTGTTTGTTCCACACATGAAAAAGTGGCTTGTGGAGACGAAACATTTTCTTGATTCTAACCTGGTGTCTGCACTTGCTTGAAATTCTTTTCCCATCTGCCCTTATCTGCTCTCCTGTAAGTCTTTTTCCCTCACCACTTAATTAAAACTACTCTTGCTAAGATACATAATGACTTTCAAACGGCTTAATACAATAATGCATTTCCAGTCCCTGCATTATTTAGCCCGACTCTACTTCTACCTTTATATCTGTAAGATCTTCTCTTCCCACGGGAGCCAGGATCATCTTCCTGCTTCTTCACTTTCTTCTTTGGTCCGTCTTCTATTTCCTACACTTATGCCTTTCCATTTTCTTCTTTCTCTCA
>NW_022106714.1:0-812 GCF_000313985.2 Echinops telfairi
CATATCCTGGTGAAATAACCACATGGCAGTCGAAAACCGCATATTCCCTTCCCGTTCTCCTGCCTTTCCCTAGCTTGTTGTGCGTTCTTTCCAAAAATCGGGACTCTTTTAAAAATGCCGTGGGACATAGGACACATTGTTAAAAATTGGAACTGTCCCACCAAAAGCGGGACGTCTGGTCTGGTCACCTTAAAGTAAGGAGATAGTTGAGACCTGATTGCCTGACCATGGGGAGGAGCTCCAACCCTGCCTCAAGGTAGCAGAGTGGTGTGTCCGCTTGGGGTAGCGTCCCACAAATGCTGGGCGGAATTATCCTCGAAGGTAAGATCACAGTGGAGTCCAGGCAGCTGTTCCTCCAGCCACGTTGAGCGCTAGAAACCACTGGTATGCAGCACTGATGTGGAGGGGTGTGGGAGGGAAGTTCCTTCAGCAATGTGTAGGGCCCCAGGACAGGCAGGGGATCCCGCAGGCACACGGAGGACAGGCAGGACCTCCTCAGCTCTGTGTAGGATCACTGAGGGCGGACAGTAGCTCCCACCATTCGGCTTGCGAAGTTACCCCAGCTTGTGCCAAGACTGCTGATGCCCCAACAGCTCAGAGGGTTTTTTTTGTTGTTGTCATTGTTTTTCCCCTTGGCCAGCTGGAATTAGATTCAATTAAGTTGCCCCCCTGGTTCTGGGCTCTGGGTATGTGCTCAGTGAGATAGTCTGAAAGTGAGGCTCGCTCCAGATGGTCTTTGTTATGTTGAAATTTTCTGGGCTCTGTAGCTATCTTCTGGTATGCCTTAGCATTGGCTCGCTTATGCTAATGTA
>NW_022106714.1:2337-3754 GCF_000313985.2 Echinops telfairi
ATTCCTAACTTCTGTGAAAGGGATTACCTTAAAAGATCCTGAATAAAATGGGAGAAAGATATGGAGTAGAGCACAAAATTATATATCGACAAGGCTTACTGGTCAGATAGAATCTTTTGGGACCCCCCAAAATTGGCCCCTTAGCCAGCCTTCCTGTCTGGAACTGAACTCACACCCCTGGTAGAATTATCAATCACTTAAGAAAAAAAGGGCAGCAATTCCGAGGATTCAAAATGAAAGATAAATGAAACCAGGGAACACATGAAGGTAACGGATAGTACATGGGGAGAAGTGCAAGTTATATGTGGAAACAACATGTATATAAATTGTTGAGTGTAAACCTTCATTTAATTCACAATAAAAAGTCTTTTAAAAGATTGTAAACTACCAAAGGCAGAAAACTTGCAACACATAGAAAAACAAAAACAACTCCCAAAATAAAAAAGAAGTAGATGAACAAGCCTGTGAACAAAAACAAAAGCCTAGCCTTACAACAAAACAGAGCAGATATTATTTCAATACGTATTTAGATAAGTGCTTAAAAGCAATATGTATAGACTAATTATGAGAAAATAAATTCTTCCAATCCTTTGGAAAACAATTGGAAATGGTCTTGTAAAGCTGAGTTTGCTATCTTCCAACAACCCATTTTCTAGTTTTATACTCCCAAGCAGTGACAAGCAAAGAAAGATTGTTTCAATCTTTAGTGGGTTTTTAAATGATAATTTATCAAGTTCATACTTTCTCTTAAAGAAAAAAGAAATATAATTGTATGCAAAATAGTATGCTACAATGAGATGGGTAGCATGAAGAAGAATGGGAAATCCAGAACACTCCATTGTCCTTGTGTGAAATCTGAACATGGATAGAGAGGACACGAGAAAACAGTTCGGTTTAAAATAAAGAAAAGTGTGTGTCATGGTTATATCTTTTAACTGCATTTATTCAAACTGCATAGTGAACCTAGACTATTTAACGAAGAATGCAGCATCAGGATTGAAGGGAGGCATATGACCAATTTGCAAAGTACAGATAGTAGAACCTTTGTTGTGAAAGTGAGGACTTGCAGCACTTACTTGCTGGTGAAGACTAAGGATTGCAGCCTTCAGTATGGATTACAACTCAATGTAAAGGAAACCCAAATCTTCACAACTGAACCAATCAGTAACCTCAAAATAAACGAAGAAAAGACTGAAGTTGTCCAGGATTTCATCTTCCTAGGATTCACAAGCAATGTTCATGGGAGCAACAGTCGAAACATCAACGATCCATTGCATTGGACAAATATGCTGACAAGACCTCGGTAGAGTGCTTGAAATCCAGGGAGGTTACTTTGAGGACTGTAGTGTGCCTGACCCCAGCCATGATTATATCCTTTAAACTCATACATGGGAAAATTGAACATTAAATTAAAAAG
>NW_022106715.1:0-1222 GCF_000313985.2 Echinops telfairi
ATGAAACATCAAATTTGATGTAAAATAAACTAAGAAGATTAAAGACAATATTGAGGTTTTTTTAAAGTTATTCTTTCTCTAGTGGGGATGGTTTTCATTTTATTTTATTATTATTTTTGGCCACGTCCATTTAAATTAAAACATTTTTTTCTCTCTTGTGTAGAACTAGATCCAAAGAAAGAATGATCTAATATTTTTATATTAATTTACAATTGTCCCTAAATAAATAGATGCTTCAGTTTGTTTCAGCCAACAAATTCAGTAAATACATCATAAATACAGGAATCTTTTTGAGTAATTGGGAATGATCAAATATAAAAAGTATTTCCTTTGCTGATGGAACTTATGAATTAGAAGTAGTATTATAAGATAAATATACAAAAATGTAACATGTACAGTGATTTATAAGTCAATAATTTTCAGTAAGAGCCCTAGTGATACATATAATTATGGTTAGAAATTCAAACCTACTGAATAATTCAACTACACATTAAAATATTGCCCACTTCTGTGCAGCTCTCACAACCATTATGTTTGACCCATTGTTGAAACCACTGAATGAGTCTGTCCAATTGATGGTCTTCGTGGGTATTTGCTTTCATAAATATTATGATCAACAAAGCTCTACTCTGTCATGTGGGATAACTGAACCAAACCAAACTCATTGTCATCAGTGAATGCCAACTCAGAGTAACCCTACAGGACAAGGTGGAACCGCCCTGGTGAGTTGCTAAGACTATATCTGTTTATGAAAGTAGAAAGATATGTGTTTCTCCTTGTGGGTTCACTATAAGTCAAAAATGATTCTCTGGCATCTAAAACTACCCACAAAACATTTTTCAAACTACCAGAGAGTGAGAAAAGAACAAACAATTTTGTCCTGGAAGATGTACGACCACATGCTCCTTAGAGTCGAATATGGCAAGACTTAATCTAATGTAATTTGGACATTGTACCAGGAGAGAACTATCCCAAAAAGGCATCTTTCTAGGTAAAGTGGACTGGCAGAGAAAAAAAATGTGAAAGCTTCAAGGAGATGATTTTCCACAGTGATTGCAACAATGGTTTCAAACAAAGCAATAATTATGAAGGTGGTACAGAACCGGGCAGTGTTTAGTTACATTGTACATAGGATTGCTATGAATCAGAACCAAATTGACTACAACTAACAATAGGAATGAGTGTCATTTAGGTTGTTTCCTTAAAGAGTAAACTTCAAGAT
>NW_022106715.1:2720-3753 GCF_000313985.2 Echinops telfairi
TCTAGCAATTCTCTCTCAATATACCCATGCAACTGTTTTTAGATGATCTTAAGCAAACTTTTACTTGCCTGCGATATATCAAGGATGATGTTCTATGGGTTGAGCATTCTGCTGGGTCACCCTTCTTTGAAATTGGCACAAAAATGGGACTCTTCTAGTCAATTGGCCAACTAGCTGTCTTGTAAATTCCCGGCAGAGACTAGTGAGTGCTTCCTGTGTTTCTTGAATAAAGGAGTGAGTGTTTTCTGTGCTTCTTCAGACTTCTAAAACATTCCAATGAGTATTCCATCAAATCCTGGAACTTTCGTTTTGGTTAATGCATTTAGTGTGGTTTGAACTTCTTTCTTCAGTACCACTGATTCTTGCTTAAGAAATTCTTGGAACGCCAACTAGCTGTCTGGTACAGTGAGCCTATGTGTTCTTTCAATCTTTTCTTTCTTTTTAAAATCATTTTATCGGGAGTTTGTACAACTCTTAACATAATCCATTCTTAAGGCTTCCTGCATCATTCGATATTTGACTATAGAATTTTTCAAAAATTGCAATTTGAGTCTTGAAATTTTTTTTACAGTTTCAGATATGCTGAACATTTTCTTCCCTTTTGGTTTTCTAATTCTGGGTCCTTGAATAATTCATTATAATATTTGGTTTTGTCTTCTCTCAGTATCCTTTGAAATTTTCTAATTAGCTCCTCCTGGACTTCATCCTTTCTTCCACTAGCATTAGCTACTCTGTAATTAAGAGCAAGCTTCGGAGACTCCTCTGACATCCACTTTGAGCTTTTCTTTCTTTCCTTTCTTTTTAATGGTCTTTTTCTTTCTCCATGATAGCTCCCACAGTTCATGAGATCTTCTGTCATTAATATTCAATGTGTCAGATCTGTTCTTGTGATCTTCTCAAAATTTAACTGGGATCAACTCAAGGTCATATTTTAACTCTTGTGGACTTGTAATTTTCTTCAGTTTTATTCTTAATTTACATATGAGAAATTGTCTGTTCCAGAGTTGGCTCCTGATCTCATTTTAGATTCTGA
>NW_022106716.1:0-1122 GCF_000313985.2 Echinops telfairi
CTGCAGGGAGATCTCCAGTGGCCTACAAATGGGCTTTGAGTCTCCACTCCGCACTCCCCCCATCATTCACTATGGTAAGATTTTTTTGTTCTGCTGATGCCTGATACCTGATCCCTTCCACACCTCACGACATCAATTCTTCTTAGTGAGAGAGACCTACTTATGTTCCAGTTGCCATCAACTCAATTTGAACTCACAGTGACTTTATACAGGGTTTCTGCAGTTACAAATCTTTACCAGATCAGATAGCCTCATCTGTCTCCCATAGAGTAGCTGGTGGGTTTGAATCACTGACATTATGGTTACCTAACAATGCCACCAAAACATCGGGGGAGGGGGGGTTTCCAAACTTTTTGAAGCCCCTTCCTATATTTAAATTTTATGTTCTTAAGCTCCAAGTACAAGAGAGCAGTTTTTGTTTAAGTTTTAATATTGGCTTAGATGCCACCGATTTGTGACATCAAAGCAGAAACCATTTGCTATCTGATGAAACCCAATGGCCACAGATGAAATGTGGCATACTTTGGGGATCCAAGAAGATGAGGCTCTCCATGGAATTATGCAGTCAGGTACTTGTTTAGAGGCTTCCACATAGCGCAGAGCTGATGGCCCAGATGTTTTCAACGCTCACCAATAAGAAAAATCACATAATCAAAACACAGCGTTTGCCAGATTTTCTCTAAATGGTACTTTCAGTAAGCAGATTCCCTCTCTCCTCCCTCTCCTTCTCCCCCCCCACCCCCAACTCTCTACCAAACATAATGGCCTTTTTCAGAGATGGGCTTCTCCTGACAACATGTCCAAAGTACGTGAGATGAAATCTTGCCATCCTGGCTTCTAAGGAGCTGTATTTCTTTTGAGACAGAGATTTGTTTTACTGGCCGGCAGTGGTTCTTTCAATATTCTTAACCAGTGCCATAACACAAACACACCAATTCTTCTTTGATCTTTCTTATTCATTGTTCAACTTTCACATGCATATGAGGCAATTAAAAATACCAGGGCGAGGGTGAGGCACACCTTAGTCCTCAAAGTGACATCCTTGCTCTTCAACACTTGAACGAGGTCTTGTGCAACAGATTTGCCTAATGCAGTGGTTCTCAACCTGTGGGTTGTCCCTTT
>NW_022106716.1:2681-3705 GCF_000313985.2 Echinops telfairi
CCTATGTGTACAGTTGCCATTTCTGCTGTTTCGGAAATGTGTTATTTGGGTGAACCCTCACTGCAGCTACAAAGTTTCTTTAAAGAGAGGTAGAGATATGTGAAAATAAACTTTCCCTACAAAATAATAGAAACATTCATGAAACAAAAAGATCAAGTTATTGCTTCTTGACATTCTTCATTTAGGCCCATACGTTTCTGACGGCAATGTTTCTGTCTCTACGCTTTCTCTGAAGGCATCTTTAGTTTATAGCTCATCAGAACGGCAGTTTGGCAGCCTGGAGGCATTCAAATTGTGTTCTTTTTGCTTGTTTATTGAGTTTGGAGACCAAAAGGAAGGGATAGATCAGGACTGTAAGGTGGAGGGGGTTAGGTTCCCCAAGACACTCTCAGAGGACAGGCATGCCATCCTAGAGGAACGAGCAGGTGCATTGTTGCGACAGAAAAAATCCCTCAGTGCTACTTTCGTGTCACTTTTCTCCCCAAGGTAGTTTTCAACTTTCTTAAAACTTCTTCATAATACGCCTGCATGATTATGCTATGTAGTTTTGGAAAATCTATCAAGATGACCCTTTTGAAATCTCCATAAACAATCACTATCACTGTCTTAGCTGAATTATTTGCCTTAAATTTAACTGGCCCAGTGACTCCCTCAGAACCCACTGTTTTGATTGGACTTTGTTCTCTGGGCAGTAAAGTATTTTTGTTAGCTTTAATTTTTCCTAAAAGACTGATGGATCAACCCTTCAAGCTTGATGATTTTCATGCAACACTTTTGTTTTGACTCATTGAGTCGAAAGTTTGCTAAGACCAACATGTTGGCTTAAAATTGAAACTACAAGATGCCTACATAAGTTAACTAATGAATCAATGAAAATTCTACGGTCTTCTTCTCCCAGTTTATTGACTTCAGCCATAATTTCTTCATTCGTTGAGATTGACAATCATCCTTCTCTTAGCTCATCTTTCTTGGACTTCTTTAAATTTCTTCATCCTCTAAACACTGTTGCTTTCCAGGGGGAGCA
>NW_022106717.1:0-837 GCF_000313985.2 Echinops telfairi
ATGAGAAGAATGATAAGAGAGTGCATTGAATGTGACTCTGTCAGGGGGAAATAGCATCACTCACCGTACCAAGGAGTTGGTGATAAGTCTACTGAAGTGTTGACACCTAACACAAGGAAAAGAGGAAGCCCTCACCTGGATTACAGTGATAATCTCTAACAGGTTTCCCTGCTTCTACTCTTACCTTCACCAATCTAACCACACATGCAAATTCAAACGTTTTCCTTCAAATTTGAGGTCAGATCGTGCTACATCTCTGTTCACAGGTCTTCGACAGCTCCTCATTGCCTTCAGAGTTAACTAAGTATGACCTTCCTGTTTCCTGCAAGGTCCTGCATGCTCCAGGCCCAGTGACCTCGCTGAACTCCACTTTTATCTCAATTATGTCTAGTCATACTGGCAACCTTGAAGTCCTGATCAGCGAGGTATGTGCCTTGCTCAGAGCCTTTATTCCAGCTCAGCGGTTCTCAAAGTGTGACCCAGGTGTTCCAATAGATCCACCAAAGAAAAACTCTGAGGGTCTTTGTGTCAGTCCATAGAAACTCATATGTGTATAAGAGAGAGTTTTATATAAAGGGTAATTGCACATTAAGAAAACATCCCAGTCTAGTCCAGATCATGTCCATAAGTCCAATATTAGCCCATATGTCCAATACCAATCTATAAAATCCTCTTCTGGCTCATAAAACACATACAATGATGTGACTGCAGGAAGACCACAGGCTAGTAGGTGGCACGTCTTGTAAATCCAGTGACGTTGTAAGCATCTCGGCATTGGCAGGGTCTCCATGTGGCTTCTCCAGCACCCAGGCCTGCATCAGGGTAGGTCCAGGTGGC
>NW_022106717.1:2047-3748 GCF_000313985.2 Echinops telfairi
TTAGTAAATTTGACAGGTTAGAATACAGGATCAGAAGTGCTCCAGATACAGCTCTTTGGTCAGGAGTGCCTCTTCTCAGTCATGTCCACAGGCGCCCGTCCTGCTGGTGCTTGGCATCTGAGTCCTGCAGCCCCTTGTGCTCTTCCCATAAGTGCCCAGAAAAGCCTTCAGGACCTCCATTTGCTGACGGAGAACAACTCAAGGTAAGAAGAAGCTGTGGGAAAATCTACTAATAATTGGACCTTTGAATGTACAGAGTATAAACCTAGTAATATTGGAAGTCATCAAAAGTTAAATGGAACTCATGTAAGATCAATATCCCAAATCTTGGTGCGCTGAAATGGACTGGCATTGGCCATTGTGAATCAGGAAAGTATATGAATTGCTATGCGGAGGAAGAAATAATAAATGGCATCACACTCATCATTAAAAAAGACATTTCAAGATCCATCTTATAGTAAAATACAGGCCGTGATAAGATTTGAGGGAAAAGCAATCAGTACAACTATTATTCATATTTATGCACCAACTACTAAAGCTGAGACTGAAGAAATTGAAGAATTTCTACCAATGTCTTCAGTCTGAAATTTTTCAAACATAAAAGCAGGATTCAGTAATAATTATTGGTGACTGGAATGCAAACGTTGGAAACAAAGAGGAGCAATAGTTGGAAAATATGATGCTGGCAATACAAAGCTGGAGAGCCCATGACGGAATTTTCCAAGCCCAATGACTTTCCATAGCAGATACTGTTTCTCAACAATGCAAACAACCACAATATACATGGACATTTCCAGATACAGCACACAGACATCACACTGAGTACCTCTGTGTGAAGAGACAATGGAGAAAGCACAGTCAGAAGGCTTCTTAAAAGTGAAGGTGTCCACACTGGTCTCCTACCTTGGACCATATCACCAGAAAGAACCAAAGCCTGGCGAAAGATGTCGTGTTTGGTAAAGCAGGTCAGTGGTAAAGAAAGCCACTCACTGAGCTGAAGAGGTTCAAACACAGCAAAGATTGTTGGTGCAGGACCAAGCAGCATGTTGCTCCGCTATCTGTGTGTCTAAGGACATAACGTCCTGGACAAGGGCATCACCCTTCTTAAAGTAGAGGGACAGCAGAGAGGAAAGCCCTCACGGAGATGGATTGACAGTGAGTACAGCAAGGAACTCAAGCATAGCAACAATTGTGAGGCTGGCACCGTATCGGGCACTGTTCCGTTCTGTTGTGCATAGGGTTGCCATGGGTAGGAACTAACTCGATGGCACCTAACCACCACCACCAGCACCACCACATAAGGGTCTGAACCAAGTCAACAGCACCTAACAACAAAATGCTACTGATAGCAGGGAAAGGGTTAAGATGGGTTATATTCTTCAAAATGAACTCTGTTAATTGTTTGGACTTGGTGTGTTTATTTTCTGCATCATGCTGTCTTCCACCCTCTACTCCCCGTCCTGATTTTCTTTATTCTATTCCTCTTTTATTTTTTCTTTCCTTCCTTCCTTTTAACTTCCATCTTTTCTTCCAGAAACTTCTCTCATGGCAGAAAGGAAGAGTTTAGGGTCTTTTGCCTCTTCTGGTTTGTGTAAAATTCTTCATTCATTCACTCGAGTGTTGCTTACCCAAGTGGTGCTTGAAGGTGATGTTTAAAGTTGGTGACCCACAGAAGAAAAAACGATTTAACATAATTTACGG
>NW_022106718.1:0-1208 GCF_000313985.2 Echinops telfairi
CTGACACCAAGGGCTCAAGTGGAAAGCGGGTGTTGTAAGAATGATGAAGTCAATATATGTACTAATGTGCTGGACACAAATGACGTATGTAGAGATTGTGATGAGTTGTATGAGCCCCTAATAAAAGGATTATTTGATTAAAAAAAAAAGTAGTGTGGCATTTACATAATCTACTGTCAACTTGAGGAAGGGGTGGAGTCTAGCCTGTCAATCAAGTTATAGCCAATGAAGGCTCTGTGTGGGCATGGCCTTATCCTGAGGATTCTGGGAACTCCTGTCTTCCTCTCTGCAGGTGGGACACACACTCTCTCCCTGCAAGACATTACTGTTGACAAGCCACATGGATCTACCCTGATGGAGCCAGAGGCCTGGAGCTGGAGGAACCATGTGGAGACCTACACCAGCACTCAGATATTTCCATCACCATTAAATCCACGAGACTTTCTACCCACTGGCCTGTGATCTACCTGCATTCAGCATCATTGCATGTGCTGTGTGAGTCTGAAGAAGAATTTATAGACTGGAATTGGACATATGGGCTAATATCAAACTTATGGACTTGATCTGGACTGGGCTGAGATGTTTTCTTAATATACAATTACTCTTTGATTTAAAGCTCTCTCTTATACACATGAGTGTCTCTGGATTTGTTTCTATAGTCAACCCAGACTAACCCGGGTAGATATCAATAAAGAAATCTCAACAGCAGAAACAAAAGAAGGAAGAAAGGTAGGAAGGAGAGAGGGAGGGAGGCATGCTTTATCCATGAAATCATGAAAATTCACTAGAATCTTTTCAATAGAAATTCCCTGCAGCCGTTGTACTTTACTTCTCAATTACGATATTGATGGGTATAACCACCAATACAGCTCCTTTCTCTCAGAAGCTGAAGTCTTAGATTTTATTCTTTTCCAGCTTGCTTTGCAGTACCCGCCCAAGGGACCAGGGACTGCTGTGTCCTCCATAAGTGATTACTGCACTGGGTTTTTCTGAGTACAATAGTTAGACTTACTTTTTCTTGAGAATATTAAGCTTCATAACTTTACATGGACATCCACTTGCCCTTCCCCTTCTTGCATAACCATATAAAATACTGATAAAAGGTTGAATTAGAATGGTAAGATACACCTCATAGAGTCATTTCAACTATGAAATTCGAAATATCTTCTTTATACTCTTTGTTTTGGCACACATCTATATTCCAATTG
>NW_022106718.1:2326-3737 GCF_000313985.2 Echinops telfairi
AATGATGAGGGTAATTAATGTACAGATGTGCTTTACACAATTGATGTATGTATGGATTGTGATAAGAGTTGTATGAACTCCCAATAAAATGATTTTAAAGAAAAAAGAAAGTGCTTCAAAAAGCTAGTGGAAAATTCCCCTTCTCTCTTCATTCCATTTTTCCATGAACTTTTAAAAAGCATCCTCCTATGTCAGTTCCAATATTAACGAGTTATGTCATGATAGCTAAGTTCTTCAAATCCATGTTAATGTCTCAAAGGCTACTGGCTCATGCCTGGCACAAGTAGGCCCTCCACAAAGATTCATTCCTTAATCATGAGCCAGAGAGACAGAGATATCTCTAGAGGCTTTTCACACAGCATCTCTGGTGGTAGAAACAGTGTGCTGGTTGGCTAACTGAGAGAGTGGAGGGTCCAGTCTATCTAGAGATGCTTTGGAGGAAACCACTAAAACCCTACGGAGCCCAAGTCTACTCTGATGCACATGGGGATGCCAGGGTTGGAGGTGATCCACTGCTTCTGCTGTTCCTTGTTTTGTTTTTTTTAATTACTTTATTGAGAGCGCTTATAATTTTATTACAACCCATACATCAATTATATCAGGCATTTTTGTACATATGTTGCCATCATTTTTTCTAGACAGTTACTTTCTATTAAGCCCTTGATATCAGCTCTTTTCCCCCATCGCCCCCACCTTTGTGTCCACTTGATTATATGATTATAAGTTATTATTATTTTCATGTCTCACACCAACCTCTGTCTCCCTTCCCCTATGGTTTCCGTTGTTCTTTCCTCTGGAGGGGTGTGTGTGGTTGTGTGTCCATCAGTTCCCCCTTCTTCTCCCCGCCCCCCTGCCCCCGGCTTCACCCCTCCCATCTGGTTTGCTTTTCAAAGAGAATTCCACCTGTGCAGGACAAGTGAATTGGCAGTAAGAATCCAAGAGAAAATGCAATGGGACCCAGACCTCCAGAGACCACGTTTGCCTGGACTTACCTGAAAGCAGCAGGCCTCTCTGCTCCTCATTTCCCTCTCTTCTTTACACGGACTCTAACAACCCTGTGGCCAAAACTTCTTTGAATCAGAAAAACAGATTCTTCTGAATTTTTCTGATTAGATGATTATGCTGGATTTCATCCCTCTTTAATGTTCGCTAGTAAGCGGGCTCTGCCCTTTTTCTGTTCTGTGTGCTGCCTGGTGACAACAGTTCATTAAGTACAAGATTACAAGTGCCATCAGCTTTTTACTGTAATGCTTCTAATTATGTTCATCTAATAAATTATATGGAAGAAAACAGCAAGAGACTACGCAGAGTAAATTAGCCTGCTAACTTATAGCCTAAATCAGTGGTTCTCAACCTTCCTAATGCCGCAACCCTTTTAATATAGTTCCTCATGTTGTGGTGACCCCCCAAC
>NW_022106719.1:0-1009 GCF_000313985.2 Echinops telfairi
CAACTACTCCCTCAATACAAGAACACTTTGTTCTATTAAACTGACATTCCATGATGCTCACCTTCCCAATACGATTGCTGAAGACAAATGTGTGCATAAGCAAGTGTCGTGAAGAAAGCTGATGGTGCCCGGCTATCAAAAGATACAGCGCCTGAGGTCTTAAAGACTTGAAGGTAAACAAGAGGCCATCTAGCTCAAAAGCAATAAGGCCCACATGGAAGAAGCACACCAGCCTGTGTGATCATGAGATGTTGACGAGATGAGGTATCAGACATCAAAGAACAAAAAATCTTCATTTTGTGCTCACCTTCCCCATACAAATGCTGAAGACAAATGTGTGCATAAGCAAGTGTGATGAAGAAGGCTGCTGGTGCCCGGCTTTCAAGAGATATAGCATCTGGAGTCTTAAAGGCTTGAAGGAAAACAAACTGCCATCAAGCTGAGAAATAAAAAAGCCCACATGGAAGAAACACACCTGCCTGTGTGATCACAAAGTGTCAAAGGGATCCGGTATCAAGCACCAAAGAACAAAAAGTCATATCATTGTGAATGAGGGGGAGTGCAGGTTGGGGACCCAAGGCCCATCTGTAGGCAACTGGACATCCCTTTGCAGAAGGGGTAGTGGGGAGGAGACGAGTCAGTCAGGGTGCAGTGTAGCATCGATGAAACATACAACATTCCTCTAGTTCTTAAGTGCTCCCCGCCCCCCCATTATCATAATCCCAATTCTACCTTACAAACCTGCCTAGACAAGAGGATGTACACTGGTGCAGATAGGAACTGGAAACACAAGGAATCCAGGACAGGTGAACCCTCCGGGACCAGTGGTGAGAGTGGTGTTATTGGGAGGGTGGAGAGAAGGCAGGGCAGAAAGGGGGAACTGATTACAAGGATCTACATATAACCTCCTCCCTAGGAGATGGACAACAGAAAAGTGGGTGAAGGGAGATGTCGGACAGTGTAAGATATGATAAAATAATAATAATTTATAAATTATCAAGGGTTCATG
>NW_022106719.1:2087-3690 GCF_000313985.2 Echinops telfairi
CATCTCCACTCTCTTAGGAATATCAACCTTCTTTATTTTAAAGCTTCCTTGGAAGAAACCCGTTGATTGGTATGTTTTCGTACATAGAATATAGCCTTAGATTTACACATGCACCTGAATTCTATTTCACAGCTTATAGGATATTTGACCTTGTTTAATTAGGTAACCTTTAAAGCTTCAGTACGTACCCACCTATTTCATCCGTTAAAGTGCTCAATACATGAGGTCTCTACTAACCTATCAATAATTGAGGTTGTCATTAACTTGGTTGATAAGTTCCCACAAGTTGGTTTCTGTTCATAATGACCCTATATAAAACCAAATGAAATTGGCCACCCGACAGCCATTGTTATGTTTAAGCCCATTCTTGCTATGTCTGTGTCAACACACCTCCCTGAGAACCTTCTTCTTTATCAGTGACCCAAGCCTAAGGTCCTTCTCTAGGGTCTGGTCCCTCTGATAACATGCCCAAAGCCCTTGAGCTGAAGTCTGACCATCCTTCATTCCAAGGAATATTCTGGCTAAACGTTTCCAAAGCAAATGTCTTCATTCTTCTAGCAGCCCATGGTATATTTAATGTTCTCCACAAATACTATCATTCAATTGCATCAATTCTTCGGTCTTCGTGTTTCACTGTGCAGGCTCTGCATGCATCTGAGGTGATTGCAGAGACCATGCTCTGGGCGAGGCATGCCGTAGTCCTTTAAAGTGACCTCTTTTCTTTTAAATCCTTTAAGGAAGTCTTGACTATGCGAAGGCATTTAACTCTTTGGATCACCACAAACTATCGATAGCCTTGAGAAGAATGGGGATTCCAGAACACTTCATTGTGCGACGGTGGAACTTATACATGTACAAGAGGCAGTTGTGCAAATAGAACAAGGGGTTGCTACATGATTTAAAATCAGGAAAAGTCTGTCTCGGGTTGTATCCTCTCACCGTACTCATCGAATCTGTAAGCATGAGCAAATATTAGGGAAACTGGATAATATAAAGAAGAATGAGTCTTCAGGATTGGAGGAAGGCTTATTAACAACCTGAGATGTATAGATGACACAACCTTGCTTGCTAAATTGGGAAGGACTTGAAACACTTGCGGATGAAGATCAAGGATGACAGTTTCAGTATGGATTACCACTCCATGCAACGAAGACCCAAATCCTCCCAACTGGACCAATAAGTAACATCATGTTAAATGGAGGAAGATCGAAGTTGTCAAGGATTTTGTCTTGTTTGGCTTCACAAGCAATGCACATGAAAGCAACAGCCAAGAGGTAAAGGTACACATGACACATTGTGTAGGGAATATTTCCTGGACAAGACTTCTTTAGAGTGTTGGAAAACAAGGGGAGGGGGGGATTTTGAGGAGTAAGGTGCACTTGACATCGTGCAAGGAAACCCAAAGAAGAATCGATGTGTTTAAGTTGTGTGCTTGTGACAAATATTGAAAGTACTAAGGCCTGCCAAAAGGACAAACAGATCTGTCATGAAAGAAATACAGTCAGTGTTCCTGAGAGGCAAGGGTGGTGAGACTTCGTCTTACAAACATAGGCTATGTTGTCAGGAGAGACCAGTCCCTGGAGAAGGACATCATATTTGGTAA
>NW_022106720.1:0-1357 GCF_000313985.2 Echinops telfairi
GGCATTTAGTAAGGCCAAAATTATCACTGGATCTTGGTATCAAATGAATGCTATCTTGATATCATACCTTCTATGTTCTAGAAATGTCTCTCTAAAGCTGGATTGTTTGTTGTTTTTCTTTTTCTTCTCTTGCTTATTTAATGGAACTTTTCAATAAGACCATATGTTTTAGTTTTTTGGATTGATTTTACTTTTTTGGATTGATTTTATATTATTGGATTGATTTTATTTTTTGGATTGATTTTATATTATTTATAAATATTCTTGGTTTTTTAAACTCCTATTTGTAATTGAGCTAGATTTGATAACCTATATTTTTCAGACCATTAATAATAATTACTAATAAATAGAATGTTAATGCTATAAAATACAAATAAATAATAAAATTTTATCATTAAAAATTGGCATTATAAATATATATTTTATGACAATATCAATGAAAAAGTAGGCTAACATTGGAGATTACTTTTTTGTTTTATTTTATTTATTTTTTAATCATCTTATTAGGGGCTCCTACAACTCTTATCACAATCAATACATACATCACTTGTGTAAAGCATGTTTTTACATTCATTACCCTCATCATTCTCAAAACATTTGCTCTCCACTTAAGCCCCTGGCATCAGCTCCTCTTTTCTTCACCTCCCTCCCTGCTCTCCCCTCCCTCATGAGCCCTTGATAATTTATAAATTACTATTTTGTCATATCTTGCCCTGTCCGACATCTCCCTTCACTCACTTTTCTGTTGCCCACACCCCAGGGAAGAGGTCACATGTAGATCCTTGTAATCAGTTCCCCCTTCCCAACCAACTCTCGCTCTAAGCTCCCAGTATGGCAAGTAACACCACTGGTCCTGAAGGGATCATCCACCCTGGATTCCCTGTGTTTCCAGTTCCTATCTATACCAATGAACACCCTCTGGTCTAGCCAGACTTGCAAGGTAGATTTGGGATTATGATAGTGGGGGTCGGAGGAAGCATTTAGGATCTAGAGCAAAGTTGTATTTTTCATCATCATTGCATCACACCCTGTCTGGCTCGTCTCCTCCCGATACCCCTCTGCAAGGGGACCTCCAGTGGCCTACAAATGGTCTTTCGGATTCCACTCCGCACTCCGCCCCCTCACTTGCTAAGGTAAGATTTTTTGTTCTGAGGATGTCTGATACCTGATCCCTTCGACACCTTGTGATCGCAAAGGCCGGTGTGCTCCTTCCATGTGGGTTTTGTTGCTTCTGAGCTAGATGGCCGCTTGTTAACCTTCAAGCCTTTAAGACCCCAGACGCTGTATCTTTTGATAGCCGGGCACCATCAGCTTTCTTTACCACATTTGCTTATATACCTATTAGTCTTCAGTGATC
>NW_022106720.1:2479-3750 GCF_000313985.2 Echinops telfairi
AGACAAAAGCAGGCATCTAGTCTCAGGTCATGCAATTTTCTGATCACAGCTCCTAACAATGAGGTGATGCATCACTGAGGAACATCCTGATGCTCATGATCCATCTAGTGTCCCCTAAAACCCACGTTGACAGAGGAGGCCTGACATCAGTGGTTGTAAATTTTTTATGGCAGAGAATCCATTTCTGCCATATAGCATTGTTTCATGGCCATCCCATATCAACTGACACTCCCACAAGGATGCTCAGTGAACCACAATGGAAATTCTAATCCAGAGGTGTGTAGGGGTGGTAGACACATTTGTCTCAGCGAAGGTAATTTCACTTCTGCAGGTGAGAAACAAGGAGGGGCAACTTGTCATTGGGAAAAATACTTAGCATCACTCATTAAGCCCTGATTGGGAAATACACTTGGCATTATGTTCTTAATTAGGCACTTTTGACTGAATTTATATCTAGTCCTTGGGAACCCAGCAATCAGTAGACCATGTCCCTTTGAGGTGCACAACATCCTTCATCGGCCCACCAGAAGGAACTGATTTGGAAAGCGATAGCAATTGATCCAGAACCAATGATCCTGAAGGAAGATGTCTGAGCTGCACTGAAGGCACTAGCTAAACATCCGGGCTCCAGGAATTGATGGTATACTGATTGAAATGTGTCAACCAGCTAATGAAGCACTGGAAGCACTGATTAAGTTATGCCAAGAAATTTTTAGACAAATACCTGGCCAACTGATTGAAAGAGATCCATATTTTTCCCATTCCAAACAAAGGTAATTTTAGCAAATGAGGAAATTATTAAACAACATCATTAATATTATATGCAAGCAGAACTTCAACATCAATTGCAGCAGTACATCGATAGGTAGATGCCAGATATTCAAGCTGGATTCTGAAGTGGACTTGGCATTATGACTATTATTGCTTATGTCAGATGGACTTTGGCTAAAAGAAGAGAACACTGGAAAGATTATCTAGCAGTTTTCTGAGTCAGAGAAGCTATTTAATCTACATGAGCCTAACCGTCTTCATTTTTAAAATGGAGTTTCTATGCAAAATAATAAATTTAATGTACGTATAAAAGTGTCCAGCACAGTGGTTCTCAACCTGTGGGTCGTGACCCCTTTGGGGGTTAAACAACTCTCTCACAAGTGTTGCCTAAGACCATCGGAAAACACCTATTTATGATGGTCTTAGGAACCAAGACACCTCTCCTCTATCCATCTCCAGGCAGTCCACCCACATGCAGGTATGCCCACATACAAGTACCC
>NW_022106721.1:0-886 GCF_000313985.2 Echinops telfairi
CTTATAAACAAATTCAGGTTTATAAAGCCTACTCAGCCTCAATTTCATGTAATGGAGAGAGGTGAGCTGGGGGGCTGGCAGAAATGGAGCTTGGAAAGGGAAATTGATGTTATAAAGAGCAGAGTTTTGATAGGAGAGAGAAGCGAAATAATTCTAAATAGAATTGCCTTGAAGTCTTGTGGTCTTTTGAATGCACAGTCTTGGTCATCCAGGGGCTGGAGAAACCACAATGTCTTTATTATCTGTTCCTTACCATCTCCTGACTGCACCGGCCATTCAGCATTAGACTGCAGTAAGTGAGTGTGCGTGCATGCTTGGGTAGAGTGGTCATGCTCTGATGGTCTCGTTATGAGCCAAACTAGGCACCAAGAGGTTTCTCTCTTCATTAGGGCAGGACCACATTTCCATGAAGCCAAAGTTCTCTGCCTAGTTCTGCCAGAAACCACTGTGTGGCATTAGACATGTCCATTCTTCTATCTCTTGAGATGCCCAGTTTTCTTTGACTGCACAGCATCAGGGGTGACAGGTAGAAGTGCAGCGCAGAGTAGCTGCTTTGTACCCATACTTTATGAAAAAACACCGAGTCTCCAGTATTGGGGAACTAGATCTTACACCCACCGTTATATCCAAAGTAAAGAAAATTCAAAGTCACAGTGAGACACAATGCTGCACTAGAACAGGTCTCTCGGGCAAAGCGCAATGCATATAAAATTTGAGCCCCAAACTACATGATGGAAGCCCTTCCTCGACCTTCTTCCCTGGTCAAGCCATCTCCCAAGGACTAGCTGTGTGGTGTCTGGGATAGGCTCAGCCCTGCCCTAAGCTAAGCAGGAGACTTTAAGAGGGCAGAGCTTGGGTTTTAATATAGCAACTGGAGCCAATTTAC
>NW_022106721.1:2256-3750 GCF_000313985.2 Echinops telfairi
ATCTGGGCACAACTGGAGAAAAGATTGATTATTTTAGTTATTAAGCATCTCATACCAAAGCTCATTTTAAAAATTGTGTTGTTAATGAATTAGAGTCTTTTAAATTAAGGCTGAAGGGCAAATTATCAACACGATGTAATAACAGGAACAACTTGTCCACAGAGAATCATCTCTAAAATCTAGCTTCTTCACTATTGAGTCCAAGATATACAGAAAGAGGCTTCTTTGACCCCACCAGGATGGAGGTATTATGAAATGGAATGACGTAATGAGCCTGAGAGCCTTTGAGACAGGTAACACATGGTGCACACTATCTAATGAGAAGTAATACAACGGAATGGGAACACACGATGGACACTAGTTAATGGGAACTAGTAAGGTACAAAATAACGGTTGAGTAGAATGTAAAGAAAGGAGAAGGAGAAGAAAGACAGAGAGGAGAGAATCTTTCCTCACTATCCCACTGACCTTCACTCTGCCTGCCTTAGCATTTCTCCTACTGGGAAACAGAAAAAAGGTAGGATCCACTGAGGAAATGAAGGATTGGGGAGGGAGGAAGATTGGGAAGAGAGTAAATTAGCTTCTAGAGCAGGAAATAGAGTAGAACAGGGACAGGGGAGAAGGGCTGGAGAAAAGCACAGGAGAAAGAAAAAAGGAGGAAAGTAATAATAAGAACATTAAATTAAATCTGTTTGCTTCATTTATACTCCATGTTACAGAGCTCAGCCTCAGAGATCACATTCAGTCTTGGGAAGTGAGCCATTTGCAGCATTCAGGGAACCTATGCATAAGATCCCAACCACTGAAATGTCTGCACAGTGCAGTTCTTCTTTGATACATACTGGGCCACCATGACTCAGAATGAATTTGATGTCAATGAAGTTAATGGCAAAATGACGGGCTTCATTTCTTTCCCCATGAACTTTTGAAGACCCCATATATAATGTATAAGTACATATACATATATATGCATAGATCAAATATACACAAACATACTAACTTGTAATTCTGTTATAGGATATTATTTGAACACTTAGAATAGATTTTTTAAAACATATTTTAAGTTCCCCACATTCAAATTAATGACAAATAGGCTGTTGATTATTTTTTTTACTTAATATATCTGCTTTTCAGACTTTCATATTCTTAGGAAGGCCACCAAAGACTCTCGCATTGGCTGTGGAATTTGAAATTAAATCTACTTTGTTGTTTGCTTCTTTAATTTGTGCCTAAAAAACAAAATCACTGCCATCAAGTTCATGCTGATGCATAGGACAAGTAGACTTGCCCCATGGGCTTCCGAGACTGTGACTGTTTATGGGAGAAGAAAGCCGCATCCTTATCCCGAGTAGCAGCTGGTCATTTTGAACTGCTGACCCTGTAGTTAGTAGCCCATTGCCAATCAACTATGCTATCAGGGTTCCTTATTTGTGCCTAGCGTGGCACAAAAAGCACGAACTTGGTATCAGACATTCTCATTTGGATCCCAGTTCT
>NW_022106722.1:0-986 GCF_000313985.2 Echinops telfairi
TGCTCAGCCAGCGATTCCAGGCAAGGGAAGCAACTGTTGAGGAAATGCATTCTCTAAATTCCAGTTTCCTCTCAATTATCTGGGAAATTTGGAGGTGTGTGTGTGTGTGTGTGTGTGTGTGTGTAAATAACAAGGCATCGTGAGATCGCAGTAGGCTGGAGAATCAACACAGGGCACTGATAGCTCTTCATCGAATGGTTCTGTGTTCGAATCCT
Organism: Echinops telfairi; assembly: GCF_000313985.2. Classification (NCBI taxonomy): domain Eukaryota; kingdom Metazoa; phylum Chordata; class Mammalia; order Afrosoricida; family Tenrecidae; genus Echinops; species Echinops telfairi. Next base: position 216 of record NW_022106722.1, read on the forward strand.
TTAGATCCTTCATCCTATCATTCCCACTCCCCCAGAGTCTGCAACACAAACCCAGAAACCCCATCCACTCTCCTAGAATGGATTCTAACTCGTCGCACCCATCCCAAATCATAGCGACCCCGCAGGACAAAGTGCTGCTGCCCCCCAACGACCCCCCAGGCTGTCCGTCTTGCTGGAAGCCATCTGTCTTTACAAAGGCTTCACCCTGCAAAGCAACCGGGGATTTAGAACAAGCGGCCTCGTCAGAAGGACGGCCAAGGGTGCTCCTTAGGGGCAAGGGTGGTGAGACTCGGTCTCACGCACTGTGGACACGTGGTCAGGAGAGACCCGTCCCTGGAGAAGGACGTCGTGCTTGGTGAAGCGGAGGGGCGGCGACAGAGAGGAAGGCCCTGGACGAGATGGGTGGATGCGGGGGCTGCAGCCGTGGGCTCAGAAGTAAGGAGGAGGGTGAGGACGGCACAGTGTGTCATTCTGCAGAGCATCAGGTCCCTGGGAGTCAGGACACCACCACCTCTGGGTCAGCACCTGAGATCTTCTTCTCCTCAGGTGTACAACCTCAGTGCTGTTCTTCAATCCAGCTGCCCCTTACATGGAGGAGGGGGGTTGTGGGGAGAAGCAGCCGCCGCCCAGCCACTGAATCAAAATCTCCCAATCAAACCGGCTCCCCCGGAGCCAGTGCTGAGCCAATGGCCACTCCTTGCAGGCTTCTGAGACGGCACATCTTCAGGGGAGCAGATGGCTCCACTTTGTTACCTGGGAGCACCTGGCAGG
>NW_022106722.1:2681-3738 GCF_000313985.2 Echinops telfairi
GGTGACACGGACAAGGATCTGTGACCGATGCAGGCACCGCCATAAAGAATAGGCAAGTTACAAACGAAGTGTACGTTGCAGCATCTAAATTCCGACAACTTTCCGCCTAGCCTACTTTTCAAAACACCTACCAGTCGCAAACCCTGATCAACCGGCAGGAGGCTCAAGGTTTAGCTGAAAAATAACCTGATTTTGGCCCAACAATCCACTCAGCCCCTGAGCAGACCGTTCCTGGTGTTACTGGTGATATCAAAATTGTCACCGTCGTTGTCAAATGCCGTGAATCAATTCCAACTGTTAGCACCCCCGTTACTCTGAAACAACCCGCCAAGCCATTGCCCTCCGGCCGATGCCGACTCTCAGTGGCCCCATAGCACAGGGTGTCATTGCCCCTGTGAATCTCGGAGACGGTACCTCATTACGGGCATAGAAAGCCCTGTCTTTCTCCCTTGGAGCTGCTGTGGATTTTCAACTCTTGGCCTTCTGCGTAGCAGCCAAATCCACCCCAGGACACCAGGAGGGCTCCTTAGCCCACGCACAGCAGGGTGAATCCTGCCGGTCCCACTCTATCCTCACAGTGCTTGTGATGTTTGACCCCAAGGCTGCAGCCGCTGTGTCCATCCATCTCCCTGAGCATCTTCCTGCCTTTTGCTGTCCCTAGACAGTACCAGCCAGGAGCCCTGGTGGGCTCATAGTGACATGTGCGGCTGTGACCAGCATGGCCGGCAGTTTGAAACCACAGGAGCTCCTCAGGAGGAAGACGGGGCTCACGATGAACATCTCGGAAATGTGATGTGTGAGCAGCACGTCAAAGGCAGTGAGCTAGTTCCTACTTTACTACGTACGGTGCCAGCACTGCACCTCCTTGATAGCATGCCCAAGGGTCATGAGACCATTTCTCCTTGTCCCCCCTCCAGGCAGACCTGATTTTTCTCACGGCAGTCCACAGAATATGCAGTACCCTCCAGCAGCACCAGGCAATCACAGTGGCTTGCTCGTTGTATCCACAATCGCAGCGCCGGCTAAGAAATAAATGCATCAAGCACCAAGGGTGGGG
>NW_022106723.1:0-991 GCF_000313985.2 Echinops telfairi
ATGCAGAATACAGGAAGAGCACAGGCCGGTGGGTGCAAAGTCTTGTGGAGCCAGTGGCGGTGGAAGCATCTCCAGGGCTCTTGCAGGTCTCCATGTGGCTCCAAGGGGCTTGTCAATAGGAAGGTGAAAGGTCTGGCCTTCAGGGAGAAAGAGAGGAATTTCCCAGAATCCTCATGAGAAGCCCATGCTCACAAGGTGGCTTCCAAGCCTGTGACCTGATTGACAGGCTAGACTCTACGCCTAAACTTATTTATCAAATTGGCATGAAATTATGTAACTACCACAGTTCTATTCAGTCTTCAGTTCTGTCGTCTGATAACTTGAGCACAAAATGAAACCTCTTCAAACGTTCTTTTACCACCCCAAAAGTAAAGCCAGTGACACCAATCTCCAGGAGTTGTGCCCCAAATTAAATGATATTAAGGATATGAAGTGTCCAATACATTGTGGCTACTACAAAATTAGAGAAACACAAAGAGAATGCACCGTTGCTAACACACAATCTTATGAATACAATATATAACATGGAACGTTATTTAATACGATATATAACATGGAACGTTATTTAATACAATATATAATATGGAATGTTATTTAATACAATATATAACATGGAACATTATTTAAATTTTGGCCATGAGTTACAATTCCATTTTCTCTTGAAGTCAAGAAACTATTCCATGTGCCAATTATTGCCATTCCTAGTAAAATGTAAGCATTCCTACAAGTTTTGTGCTTTTGAAAAAGCAAATACTCATATCTATCAAGTTGACATATTTAAATGGCTATATCATTGAATGCCTTCTTTCTCTCACTGCAGGTAACATAAGTGAGTTTTTAAAAAATATCCTTATAGATTCTATTTGTCTTTTTTATTGCAAAACCTGTACTCATGAACCAAATTATTCCAGTGCTCTTCTGTTTACCAAATTCCCAGGCAGTTTGACCAAAATTTACAAGAGCTAAGAAAAGAGGGGGGGATATATAGGCA
>NW_022106723.1:2506-3747 GCF_000313985.2 Echinops telfairi
TGTAGATAGATGATAGATAGATAGATAGATGATAGATAGATGATAGATTAGATAGATAGATAGATAGATAGATAGATAGATAGATAGATAGATAGATAAAATCATAAGTGTCCTGGTTTTGTTTCTATAGAGAACCCTAACACAACATGAGAAAACAGGATCATGACATTTCTCCTACAGCCAACAGCACCTAAAAAGCACATTAAGCCAAATCATTGGTAGAAGAGAATGTTCTTGTCAATTAACTTTGAAAAAAATCTGTCTTTAACTCATCATTACTGAAATTTGCTCATTTCAGAACCCTGCCAACATGTTTAGAGTAAATCTTCAATTATTTCAACCATGAAATATCCTCCTTTCCTCAATCTAGGCCTATTAATTTCCATTATTATGTTCTTTTTGGCCAATATCACATTAACTGTAGGGGAATGAGACAGACACACTAAAGGGGAGACTTGGAATCTGATCTCAATTCTGAAGGTTCAAGTGTGAGAAAGCAGTACAGCTTGGAAAAACGGGAAAATAACAGGCATAACAACTTACACTACTTAATGATTAAGGATAAACTAATCATGTAAAGAATGGCTTCTAAGGGAAATACAAGCTATCACTTAATATGAGGAGGCTCCTAAAAGTTCATGAAAGATGGAAATAAGAACAATAAAATTTTCCATGAACTAATATCCAGGAAACGGATATCAGGAAAGTTCCATAAAAGTGAACTGAGTCCTGAAGTGATTGGGTTTATATTTCTAATAGTAGAGGTAAATTTTGATAAATGATTCAAAGGAGCGTGCTGACCATACCTACTGGTAGTTAGGAGTACCAGTCTTGTGCTAGAAAATATAAGGAATGCTTAGACTTATGGAGGGTTGTAAAAGGTACTTAATGTGAGATGCGGTCTCAGGAAATACAGGGATCTAATCAACCTACGTGGATTAAGAAGCTGTTGTGCAAACAGAAAAAGAGAATAATGAGTGGATTAAAATCAGGAAAGGTTTAAGTTTGGTTTGCATCCTCTTACCATACTTATTCAATCTGTATGGTGAGAAAATCACCCGAGAAGGCAGATTATAAGAAGAAGAATGTGGTTTCAGGATTGGAGGAAGGCTTATTAAAAATGCGATACTCAGATGATACAGCTTTGCTTGCTGAAGGTGAGGAGAACTTGAAGCACTTTCTGATGAAGATCAAGGTTCACAGCCTTTAGTACAGATTACAACTCAATGTCAAGAAAGCCG
>NW_022106724.1:0-1213 GCF_000313985.2 Echinops telfairi
ACAGTACGGGAATAGTGCACACTCTGACCCCATCACTGGGGCGAAACACTAAGGGCATGCAACAGAGCAGCAAGGGGAGCAAAGTGATGAAATCCCTGGGGACTACCAAAAATAGACTTTGGAGACAGAGTGTGGCACCCCATCAGACTCAACTGGAAAACACTCAAAAAACACTCAAAAAGGTCAACAACAGACATTCAACTATTTCTAGGCTTTTCCAATTTTGTCAGTGGCTTTCTTTATGTTGTTGCTTATTGTTATTGTTTTATTGTTTTGTTGGCATTGACTTCTTTTGTTGTTTTATTTGGCTTTTCCTGGTTTTTGCACTTATTAATGTATCTGTATGTCTACCTACATAAGATAGGTGGGATAAATAATTCAGCGATGAAAAGAACAGGACCAATGGTTCTGGGGGCAATACAGGAGAAAGGGAGGTGGGATAAAGGGTGGGCGGAACCAACCCAGGGACAAGGGAACAACAAGTGAACTAAAATCAATGGAGCGAAGGGCATAGGATGCATGGTGGGGCTTAATCAAGGAAAATGCAGCAGTGAAGAATTACTAAACCTGAACAAAGGCCAAACATGATGGTGGGACAAGAGGAAATAAAAAAGGAAATAGAGGAAAGAACCAGGAGGCAAAGGACATTTCTAGAGGCCTAAATACATGCATGTACATATGTAAATATATATATTATATATATACATATATATATAAAATGAGAGGAGAATAGAACTATGTACTCATATCTATATGTTAAGAATTAAGGCTTCAGATGGACATTGGGCCTCTACTCAAGTACTCCCTTAACACAAGATTACTTTGTTCTAACAATCCGGCATTCTGTGATGCTCACCTTCACGACACAATTACTGAAGACAAAATGGGTGCATAAGCAAATGTGAAGAAATCTGATGTTGCCCGGCTATCAAAAGATATGGTGTCTGTGGTCTTAAAGGCTTGAAGAGAAACAAGCAGCCATCTGGAGGAAACACACCAGCATGTGTGATCATGAGGTGTCAATGGGATCAGGTACCAGTCATTTAGGACCCAGACAAAACCATACCCAAGATGTATGGGGTGGGTGGTATGGAGTGGAGACCCAATGCCCATCTGTAGACAATTAGACATCCCCTCACAGAGGAGTCACAGGGAAGAGATGAGTCAGTCAGGGTGCAGTATAGCACCGATGAGACACACAACTTTCCTCTAG
>NW_022106724.1:2710-3687 GCF_000313985.2 Echinops telfairi
TTACATCTAGTCAGATATCCTTGCCTAGCCGTGTACATCTGGGAAACTTTCCAAAATAATGGCCCAAACCCCACTGCACAGTCTAAGGCAGTACCACCCTGGTATAAACAAAGGCTAGAAAAAACTCCCCAGGTGATTCCAAACTGCATCCCGGGTCAAAACCTCTGCACAAGATGGATTTCTTACGGTCCCTGCGCGCTGATACTCACGGATTCTGTGATTACCGGCACTGTCTTGGCAAAAATCCTGCAGCAAACCAAAGACCAGAACCTGGCAATAAAACACGATAGCTCCGTCCCAGTTTTCTGTTTTCTAAATATAAAATCTATTTTAAAAGCATTTATGCTATTTTATTGCCACCTTCTCTAAGTATATTCCAAGGATTAGCTGCCCCTCGGTTAACACCCTCATCCACAACTCCTCAGGGCTCAATCCTTCCTTCGCTCGGATCATGCCCTCTGGTTCTGGTATTTGATAAAAGCTGAAAGAGTCTGGGAACATCTTTCATTTATATTCCCATCAGAACTTTGTGTAGCTCAACAGGGTCACCTCTGAGTCTCTGCTTTTGCAAGGAATACAGATCTGCTTTCTACAGCTGGGCTTTCGCAGAGAATGCTTGCACCACTCCACACACATGGCCCTGCTCCTACCTCTGCATGTCTCATTCGACATTCAATCATTGATACTACCCTTCACAGCCGCCCTTCTCTTGTCCCAAATATTACTACTAAAAATTTGGTGTATAAACAAAACAAGAACAAGATCATTATAATCACTACAATACCATGGAGAGATCGTCGGGAATATAATTTTTCCTCCTAAGTACACTGTACAAAAGGACTGGGCATTGTTTCATCCTGTCGCTCTGGGTCAGCACTGACACAGTGGCACCAAGGAGTCATAGCCCCTAGTCTCCTCCTGCCACCATTTGTGCTCGTGGTGACCCCACGTGTGTGACAATAGAACTGGCCCCATTC
>NW_022106725.1:0-994 GCF_000313985.2 Echinops telfairi
GATGTTAATTACTGCTGTAACCCTAGCCGTCTGCCCTCAGAAAAGCAGGTGATATGTTCCAGGTGATGGCAGCAGGCCAGAACAGGAGATGATAGTAGATAGATAGATAGATAGATAGATAGATAGATAGATAGATAGATAGATAGATAGATAGATGATAGATAGATAGATATAGATATGTATTCCATGTATGACAGAGCAGGCAGCCTTCCCCCCATTTTTCTCACAAGATGGTCTATTTGGGCACAAAGGGAACTTACATTAAATCTTTCCCAGTATGAACAAAACAATATTCCGTTTCCTCGCTGGGACTCTGCCAGTGGGAACTGGTATCTCCTTCTCTATTTGGTACACAGTCAGTGCTTTAAATCCCCTTTCAGGTAATGCTAGATGCCCTAAGATGTGAGCTGCTTCCAATGCATTTCGGTATAAAATCAATTTGATAAAGTAAACATAGTCTTTTCAATAAATGATGCTGGAGTAGTTGCACCATCAGCAAACTATAAACCTTAACCTAAAATTCAAAACTTATAAAAAATTAACTCAATATAGACCATAACCTTAAGTATAAACCTGTAAAACTCTTAGAAAAAAACAGGAGAGAAACTTTAGGATCTAAGCCTACACAAAAAGATGTTTGGCTTAACACCAAAAGCAAAATTTATAAAAGAAAGCAAACAAAAATTGAACTTCATCAAAATGTAACTCATTTGCTCTGTGAATGTTCGAGTAGAATAAAGGACAAAACATAGAATAAAGGAAAAAATGTATAATAACAGAAAATGTTTGAAAATAACATCTCTTGCAATGGGATGAACCGATATAATATAAAAATTTAAGCAAAAGCCAAGGATAGGGGAGGGTGAGAAAATGGGAAGTCTACACTGATGGATATAAGAAGGGAGAAAATTGTCAAAGCTTATTGTGGTGATGATTGTACAATCCTTCAGTGTGATTTAACTATTGGACTGTATGAAGTGTTAATTTTAGGTCA
>NW_022106725.1:2744-3746 GCF_000313985.2 Echinops telfairi
CTCCAAATAACTCTAAAATTCATTTCAAGAAGTATCACGTTCCTTAAATATATTTACGCAGTTACCATAATCTGTCTTGATCTCCATGTGATCTTTCATTTAACTCTTTGTTTATATGTGTGTATTCATTTAACATTTACTAAGTGGCAGGCTCATTACATGTCAAACCTTATTTGATCCTTCTAAATACACTATTGGATATGTCTCTTTTATGTGGATACTGTTAATATCCTCAATTTAAGATGTGTCAATTTAACACAAAAATGTTAAAAGACAATTGGAAAAGGAAAAAAATGTATGTTACTTAAATAAGGATAATAATGAAATCCTTATCCTCCTATGAAAGAAATTCTGATTAGCCAGAAAGAATATTAATATGTTTTTATGTATTTGTAAATGGAAAATGTGTTTTGTCACTTCTTTTTATTAATGAATCATATAATGGGGGTTCTTGCAAATATTATAATAGTCCATACACCCATTGTATTAAATGGATGTGTACAAATATTGTCATCAACAATTTTAAAGCATTATCTTTCTTCTTGTGCCCCTTGATAGCAGTTCCCCTTTTTCCCTCCCTTTCCTGACCTGCCACCCCCACGAGCCCTTAATATATTATGTATTGTTATTTATACACATCTTACACAGCCGCTTCAATCTCTTCACCAACAATTTTGGTATTCATCCCCTTTGAGGAGGTATCTCGCCATCACTGCTATCAATTCCCACCCCCACCCCTCCTACCTTTTCCCTACCCTCCTGAAGTCATTTCTCCCAGTACTGCGTAGGAGGAGCTTGCCTGTTCTGAATTCCATAACTTGAAAACTCTTGTTTATACCAATGTATGTAAACCAGCTGGATTTGGATGGTAGGACTGAGATCATAATAGTGAGGGGAAGAAGGATTAAGGCACTAGAGGAGTGTTGTGTGTTTCGAAAGTGTGTTAGTCTGAGTGGACTAGAGAAACAAATCTATGGACACTCTTATATGTATAGGAAAGAG
>NW_022106726.1:0-1210 GCF_000313985.2 Echinops telfairi
CGGCTCCCTACATGAGGCATAAGCACTTACTCCTCTATCTGATTTCATGTGTACAGTTTAATAAAAAAGGATTTCATACCAAACTGAATAGATAGGTGCAGCATGACAGGCTGCTTCCACAGACGAAGCTGGTGTCTTTTCAGGTGGTTGAAATAATTGCTGGAACCGCCAGCATGGCTCACCTTTGGGGAGACGGAAGGAAAGACAAAAAGAAATGTGAAATAAGTGAGGCGGGGGGGAGGACACACTTTACATATTTGGTTCATTTGTTTTTTGTTTTTTTAGAAATTCAAATGTGGTTATGATTGGTCTGGTCTGACGAGGGCTGCCTTGGGTTTCCTGAGCACCCATGGCTAGTCAATCTGTCCTCCTGGCAGAGAGCAGTGCATTCTGACTCTGGATATTGGTTGCCTCGTGCTGGCAGCTATTCTTCAATGGGGAATAGCTGTGGGAAGAGCAAGAGCTCCGTGGAGTGTGCCTCCTGGGGTCCACATGGTGTCCCCAATGGCTCAGAAGGGTCTTCTTGCTGAGAAGCTGTCACACGCTGTGTTTTTCAGGTGGTTTACCTCAATTTAGCAGGGCTTTGGTACCCAAAGTCTCATTCCAACAGGCATCTCACCATCTCAAGGAATGAGAACAGGTGGGCAACTGCATGTGGACTGGATTCGACCCATGGCTCACCTCTAAAGCACTGGACTAGGATCGCGGATCCACTAGTCATCCCACGGGAGGAAGATATGCCAATGTGCTTGGAAACCCTCCGGAAAAGTTCTGCTCTGTCCCACAGGGCACTTGAGAGCTGGGATTGAGTCCAAGGCAGTGGAATGATTTTACACAATCTTAGTATGTGAGGGGCATGACTTCTCATCAGATTCGCTGACTGTAGTGCCACTAAGGGCATGCAGGGGTGTGGTCTGAAGCAGGTGGCATAGTCAGAGGGAGTCACACCAAAATGACCACCTATCGATGAGTGTGCCATTTCAGTAGACATTTATTATTTTTTTCATAAAATTATCCTTGGTGTTATAGTAATGAAAACATTCTCGAAAGCCCAATTTACATCTATCCATATACCCATATACGCATATAGCTAAAACTCGATGCTAATTTACTGGTGGAGCTTCTAATGTGCTCAGATCAGAGCTGTCATTATTAACCCATTACAATAACACTCTAGACACACTATTGTTTTTGATGATGCCACTGTTTT
>NW_022106726.1:2737-3746 GCF_000313985.2 Echinops telfairi
TGAGCTTTCTAGAGTAGAAAGGGAAGATCTTGGGCGACTTTCTGATTGGTGTGCTTTCTGTTAGCTTGAGATTTTTGAAAGGAGGCGAGGAAACTTTGCGATTGGACTTTCCAGATGTTTAAGCAGTTTGGTGAGATGTAGTGGAAGTAAGAGGCTTTTCAATCTCAGAAGCAGTTGGAGGGTCCTCTGTGGTTTCCTACCACTTTGTCCGTTGATAGACTGTTCTTTGTGTAAACTGAGAAAATATCTGAGTTAGTGTCCTATGAAAAGAAGTGGTGGCAGGAAGGTGTTTGATTGAATTAGTGATTTTTGATCTAGTGAGCTCTGATGACCCAGTTCTTGCATTATCTCTTATCGTAGAGGATTGTTAAGCCTTGGACCAGTCCACAAATCTTCCCTGACTGTGTTTTCTGTATACAGTGGAACTGGTGGGTTAAGTAATGTCTCCATTCTCGTCTGATTCTTCTAAGTCTAGGATAATCCCATGATGAAATTGAACACAAACAAACTTCACTGTCTCATGTTCCCCAATTGCTACTTGATATGAGAACAGCAGTTTGTCTCTTTGAGATGGCAGCAAGAAGAAAGCAGGTTACATCAGGAGCCTTACCAATGAATACAGTCACTAAGTTATGAAACGTTCCATAATAACTAACCATTCTCTGTTATTCAAAGGTGACTCGGGGTTCCTCCTTCCTAGCATCTGTGTCTATGGCTCCAGAGACTGGTGGAGGTGAGCCCTCCTCTTTGTGTATCCCTGGAGTAAAGACTCTTCTCAGAATGTGGTCAGACCCCTGCCTCCCAGAACCTAAAGCCATTCACGACCCTGCCACTTAGGTGTGCAGTCATCTGGAAACTTTTATTCAAAGGAGCTGCCCCAGTCTTCACTGCTGCCAGGCGGATGCAGCTGCGGTTGCCCGGCTGCCCACGTCTATGCCACAGAGTTGGCATCTATGCCCTGGAACAACCTGAGGCCTTCCGTGCAGGTGCTTCCCCACTGCTGCTCGCC
>NW_022106727.1:0-1125 GCF_000313985.2 Echinops telfairi
AATTAGATGTCCCATTTTGAGAACACATGAATCGTTGGGGGTTTACTTGTAAAATCCCCAAGACAAAAGTTTGTCTGTGGTTTTATGTTGGACTACTTGGGTCCTAAAGAATTGGTGTTAAAGTAACGCGAGTTTAGGTGATTTGTGTTGTGTATCACGGCTTGGTTTTCCATTCGTGGTGGAGTTCGCGTTTTGGCTTGTTATTCTTGTTAGATTTCTCACTCTTTGCCAGCTTCACTTTGTCATGCTTGACCTTTATGCTCTGTAATCAGCCGCTAAGTCACCGTCTTTCAGTGTAGTTCCCAGCAGCATGTCTGATACATAGTAAAACCCAAACCGAACTCACTGCCATGGGGTCAGTTCTTACTCAGAGACACACTATTGTACAGGGCAGAAGTGCTCCTGTGGGTTTCGAAGACTGTCCCTGTTTCCGGGAGTAGAAAGCCTCATCGTTCTCCTGTGAAGTGGTTGGTGGTTTCGAATCCTTACCCTCACGGTTAGCAGCTCAATGCACAACCTCTGTGCTGCCCTTCCACCCCCCCACCCCCGCCCCCAGGGATCCTGATACATAGTAAGTGCTGTTTATATAGCTGCACTTAGTAATAGTGGTAGTCATGGTGTAGGATGTACTTATAGCAATAAATATTTCTAGTCTTAATCATTGTGATAGTTGTAGCAGCAGCTACTTTCTCTGATTTTGACTTCTAATCAATCACATGGCCACTCCCCGGATCTGGAACACATTGTTTCTTACAGAGATCATTAGTTCTGTCATGCAACCGAACCAAGCTAATCCCTCTCCTGTTTCAAACCTCCACCCCCACCCCACTCCCACCCCACCCCATCCCCAGCTCTCCTTTCTCAGGATAGTCTGGGCACCTTAACATTTGCACTTACTTTCTTGTGTGGGGAGCAACCCATAATGATCCTGTAGTAGAAAGTACAAGGTCTTAGTGTTTCCTAAGCTGAAGTCTTTGTGGGAGTTGATTCCCAGGTCTTTCCTCTTGTACAGTGGCTGGTGAGTTCAAACCAATGGCCTTTTTTTGGTTAGTAGAAGAACTCTCAAATTTTGCATCACCAATCTTTTTCTGCACTAAGCCATCCATCATTAGTTAGCTGCCAACC
>NW_022106727.1:3444-3745 GCF_000313985.2 Echinops telfairi
AACTTTGTGCCTGGTATTTTCCACCACATATACTTATACATATACCTATATGCATATGCATACACATCTATCTACACCTACACATATACTTACATTTACATGTTGTTCTCAGGTATCTCCTTGGCAGTTCTGACTCCTAGCGACCCTGTGTACAACAGAGTAAAACACTGCCCAGTCCTGTGCCATCCTCACAATGATTCTTACACTTGAGCTCAATGTTCTAGCCATGGTGTCAATCCATCTTGCTGAGAGGCGTCTTCTTTGTCACTGCCCCTCTATTTTACCAAGTACAACGTCCTTC
>NW_022106728.1:0-1007 GCF_000313985.2 Echinops telfairi
GTGCTCAAAGATCGACAATGGGCCATTGAAGAGATGGGGAAGTTACCTGGAAAATGTTGGAGCTTGGTTCAGAGAATTTAAGGGGAAGAGTTGGGATTGAGAAGGGTCGCTCAGAAATTTGTGCTTCAGGTTCTGACTGACCAGCAAAAAAGACCATGAAGTGGAAATATGCCATTCTTTGAAAGAACAGCTCCAAAGCGACCCAGGCTTTTTTCCAAGGTCATTACCAGTGACAAGACATGGTGCTATTCTTACAATCCCAGAAGCAGACATCAATTAAGCCAGTGGAAGAAGCCATTGTCACCTCACCCAGAAAAAGCTCTTCAAGTGAAATCAAATATCAAGATGATACTCATTATATATATGGGGGATAGTGCATTTGGAGTTCATTCCACCAGGTCAGACTGTTAATCAAGCTGTCTATTTAGAGGTTCTGAAAAGATTGCATAACAGTGTACAACAAAAAAGGCATGATTTCTGGCAGGCAGGGACTGGTTTTGAGACCACAGCAATGCACCTGCTCATGCAGCCATCTCAATGCACCAGTTTTTGGCAAAAAGCAGCATGCTTCTCTTGCCCACACGCCTTTCTCACCTGACCTCACTCCATGCAACTTCTTTTTGTTTATGTGAATGAAGAGGTACATGAAAGGACAATAATTTGATGATATAGAAGAGGTGAAGGATAAAATTAGAGGGGGAAAAAGAAAAGAAAAAACGAGGGAGGTTATATCAGCCATCCAAACTGATGAGTCTGAAAAATGGACTCCCCGATTTGACAACAAACTAGTACATGTAATGGAGAATGCTTTGAAGGTTGTTTTGTTAAAACATTCAAATACACAACTTTAAAAGAAAAATCCAATTTTTGGTACCCCCCTCGTAGAAATTAAGGATGCTAGAAATAGGAAATCATTTAACAAAACCCATAGAAAAAGGAAAGGATCCCTGGTGACACAGTGATTACATATTGGGCTGCAATTCAAAAGGCCAGTAGTTCTAACCACC
>NW_022106728.1:2867-3744 GCF_000313985.2 Echinops telfairi
TAAAATCATGATAAATAGAGAAAAGGTTCAAATTGTCAAGCATTTTGTCTTGCTTAGGTCCAAATTCAATGCTCACAGAAGCAGCAGAACCAAGAGATCAAAGGATGCATTGCTTTTGGCAAATCTGGGGCACAAGCCTCTTTAAAGTGTGGAAAAAAAGGATGTACTTTGATAATTAAGGTGCACCTGACAAAAGTCATGTATTGTTTGTTTCAATCACCTCAAATGCATGTGAATGCTTGACATTGACTAAAGACTGTGGAAGAAGAATCACTGCATTTGAATTATGTTTCTTATGGAAAATATGTTTAAAGTACAATGGGCTGCTGAATAAAGAAACACATCTGTCCTTAAAGAAGTATAGCCAGAAAGGTCCTTAGAAGCAAGGGTGACAAGAGTTCATCTCAGGTACTTTGGACATGTTGTCTGGAAAGACCAGTCCCTGGAAAAGGACATCAAGGTTGGTGAAGGGGAGGGGTAGCAAGAAAAAAGGAGGACCCTCAATTAGATGAACTGATACAATAGCTTCAGTGATAGGCTCCAAATTGACAATAAGTTTGAAGATGGTGCAGGACTTGGCAGTTTTTCTTTCTGTTGTACATAGGCTATCTATCTATGATTCAGAATCAACTTGAAGGCACCTAACAACAACAACAACAACAACAACAATAAATTACAACTTCAGAAAATCACAGTGCTGTTCTACTTACTGGAAGTCTGTTTGATCTCTCCTGACATTATGTCCAAAGTCTGTGAGATGAAGTCTCTTCATTATTGTACATCTACCAGCACAGATATACCCATTCGTCTAACAGGCGGTGAATTTGCCATACTACTCTCCAATACCGTAATCCAAAGGCATCAATTCTCCAGTCTT
>NW_022106729.1:0-1381 GCF_000313985.2 Echinops telfairi
TGAAAGATTGCAAGGAAGTGTAGTCTGGTTGCTGGTAATTAATGTAGTTATGCTGGTTAAAAAAAAAAGTCAAGGAGAATGTTAGAAAAGGTTTCCTGAAGCTAGAATGAGACTCTGAAAATAAATGCTTTTAATCTCAATGAACTAGGATATTCTTACTCTTATTTTAAGTCATCAACTCCTGCTTAAAGAAGGAGGCAGGGAAAAGAGATTTTATAGGGTGAGTAAAATGTGCCCCATGAAGCAAATAAAGCTACTCCTTTGTAAGATCTGTGAAAACTACCCTCTAGACATCTCTTTGTGCTTAAGGGCTAAAATTAAGGCTATGTTTCCACGCCACTGCCAAATGTATGCACTTGGATAAATTTGACTTGTGAAGTTGATTCTAGAATCTATTTTTCTTTATATAAAATCTTGATATTGGTTATATTTTAGTGATGGAGATATGTTTTCCCACATTTTTCAGGGGGAAAGTGAAAGGAAATGTATTAGAGGTCATAGTTTGCAACTAATATAAATGATTTTGTCTTCATAAAATAACAAATGTTTAAAATTAATGAAAATTCGGCCCCAATCCCAACTATGTGGACAGCTGCCCCTCCCCCCAGAAGAATTTACTGTAGAGGACAGCACTAAAGCTGCAGCTCGGGAAGAGGGACTTGTCTGATCAGAGCACACGGGAGTAAATGAATGGGGAGGAAGAGAGAGTGGAGCGCATCCTGGCCCACCACGCCTGGAGGATGATATCCCTGCTCTGAGCAGCCAATGCACAGAGTGGACCACATGGCTGATCCCACTATGAGACACGACGTCCCTCGCTGACCCATGGCCCTATGGGGGACAAAGCTGGAGACTCAGTGTCGGGATTGGCCTGGGCTGACCCTACCACACCGAGGCAAAACACTGAGGGCAAGCAGCAGAGCAGTGGGAGGGAGCAGGGCAGGGAGGTCCTGAGGAAGTACAAAGGATAGACTTTGGGGCCAGAGCATGTCACCCTATTGGACTCGACTGGAGGACACTCCTAGAGGTCAACAAACAGACTTTGAACTATTTACAGGTTTTTCATTTGTTAATTTAAATTTATTTATTTATTGTCATTTGTTTTTTGTTGTTGTTGTCATTGTTTTGTTTTCTTTCGTTGCTTTTTTGGGCTATATTTTGTTCTTTTGTGAACATTATGATCTCTGCAGGTATATCTACATATGATAGGCTGGATGAACAGTCTGGAAGAGAAAGCAACGGGACCCACAGCTCTGAGGGGATGTGCGTGAGGGGGAAGTGGGGGAAAGGAGGTGGTGTTGACCAACCCAGGGACAAGGGAACAAAAAGTGATCCAAAATCAGTGGCAAGGAGGGTGTGAGAGGCCTGGTAAGGATTCAGC
>NW_022106729.1:2124-3744 GCF_000313985.2 Echinops telfairi
GCTGGACCAGAGGATGTACACTGGTACAGATAAAAACTGGAAACACAGGGAATCCAGGACAGATATCCCTTCAGGACCAGTGGTGAGAGTGGCAATACCTGGAGGGTGGAGGGAAGGTGGGGTAGAAAGGGGGAACCCATTATAAGGATCTACATATAACCTCCTCCCTGCGGGGTAGACAACAGGAAAGTGCATTAAGGGAGATGTTGGACAGTGTAAAATATGACAAAATAACAATAATTTATAAAATATCAAGGGTTCATGAGGGATGAGGGATCGAGGTAGGAG
This sequence comes from Echinops telfairi, assembly GCF_000313985.2. NCBI lineage: Eukaryota > Metazoa > Chordata > Mammalia > Afrosoricida > Tenrecidae > Echinops > Echinops telfairi. The sequence goes on from NW_022106729.1 coordinate 2,413, forward strand.
GGAAAATGAGGAGCTGATACCAAGGGCTTAAGTTGAAAGCAAATGTTTTAAGAATGATTATGGCAACAAATGTACAAATGTGCTTGGCATACAATGGATGGATGTATGGATTGTGATAAGAGTTGTACGAGCCACCAATAAAATGATTTTTAAAAATTAATGAAAATTATTAAAGAGATTTTTAGTCCATATAACCACATAATATTTGAGGTCTATATACAATAAATGTTTCAAATATATAAGGGCTAGCAAGCCCATTAATGCAAGTAGAGTCATTCCATTTATGTTCAAAATCAAATTACTAAAAAGAAAATAACAGGAATTAAAAAATGTTGGCAGTGACATCAGAAAAGCAACTAATTTCTAAAATGTATGGAAAACTTTAACACCTCCACAAGAAAAAGACAAGTAATCCAATTAAATAATGAGTGGGGACATAACATTTCACTAAAGTAGACCACCAACAAATATCTTAAGAGATACTTGAGATCATCAACCATGCAGAGATGTAAATCAAAACAACAATGAGAATGTCACCTCACCCCAATATTAATAGCAAAGTTAAAAAAAAAACACTGAAATAACAAATGCTGATGCAAATATGGAGAGAATTGAACCCCCATCTATTGCTGGTAGAACTATACAACGGTGAAACCATTGTGGAAAGCTTTAAAAGGGTGGGGGTAGAAATACCATATAACTCAGCAGTTCCTCTACTTGGTATATATCCGATAGAAATTAGAGTCATGATACAAACATTTATAGGCACACCCATGTTCATCACAGAACTATTCACAAGAGTGGAAAGATAAGAACAAGCCAAATGTCCATCAGTAGAAGAATGAATAAACAAAGTTTGCTACATGAACACAATAGAGTACTACATAAACTTAAAGAATAATGATGCACCTGTGAAACACATCAAAATGTGGATGAACCTGGAGGAAATCGTTAATCACAAAAGGGCAAATAACGTATGAGACCGCTATTATAAAAGAGACCAGAAGAGGTTTTCACACTAAAATAAATACTATTTCATGGTTGTCAGGGTGGGAGAGTAACAGAGCAGTCCCTGGAGAGAAGTAAAATTAGTATTAAATTGGGTGAAGAGGAAGCTGATATGTGGTATGAGAGAGGTCAGTGGAAGAGATGGAGGCAGAAGATACTAGGACGTTTCCAAGAGTTAAAGGCAACAGAGGTAAATGCCATCATATATGGAATCCTAAAGTACTTGTGACATACAGGTAGATGTGTATATAGACAGTCAGACTGAGCTGGTGTGAGAAGGAAAGAGTATATATCCATAAATGTACATATAGGTTTGACAGGATA
>NW_022106730.1:0-932 GCF_000313985.2 Echinops telfairi
ATTATCCAACCCAGCAGAGTAGTAGAGTACCAAGGGAGCAACCATTGAAAGGAACAGTCGATGTCAACACTTGGTGTTAGAATAGGGTAAAAGAAGGAGAGAGGAGGGAGGTGTGTCTCCAGCTATCTCCTAGCATTAGGCCTTGGGCTAATCAGGAGTCAGAGCTTTTCTCCCTTAGGTAGCCAGAAGATGTCAGACATAGCCATTTTCAAAGCTGGCATAATGCTTTCCAAATAAAATTGCTGCTCTGCCATTAAGAAAAAAACTAAATAATGGTTATTGTGTAGGTAGTTACAATCCTCTGCCACGGAAGCTTATGAAATAATATAGAAAAATGGACTAAGTATTAAGGGTCTGAGAAAGAGTGGGAGATGATAGATGGCAGACATCATAAGAGATAGGAAAGATTCAATGGTCATGATGGAATTGGCCTTGGTATCTTTATTTGAGAATATTTCATTTAACCCCCTTAGGATTTCATACAATGTTTATTTAAATATACTATATATACTCATTTTTCAGCACATTTTTAATGCAGTTTTTGTGGCAAAATTAGGTTTCCCATCTGAAATCCGAATATATACAGTACATTTGTCCAAAATGTAGCTCTTGAGGACCTCTAGAGGCTTTAACCAGGGTCAACAAAAATGCATTAAAATAAATCTGAAGAAAGTTGGCCAAAAATAAAATGAATATTGGCAACTTTAAATATTTCAACAATTTTGGCAATGTGGACCAATTCTGGAGCCACATCAAATGGCACAACAGCAAGTTTTCCAATGACCCAAGGAAGCTCCTGAAAATGGAACAGTCACCATATTCCTTGCTAGTGAATTATGATTTCCATGCACATCTCTTCCAGCAAAATTTACCTGTTCCAGAGGAGACAACGTCCAGTGTTCATGATAAGCAGCAGCAGCTCTGGAAGCCAA
>NW_022106730.1:2752-3740 GCF_000313985.2 Echinops telfairi
ACTAAGATGTGCCTGACCCAAGCCATGGAATTTTCAATTGCCTCATAGGCATTTTGATTTAGTTTGTATCTTTTGTGAACTACATAAAAATTAACAAATTTTACCAAAATGCGTGTACAATTTTGCCTTTCCTCAAGCAGTATGAGAACTTAATCCACTTTGTGTCACCTCCAATACTTAATATTCTCAGATTTTTACATTGTAGCATTTTACTGAGTATACAGTTGTACTTTATTTTGATTTTAATTTGTATTTTCTTGATAGCTAGTCATATGAGCAAGTTTTTATGTTCTCATCAGCTGCTTAGTTATCTTCTTTGAGAAGTGCTCACTTTTTTATTAGATTTTCATTATTAAATTATAAATATTTTTTGTTTCTTATTCATGTCTTTTGTTATGTGAATGTAATCTTCTTTGTGGGGATTATGATTTCATTTTTAGAACATACCTCGAAAAGAGCTAACATTTTCTCTTTTGATACATTCATTCGACTTTTTTCCCCCTGTACATCATGTTTTTCTGTGTCCCTTATCTACTCCATGGATCTTCTTCTATAAATTGCTTTCTTCTACAGGGTAGAGCTGTATTTCTTAGCTTCATGCCTGATTCATTTTTAATTGATGGTGACACTTGGTACAAGGTTAGAATCCAGGTTTATTTTTTTAGATTGCCGTCCAATTATTTCATCATCATTTTGAAAAAATATTCTTCACTTTTTGAAATGTCTTAACAATGTTCTTAAAAATAAACTGACTATAAATGTGTGGGTAACTCTCCATGCTGTTGAATTGCTCAAAATGTCTGTTCTTTCATCACTAGCTCCCTCTCTTGGTTAATAAACATTTAAAAGAAGTCGTAACGAAAGATGGAGTATGTATCTTTGTTCTTCTCTTTCAAAACTACTTGGTTTTCCTCCTCTTTATCATTTCCAGATAAATGTTATAATCAGGTTTTCAATTGACAATAAAGAAGTTAAATTTTTTTTGTAG
>NW_022106731.1:0-1022 GCF_000313985.2 Echinops telfairi
CAGAAATTCCTCCTTTAAATATATTTATAAATAAGCACCAAGAGGTAAGTAGCATGTACAAGGATATTTAGCACAGCAATATTTGTAATATAAAAGATTAGGTAGGAACTAAACTCTCACAGTAGAATAGTTCAATAAATTCCAGCACATTCATTCAATAGAAAGCTCTGCAACCAAAAGAAGAAGAAAGCTCTATATCTCCAGATACAAAACACTCTCCAACTTAAATTGTTAAAAGAAAAAAGGAGGACAAGATGTATGGTGTGTTATAATTTTTGCCAAAGAATTTTAAAACTGTACGCATGTATTCTTGTAGATACTTAGAGACTTTCTAGAAAGAGTCAAAGGAAACTAGTATAGAGGTACCAGTTTCATTTTAATAGTGGAGAGTCAAGAATTTTTTCTAAAGTTTGACCCATCAAAAATAGTTTAAAATATATCTTATTCAGAATGATAAAAACTAAGCTATAAGTAGTCCATACAGTGCAGTAAATTATTTGTGATTCAAACTATGGAGAGCCTTGAAAAGGATGGGAATTCCAATGCAATTCATTAACTGTGCTCCTTTGGATCATGAGACCGTGATAAGAACAGAAAAAGGGAATACTGCTTGATTTAAAATCAAGAGAGGTGTGCACCAGGGTTGTATCTGCTCTCCATATTTATTCAATCTGTATGTTGAATAAAGAATAAGAGAAGCTGGATCATATGAAGAAGAATGTAGCATCAGGATTGGAGGAAAGCTTGTTAACAACCTGCGAGATGCAGATGACACAACCTTGTTTGCTGGCCATGAGGAGGACATGAAGCACCTGGATTGATCCTCTGATCAGGATTACAACTCATTGGAAAGAAAACCCAAATCCTCCCAAGTGAACTCATAGGTACCATCATGGTAAACCAAGAAAAGACAGACGTTGCCAAAGATTTCATCTTGTTTGGATCCACAATCAGTGCTCATGGAAGCACAGCAAAGAGATCAAACAACGCATGGAATTGGACAAAGCAGCTTGACAAGTTGA
>NW_022106731.1:2966-3743 GCF_000313985.2 Echinops telfairi
TGTGTGTGTGTGTGTGTGTGTGTGTGTGTGTGTGTGTGTATAGGGATGGGGTTAGTAAATCCAAAATCTGAACAACAGGCAACAGACTAGGGATTCCTGGTGTCTTAAATCCCAAAGTCCTTAGTACAGGCAACATGCTAGAGTCATCTGTCTATAGCCTGGAGGCAGAATACAACACCCTGGGGAAAACTTTCAAGGCCTTCAGTTGATTAAATGGACTCATTCACATGATGGAAAGTGATCTGTGTAGCAACTTCATCTATGGAGTGTGGGTCAGTGTTGGGCCAAGCACTGGACATCATAACCCGGCCAAGTTGACACATACAATTATCCACCACAGAGTACTTTCATTCTTATTTGATCACATTATGCCATTAGACTTTTTACATCAATGTTCTTCTGCCTGTTTTGTAAATTGTTAAAATGCACTGTTTGCATATAAGAGGGCTGCCTTAACAACTAAGAACTAGAGGAAAGTTGTATGTTTCATCGGTGCTATACTGCACCCTGACTGGCTCATTTCTTCCCTGTGACCCCTCTGAGTGGGATGTCCAATTGTCTACAGATGGGCATTGGGCCTACACTCCATGTCCCTCCCCATTCACCTTGGGTATGATTTTGTTCTGGGTCTTAGATGCCTGGAAGCTGATCCCATCAACACCTCATGATCACACAGGCTGGTGTGCTTCTTACATGTGGGCTTTGCTGCTTCTCAGCTAGATGGCCACTTGTTTATCTTCAGGCCTTTAAGACCCCAGATGCTATATCTTTTGATAG
>NW_022106732.1:0-1131 GCF_000313985.2 Echinops telfairi
AATCTTGTCTTTAGCACCAGCACTCCAGGGTGTTAATTTGCACTTAAATAAACACAGTCGATCACGATGGATCAAGCAAGGCACTGCTTCTCCGTAGTACACATGTACAAACTGAGCGCGGGGTAGGTGAAATGACTTGGACCTCATAATAGACACCACTGGATTTCACAACGGTCCGAGTGTCCATACACAATCTGAGAATCTATTAGATCCTTGCTGGGCTAATGAGGCCTCTTGCTGGGAATCCAACCCACAAGGCGAATGGGCAGATGTGAATGTTCTCTGGTAATCCAGCCTTGTCTAGAAAGGAGGCAATCAAGGTCATTGGCACCACACGCCTGGAGCATTACTGCAAGGGCAAGAGGCTTTTGTCCTTGGAGATCTGGGGAAGCTCACCTCACTCCTGCAAGAAGACGGAGTGACAAACCGGTCCCCCAAATGCAGCAAGCAACTAACCATCATTTGAATGGTCACAATAACTTTACTCAGTCCTTATCTCCCCAAAATTTCTGGGGTCCCTGGTGGTGCTGTGGTTAAGCATTGGGCTGTGATCCACGTGGTTGGCAGTTCAAAACCACCAGCAGTTCTGAGAGAAAAAGACTGAGCTTTCTACTCCCTTAACCGGTTACCATCTCGGAAATCCACAGGGGGTCACTATGCGTCAGCATTGACTCGATGGCAGTGAGTTTTGAGGGTTTTTTTCATAACTTTTTGTCTATTTTTTAATATGTATTATTGTCTCAAGAAAATTCTTTCTAGTGAATACACGTGGACATTTTTTTACTTTGAGAGAGCAAAGTCTAGTGATGATCCAATGACATTATTACTTGCTTTTAGAAGGGAAAAACAAACTAAATGTTTTCATTTTCCTATCTGCGCCTCAGTTCCAACAGGCACAGGAAATCTGCTGAATATTAATCCAAACCACCCACCGTTTGGCCCAAAGGAGGGATGAAAAGGAGGGATGGAAAATTTCAGGCCCCAAGGAATTTGGGGTGGGTAGGGAGAGACCTGGAGGCGGCGGCTCAGGAAAAGAAAGGCCCAGAGAGGGTGAGCTGGCACCAGGAATGCATTCTGACGTGGTTGCTGGTGTCAATCCAACGCTCTCCGTCCGAGGAGCAAGTCAAGCTA
>NW_022106732.1:2621-3742 GCF_000313985.2 Echinops telfairi
GGGAGGGGAAGCACTACTGTCTTAGTTATCGAGTGATGCTATAAAAAAAATACTACAATTGGGTGACTTTAACAAAGACATTTATTTTCTCAGAGTTAGAAGGCTAAACGTCTGAATTCACAGGGCCAGGGCCAGGGGAAGATTTTCTCTCTGTGTTGGCTCTGAAAGAAGGTCTTCATTCCTTCTATTTCTAGTCCCTGGCTCCTTAGAACTCTCCCCATAGCTTAGGATCGATCTTAGGTGACCAGATCTTAACATTGGTAAAGTGGGACACCATTGACCGTTGGGGGGGGGAGTCGATTAAAAATTTGGTCTAGATTAAAAAAAAAATTTTGGTCTATATTCCCCTTCCCGTTCTCCCAGTGTTCCCTAGCTTGTCATGCATTCTTTCCAAAAATCAGGACTTTTTAAAAATGCCATAGGATGCAGGAAAAATTGTTAAAAATTGGGACTGTCTGGCCAAAAATGGGACCTCTGGTCACCTTAATCTTACCCCATATTGACCTATCTAGGGGGCTCTCGTGGCACAGTGCATTATATACTGGACTGCTAACTGCAAGGTCAGCAGTTCAAACCCACCAGCTGCACTGAGAGAGGAAGATAAGGCTTTCTCCTCCTGTAAAGAGTTAGTCTCTGAAATCCATAAAGGCAGCTCTCTTCTGCCGTTTGGATTTTTAAAAAATATCCATCCATCCATCTATCCATCCATCCGTCCGTCCATCTGTCCATCCGTCGCTTTCACTCCCTTCCTCCAACTCTCGGCTTGTTTGTTTAATCTCTTTTTTAATCTCCAAAGAGAGTGACTCAAACACCCCCAACAGTAACCCTGCCTCATTCATCTAACACCGAAAGCACCAAATACCCAAATGGGATTATAAGCAGAATCACAGAGATCAAAATTGACAAAACCTATTTGGGGGAGATACACTTGAATCCATAACAATTACTTTTGGTTTTTCAGTTCCTGCCCGTCAACTTACCATAAATGCCTCTACAAACCTGAAACGAAGAGCTAACCTAGAACTTTCATCGGACATTTTTAATGCTGTTTACAGGCTCTGGAGTTCTCCCTCCTAGTAGCCTGTGGGAGCCCCTTAGTGAAGGAATTCTCTCTCCTGTGC
>NW_022106733.1:0-876 GCF_000313985.2 Echinops telfairi
ATCATGACAATGTTCTTTTTCATTCCTTCTATCAAATAAGGGTAATTTTGTGAGTTTCCATGAAAAAGTCTTAGGCATCCAACTTACAGCCCCAATTTTACTCATTGTGAGGTTTTTTATTGTTTCCTAATCTTAAAAAATCTTTAAAGAGCACCCAATTTGTTTTGTTAGTGGAAAAAAGGCTGGATTGAGATGGTTAAATCCCCAGGACCCTCAGTTTATTAGGGATGAACTAGTTGCAGGTATTGTAAATTATCCAAGTATCCTCACCTTGATGGAGCTTATGTTGGGAAATAAAATGTACCTATTTTATTTCTTGTAATTTCATTTTTCCAAGATTTTTTTGAAGTTCCTCATATCATTATGAGCATATGTAAATGAATTTTTTCCTTGTGGTTTGGGTGTCTGGGTTATTTGAATTTTCTGATTTCTTTTAAAACTAGTGTTTGCTTCAACTAGCCAGAGTCATGGATGGGCCAACTGAATGTAAACTGAATTACTGGGACAAACCTGTGATTGGAGACACATTTATGTCACATTTGACCCTAGTAGTCCAATACTGAACTGATTTCATATCCTCAGAGATTGTCCATTATGTTCCATATCATTCAAAACCTGATAAAGCATTCAAAACAAGTGGTGCTAAGTTGGTATTTCTAGTCTAACATCAAAAAGTTTAGTTCCCTCATTGCTTCAAATAAGCCAATATTATATTCAATATCAAAACATTCATTTTCATTTTATATAAAAATTCTCTCTCAAAATGACTTCCTAAGTTTTCAATTCAAATGTATATATAAAAACATTTAAAAATGGACTCATATGAATATACTCATGAATCTTGCTCAATTATCACATAGTTGAATTTAATATACA
>NW_022106733.1:2646-3742 GCF_000313985.2 Echinops telfairi
GATTACAATGGAATGTGCAAAGACTTGGAGTCAGAACACCAAAAGAGAGGAATCCATCCAAAATTTCTTAAGCTGAGAGACTGGAGAAAAAAATTCACGTCTAGATTTGCAGTGTTCAAGGAGTATGAAATGGCAACAGGCAGAGTGACATAGAGCACCAAGGAAAGTTGGAAGGAATACATAATCACTGTTTAAAAAAAAAGTTAACATTCAACGATATGAGGAGGTTGTATATTATCAATAACTGATAATTCTGAAAGAAAAAAAATTAAAACTGTACTGAAATAATGTGGGAAAACCAGGTTCCAGGAATTGGCAGATTAACAATTGAGATGTTTCAACAAATGGATACAATGTTGAAGCTTTCACTTGTCTATGTCTAGAAATTTGAAAGGCAGCCAACCAATTGGAGATCCAAAATTTTGTACATTCCAGGAAAATGTGACCCGAAAGAACATAGAAATTATTTAACAATGTTATTAGTACCACATGCAAGTAAAATTTTGTTAAAGATAATTTTAAAAGTGGTTTTAGCAGAGAATTGAAGGCAACTACCAGATAATTCAAGTCAGATCAAGATACTATTAATGCTGAGAACATACAGCTCTTGATTGAAAGCAGAGAATACCAGAAAGAGGTACAACCTATGATAATCAGATTATGAAAAGGTATTCTTCTGTGTCATAACAAATTATGGATATCACTTTGAAGAATGGAAATTTAATTGTGCTTATGTGGGCCTTCTATGAGGCAGTTACTTGAACAAAGCAAAGTAATAATGCCTTGTTTAAAATAGAGAAAGGTGTGTGTCAAGATTATATCTTTTCAACACACTTACTTAATCTGAATGCTAAGTAAATCATGAAAAGCTGACGCTGAACTATGTGAAGAATATGGCATCAGGATTGGAGGAAAACTCATAGCAACCTACAATATTCAGATCAAGTAACCTTGCTTACTGAAAGTAAAAGGGTCTTGAAGCATTTACTGATGAAGATAATAGGCTATGGTCTTCAGTATGGATTATATCTTTACAGAAAACAAAATTCTTGTGTAACTAGTGGGCTAATAACATTGAATACAAGAAAGGAAAAAA
>NW_022106734.1:0-1361 GCF_000313985.2 Echinops telfairi
CAGTTTCTCTCAGTCTTATAAGAAGTCCACACCCAAGGAAATATCATCAAGCTACCACTTGATTGACAGGTTGAACTTGGCTCTGAGCCAGGTGTGTCTAGTTGACATACTATCTGACTACCACGATTTTCTTTACTCTTCTTTGCTCCAGGCAGATGGAGAGCCATGGTTGCAGCTGAGATGGCCTTTCCCAAGCTTTTAAGGCCCCAAAGACTACTCACCAAAATATAACCGAGAGCACTGTCTTTGTGGACAACGTTGTGTCAATTGGCCTTGATGTTCTCTGAGACTATCATCATCGGCCTCCAGGGCCTGAGACTCATTCCCTTGTGGTGTTTGGTTATGGCTAAATAGTTTTCATAACGCTGTTGGGTTATTCCGGGTAGACTAGAAAAACAAATTCATAAACATGCATAGGTGTTAAAGAAAGAGCTTTATATACAAGAGCAATTGAATATTGAGAAAACATCCCAGCCCAGCCCAGATCAAGTCCATAAGTCGGATAGTAGCCCATATGTCTGATACCAATCTAGAAATTCCTCTTCTGACTCACACAATACATGCAATGATGCCCAAATGCAGTAAGATCACAGGCCAGTGGGTGCAAAGTCTTGTGGATCCAGTGGTGGTAGAAGCATCTCAGTGTTGGCAGGAGTCTCCATGTGCTTCCTTCAGTTCTGAGGCTCTGACTGCCATCAACCTGTCTCCATGTGACTTGTCAAAAAGAATGTCTCTCTGGGAGTGAGCCAGGAGAGAGAGTGTCTCCTGCCTCCATGGAGGAATACAAGAGTTCCCAGAATTTTCAGGAGAAGGCCATGCCCACACAGAGGCCCCATTGGCCTTGTCCTGATTGACAGGTTTAGACTCTACCCCTTCGCTCTTAATCCTCCCAAATTGAAAAATGATTGTATAACGACCACAGTTGCCCTTGTATGTTCTATATCCATGGATATATTTGCAGCATATGTAAATATATATGTAGAATTCTAGCATTTCAAATCAATATATATGCATTTATAACATATTCATATATATGAATATATGTATATATTCATTTGTGTGGTTCCCATTCAGCTTGGTAAGATGATGTCAAGCTTGGTAAGGTAGAAGGGAAATGAAAAAAAGGAAGGTCTTCAACAGGACAGACTGACCCAGTGGCTGAGGTCTTCAACAGGACAGACTGACCCAGTGGCTGACAACAATGGGCTGAAACGTAACAGCCATTGTGAGGATGGCCCAGGATTGGCCCGTGTTTGGTTCCGTTAAACACATGGTCATGGGTCAGAATTGACTTGAGGGCCCTTGACAATCAAAATGGAAGTGGCTTTCCTCCACCTGTTCAGATTGTACATCTGTGTATT
>NW_022106734.1:2271-3685 GCF_000313985.2 Echinops telfairi
TGGAGAGTAATATGGTTTTGGTAATTAGAGGGCCACCCTTTTAAGGTAGTGATTTTCTTTTTTTTCAACTTTAATTCTCTAAAGCAGACAAAAGTCCCACTCTATGCTCTACCTAACTATTTTTTTACCATTTTTACTAGAAAATAACTCTGGGATAACAAAGAATTAACAACAAGAACAACAAAATCTCGTTGCCATTTAGTTGATTCCAACTCCTGGTGGAATAGTGGTTACATGTGCAGTTGCTGACCTTAAAGTCAGTAGTTCGAAGCCAGCAACTATTCCTCAGGAGAAAGATGCGGCAGCCTCTTTCTATAAAGATTACAGCCTTGGAAGCTCTATGGGGCAATTCCACCCTGTCATCTAGGCTTGCTGTGATGAGTAAAGATTCAGAGAGGGATTAAATACACAAGTCAACTTTCTAGAAGCCTATATAAATTGCTTATTATTTACTTTATAGAAGAAAATTATTAGCTTCCATGCATGGTTTTACACTATGAAATTAAGCTCTATAAACTGAAAAAAAAACAAAACAGGCCACAAATTTTATTACACTTACTTTAATAGTATAAACAATGCAAATGTACAGGCATTATACAAAATAAAATGATTTAATATGTATGTTTTAGTGATAGAGAATGAGTCATGTTACAAATAACCACACAGAGCCCACACAGTTCTGTGGGTTATGGAAGATTCTTCAACCACTTACTACTTCATGGAACATAGTTGTTTCTCTTTCTTCAGCTGGTGAACATCAGGAATACCAAGTTGTCTGAAAAACTGAAAATGGACTCTTTGTCCCCACTGCAATGGCAGGTTTCGCAGCAGTCATTGCATATGAATGATACAAATTTAAGACCAGGGGAAATACTAAGGTGTCCATCCACCTGGTGTACATATGAATGGCAGCTCAAAGCTTTGAGTATTGGTAGGGCTTATTCTATCTACCAAGAATATTAGGTCAAAGCTAAGTCTTAGAAGAAAAGGTAGCCTCTTCATCTGGAGTCCCTCAGTGCCCTCCAATCAATGCAGAGTCATAGTGATGCCCGGTGAGTTTCTGAGACTGTCACTGTTTACAGGAGTAGAAAGCCCAGTCTTGGGTAAAGGATACGAGGAGCTGCTATGGTTTTGAACTGCTGACCATGTGGATCACAGTTCATCACCTAACCACTACACTACCAGGATTCCCATAGTTGGATTTAAGCACCTCATTTTAAGGCTACATGCTTATGTTGAAAAGAAATCATTTGAATGGGTTCAGTCAGGAACACAGCATTTTGAAGATAGGATTTCTTTACTGCAGGTGTGACATGCTTAGTGAACAAACTGCTACTGCCTAGATCACTAACAACGGAACGCAGAATTCTTGAATGATATCATTGAGATAGTTAACATTTATTGTGCCAACCAG
>NW_022106735.1:0-999 GCF_000313985.2 Echinops telfairi
CCTAAATCTAATCTTAATCTTAACCCACACCTTAGGCCTAAACTTAACCTTAATGGTAATCCTAAACCAACGCTTATCCTAATCCTAACCCAAACCCTAGGTTTAACTCTCACCCTAACCCTACCCTAACCCTAACCCTAAATGTTACGCTAGGCTTAAGGTGACCGGCTTTTAACACTGGTAATGCGGGACAGTGTTGATAAAACTCATATCCTGGCGAAATAGCCACATGGCAGCCAAAAACCATATACCCTAGCTTGTCGTTCATTCTTTCCAAAAATCGGTACTTTTTTAAGACACCACAGGACCCGGGAAAACTTGTTAAAAATCGGGACTGTCCCGCCAAAAGCGGGATGTCTGGTCACCTTAGTTAAGCCTAAACCTAAATCTAAACCTAACCCTAACCCTTACCCTAGTTGTAGTGCTAACTCTAACCTTGAGTCAAACCCAAACCCTAAACCTAAACCTGACCATAAAGCTAAAGCTAAATCTAACCCTTACCCAAGGCCTAACCCTAAGCCAACACCAAACCCTAAACCTAAAGCTAACCCTAGGCTTAACACTAACTATAACCCTAACTCTAAAACTAACCATAAGCATAGCCCTAAACCTAACCTTAGGCCCGACCCTAACCCTATGCCTTGCCATAATGCTAAACTTAGGATGAACCGTAAGCTTAACCCTAACCCTAACCTTATTCATAAACCTATACTTAACCCTAGGCCTGACCCTAACCCTAGGCCTAACTCTAATATTAATCCTAATGATAAACCTAACACTAACACCAAACTTAGTCCTTACCCTAACCCTGTAACTAGACCTAACCCTAATTCTAATCCTAACCCTAAACTTAACCCTTGGTCTAACTCTGGGCCTAATCCTAAATATAACTTTAATCCTAAACCTAAGCCTAAACAAAATACCTAACCCTAATGCTAACCCTAACCCTAGGCCTAAACCTAACCCTAACCCTAGGTTTAACCCTTAAACTAAGCATAA
>NW_022106735.1:2293-3561 GCF_000313985.2 Echinops telfairi
GCACAGGAAACTGCAGAATTCATGGTTTCCAATATCCTAATGATTATGGGAAATGGTAATGCTTGGTGACCATTGAAAAATTAGTGCTAGGGGCACTTTTGAAAGGACAAATGTAACTTTGGCCTCGCTTCACCAGCAAGCCCAGAGCTGTCTTCCCTGGCTTGTGGGGAGATGCTGGGTCAAGCCTTCCTTCTCAGCCTGACCGGGTGTCCTTTTGGTGGCCTAAATGGAGACGCCAAAATATTCTCGCTTCCACAGCCTGCTGGGAAGTCCATTGGCTGGCATTTGGGAGACACAAGGCAAATCCTAGCTTTCGAGCCAGACCGGAAGTCCATTGCTTCTAGTGAGACACCTAGTGAAGCATAATTTCCTCAGCCTGACCGGAAGTCCCTTGTCTGTGGTGCAGGTAAACACCTGGTGGAGCCTAGCTTTCCCAGCAGTCTGAGAAGTTCATTTCCTGGCTTGTTGGTGACGCATGGCAAAGCCCCATTTCCCCAGCCTGCCAAGAATTCTGTTTCCTGGCCTAATGGTGGACACTGGGCAGAGCCTCACTTTCCCAACCTGCCAGGAAGTTGCTTGCCACGCTGCCTGCTAGGAAGTTGCCTGCCAATACTAATGATTATGGTAAATGGGAATGCTTGTTGATCATAGAAAAAGTAAGTGCTAGGGGCATTCTTCACAAACAAATGTAACTTTGGCCACGCTTCGCCAGCATGCCCACAAGTGTCTTGCTTGCATGTGGGGAGATTCTGAGACAAGCCTCACTTCCTCAACCTTCCTTTAAGGGCCTTGCACGACTCTAGGGTAGATGCCAGGGAATGCCTTTATCCTCCAGCCTGCCAGGACGTCCTATGCCTGTCTTTTGTGTTGGAACCGAGCGAAGCCTTGCTTCCCCGGCCTGCACAGAAGTTGCTCTTTGGATTGTGTGGAGACACGGAGTGAAGTTGCACTTTCTCAGCCTGGACTGAAGACCCTTGCATGGCTTAAGGGAAGACTCTGGGGAAAGCCTCACTTTCCCAGGCTGACAGTAAGTCCATTCCCTAGCATTCATGGAGACCCCAGGCAAAGCCTCTCTTCCCCAGACTACCCAGAACTCTGCTGCCTGGCTTCGCGAGGTGCCAGATAAATCCTCACTTCCCCAGCCTTCCTGGAAGTGTCCTTCCTGGCTTGCAGGGAGACGCTGGGCCAAGCCTTGCTTCCCAGCCTGACCGGGAGTCCCTTCGGATGGCCTGAATGGGGACGCAAAAATATTCTCGCTTCCACAGCCT
>NW_022106736.1:0-1066 GCF_000313985.2 Echinops telfairi
AGATGACAGATAGATAGATGATAGATGGTGGATAGATGGATAGATAATAGATAGATAGACAGACAGACAGACAGACAGATAGATAGATGGATAGATAGATAGATGATAGATGATAGATAGATAATAGATGGTGGATAGATAATAGATAGATGGATGATAGATGATAGATAGATAGATGATAGATACAGGATAGATGGATAGGAACACAGATAGTAGAGAGCTATAATAGAAGTATACAAGGGATAGGCCCATACGATCGGATGTGATTGATGGATGATACACAGATAGGTGACAGATGGATAGAGTCACAGATAGATGAAGGGTCAGCAGGTGGGGGGGGGGCGAGGAACCGCAGACTGCCCTGCAGGTCCAGGGAGGCTGCAGCCCCAGGGTCTGCTGCCCACGCTGCTGCCCCGGCCCCTCCCACCACCGCCGTCTGGGACTCGACCCAGGGCTGCCTGTTGCTCATCGGAAACCGGCCGGGGCCTACAAGCATCGGTGAGCGCGGGCCTCCGACACACACCTGGCCTGCAGGTGTGGTAGATCCGGGCCAGGAGGTGTGAGCACTTCTCATCGCTCCAATCATGCAGGACCCTCGCCAGGACGAACAAGTCTGCGGCCGGCAGAGGGTCTTTAAAGAAGTCCCCTGCAAGAAACGGCACCGCGCGAGCAGAAGGCACGGGCACTGCCCTGCGGCCACGGCGCAATGGCGAGAACCCTGCTCCGACGGGGAGGACGGGACGGGACCTCAAATGTCCATGGGATGCAGGCTCTGGAGCTATTGAGACCGGGTGGCCGCTCCCCCAGCCCCCAAGGAAAAACCAAAACTAGGACCCCCCCCCAGGAGATGTTTTAACCCCGCGGGAAACTCCCCCTCGCGAGTTCCTTGAACCAGACGACCGTCAGCCCATGCAGCGTGCAGCTGTGTGGAGGGAGGAGGAGCGCGGGGTCCCCGCGGCAAAGAGGGAGACGGGATCCGTGCGGGAGATGGGGAGAGGGTGCAAAGGGTGCAGAGGTCGTTCGGGAAAGAGTTCGAGAGCGGCGGCAGCGGATTCTACACTTGCAA
>NW_022106736.1:2423-3671 GCF_000313985.2 Echinops telfairi
GCGGTTCGATGGACGGACAGACAGATGGATAGATGGATGGACAGATGGATGAATGGACGGATAGACAGATGATGGACGCATGTAGGAGTGGATGGCTAGGTACATGCAGGCATGTTTGCATGGGTGAAAAGTGTCTGCACAGAGGGACAGACAGGTGGGTGGGTGGCCAACAAGATGGATGGACAGCAGGCAGGGACAGGGACATTCAGATGGCCACCGGCTGGTTCTCCAGAGGACCCCGCCTACACATCCATGGACCCGGCAAATCCACCTGTCGGAGTGCCCACTGCATGCCAGCACTGACCACCCCAGGCCCCAGTGGTCAGGTCAAGCCGCCCCCCCCTCCCGTGGCCCCCCTCACGACTGTCCTACCTTCTTGGAAGCTGACCTGCTCCCGGCCGGGGAAGCAGCGCTCCCTGGCCGCCAGGACCACCTCAGGCATGTCCACCACCAGCACCGTGCAGGCGGGGTACAGGGAGGCGCACGTCGCAGCCAGCGCGCCCGGGCCACCTGCAGGCCCACAGAGGATGTGGGAGCCCCCCACCGACCTCCCCGCAATGCCACGGGGCCCTGTGCCTATGGGGGCACCTGTGATGGGGTCTCTTCCGACGGGGGGCACCCCTGGTTTCTCTGGGGCTGGTCACTCAGACTCCCTGTCCCTCCGTCAGCGGAGTGCCTCCACCACCCGGGTGCTCAGCCCTGCGGGCTCCCAGGACTCTGAAACCTCATCCTTCTCCCAAGGGGCAGCTGCTGGTTTAGAACTGCCGGCCCCGAGGTTACCCGCCCGTGTGGGCATCAACTGGACGGCCGTTGAGCTGGAGGCTTGGGGTTTCTGAGGTGACACGTCTACAGAACCACAGAGAGAGGACGGATGGGTGGACCAGGGACACAGGCATGGATGTACAGACGCATAGATGCTACACGGATGGACGGCGCTGCCCTGGGATGGACTCATCGGGGTCGCAGCGGTCAGACTGGCCCGGCCCATGGTCAGCATGTGCACCTGTGGCTGTCGGGTCCCCAGAGCGGGCCGACCGGACGGACGCAGCGGGGCGGGGGTGCGGGAGGAGGGTGCTCACCTCCGAGGTCGCAGATGACCGGGAAGGAAGACAAGTCGAAGGCGGTCATCACTGCCCGGCCGTGGACGGCCCACACCTCCTGCAGGCCCCGCATGAAGCGCAGCCGCTCGGCCTCAGACCTGGAGGAGCGGGCAGGTCTCCCACCACCGCCGGCCGTCGCAGGGCCCGG
>NW_022106737.1:0-876 GCF_000313985.2 Echinops telfairi
CCATCCTCACAGTGGTTCTTTGCTTGTGCTCATTGTTGCAGCCACTGTGCTATTCCATCTTGTAGGGGCTGCCTCTCTTTTGCTGCCCTTCTACTCTTCTACTTTATCAAGGTTTCTGTCTTGCTCTAGGCCAGTGGTTCTCAACCTTCCTAACTCCACGACCCTTTCATTCAGTTGCCAATAAAGTAGTGGACCTCCAATCATAAAATCATTTTCATTTCCATTTCATTTCTGTAATTTTTCTGCTCTCATCAGTTGGGCCAACCCTGTGAAATGGTAATTTGGACCCCGCACCACCCCCTGAAAGGTCACTACCCACAGGTTGATAGCTGATGCTCTAAGCCAAGTGGAGTATCTCTTAAGATTTACTTCAGCATATTTTAGATGCTCAAGTCCTGTTGTTATTGTTTTCTGCCACCGATTGGGTTTCGACCCATAGCAACCCTATGCACAATATAATGAAACGGGGCCCCATTCCGGGCCTTCCTCACAGTGGTTTTTGCTTGCTCTGTTGTTTCGGGCAATGTGCTATTCCATCTCGTAAGGGCTGCCTCTCTTTTGCCGACCTTCTCATGTACGACATATGTGTCTTTCTCTAGGACAGTGGTTCTTAACCTTCCTAATGCCACGACCCCTTCATACCGTTTCTCTTGTAGTGGTGAACCCCCAATCCTAAAATTACTTTCATTGCTACTTCATAATTGCAATTTTCCGACCGTTGTGAATTGGGCCACCCCTGTGAAGTGTGGTTCATGCCCCCAAAAGTTTCGCGACCCACAGTTTTAAAACCACTGCTCTAAATTAAGAGGAATTTCTCTTAAGGTATAGTTCAGCACATTGTTAAATGTAAAAGTCCTGTTTTTATTGTTGTTGGGT
>NW_022106737.1:2893-3689 GCF_000313985.2 Echinops telfairi
TCTAAATTAAGAGGATTTTCCCTTAAGATATAGGCAGCACTTTGTAAGATGCACTAGTATTGTTGCTTGTGTTGTTAGCTACTGTCTACTGGATTTTATCTAACAACTGTATGCACAATATAATGAAATGCTGCCCCTCCTCTGACATCCTCACAGTGGTTCTTTGCTTATGCTCATTGTCGCATCTACTGTGCTAATCCATCCTGTAGGTCCTGCCTCTCTCTTGCTGCCCTTGTCCTATACCAACATTTCTGCCTTCCTCTAGGACAGTGGTTCTCAACCTTCCTAATGCCACGACCCTTTCATACAGTTCCTCATGTAGTGTTGAACCACAAAGCATAAAATTATTTCCATTGCTATTTGATAACTGTCATTTTGCTACTGTTATGAATCGGGCCACCACTGTGAAAGGGTCATTCGACCTCCCAAAGAGGGTGCGACCCACAGGTGGAGAACCGCTGCTCTACACTAATAGGAATTTCTCTTAATGTCTTCTTCATCATATTTTTAAAGCACAATCCTGTTGTCGTAGTTAGGTGCTGTCGAGTGGGTTTTGACGCGTAGCAACTCCATTCCCAATATGATGAAACGTTGCCCGCTCCTCTGCCATCCTCACATTAGTTCAATTGTTTGTGCTCATTGTTGCACTCACTGTGCTACTCACGTTTTTGGGGCTGCCTCTCTTTTGCTCTCTCTCTTCCACTGTACCAAGATATCTCTCTACTTCTAGGGCATTGCTTCTCAACCTTCCTAATACCACGACCCTATGATACTGTTCCTCATGTAATGGTGACAC
>NW_022106738.1:0-1328 GCF_000313985.2 Echinops telfairi
AGCCCCTTGTGCAGCCACTGCTTCCATCGATCTTACGGAGACTGCCCCCTTACTTGCTGTCCCCCTAGTCCATCAGGCATGAGGCCCCTTTCCTGTTGCTAGGTGGCGTCAAGTCAGTTCCGACTCAAACAGACCAGAGCAAAACACTCGGGTTTGGCGCCATCCTCACAAGCCTTCCTATGGCAAGCCCACTGTGTCGATCCACCTTGTTGAGGGGCTCCCTCGTTTTACTGCTGACTCCATCAATCAAGATGTCCTTCTGCAGGCCTAGTCCCTTCTTTTAATAGCTAATGGGATGGGATGACAGTCTCAGCGTCCTTACTTCTAGGAAGCATGCGGCTGCATCTCCAAGATAGACGAGGAAAGCCTGCAAAGATCAGCTTGTAAAAGCCGGGAGCGATCACACAGGAGAACACATGTGGAGAAGAAACATAGGGTCTATCGACCTACGAGGGGGTACCCCCCAAAAAAAACAGAAAAGCTCCACCGGGTGGAGCTTTTGTAGGACGCACTTTTTACCCTGCTAGGTGAGCATCAGTAATTCTCTCTGAGTTAGTGCACCCAGTGGCGTTGCCTGGGAAGGTTCTCTCTGGTTACAGTGAATTTTTTCATAAAAGCAGTTTCGATCAAACCTTGTTTTTCTGTGATGGCCGATTTAAGAGAACAGCGTACAGCGGTGAAATTTTGTTTCCTGCTTTTGGGGGTGGGGTGGGGTATGGCACAGACACTGTTGTGATGTTGAACACAGCTTACAAGGGCAGGGCTATGGGAAAACTCAAGTGTATGCGTGGTTTTCTTGTTTCAAAAATGGTGCAATGTCGATTGATGACAAACTTCCTTCTGGATGTCTTTCAACTTCCCGAAAGTATGAAAATGTCGATATTCGTAGTGCATTTGAAGTTTGTTCCACCAGGTTTAACTGTTAATCAAGCTTTCAATTTAGAGGGTCTGAAAAGATTTCTTAACAGTGTGACAAAAGGCCTGATTTGTGGCAGATGAGGGACTGGCTTTGCCACCACGACAATGCATATTTGAACACAGCCATCTCAGTGCGACAGTTTCTGGCAAAAAAAAAAAAAAAAGCAGCATGCCTCACTTGCCCCAATGCACCTTACTCATCTGACCTCGCTCCATACGACATCTTTTTGCCTCCGTGAATGCAGATATGAAAGGATAGTGATTTGAGGATGCAGAAGAGGTGAAGACAAAAACGAGGGAGGTGCTGTCAGTCACCCAAACAGATGAGTTTGAAAAATGTTTCCAAGAATGAAATCAGATTTACAAACGTATTAAGTGTAATGGAGAGTACTTTGAAGGTGCTATGGTTG
>NW_022106738.1:2710-3740 GCF_000313985.2 Echinops telfairi
TGGGTTCCATCAATCTCAGCCGCTCAACCCAGTCTCTCCACTCTTGTCGCCCCGTCCAGGCCTCCACGACCCAGTGACAGGTGGTCACCACTCCTACCTGGAGACTTGGTGACACACACACACACACACACACACACACACTCACACTCTTCTCTTGGACCCGTTCTCTATCCCTCTTTCGGTTCGGGCCCTGTCAGGCCCCAGGGAATCTGGCTCAGGCTCCTCACAGTAAACCCCTTGCATCTGGTTTCCCAAGCTCTACGCTCCCGACCTTCCCTGGAGACCCAAACCCACACGCATTGCCTTCAAGTCAACCTGACCACCCTCAGCAACTCCATGTAGAGTTTCCTGGAACTTGCTAGAGCAGACTGGCTATCTTTCGGCTGGTGGGTTGGAACTGCAGACATTACGGTATCCCACATCACCACCGGAGCTCCTTATCGGCCACTCCTGGACTTCAAATGTAATCTGCCTGGCCAGTCTCAGAAACTGCCCTACAGGGTTGCTGCGTTAGCATCGATGGCAACGCATGTGTTTTGTATTTTGTTTGGTCAGCTTGGGAACTCAGCCCCTCCCCCTGTGCTTGTTCTCTGGCTCCCCGTTTCCCCTTAATGGCACCTGGAGACCTTCCCCAGCCCCATTCCAGATGGTTGTCAGACCTCTCCATCTCCTCTATCATCGTGGCATCCACTAATCGTGTCCTATTAAAGTACTGTCATCACCTGATAGGAACCTCACTCACTGATGTTTACTTACTTCCTACTCCTGCCTCTGTTGTACTCTTTGTCACTTTCTGACTTGGGTGCAGATCTGGGGTGTGTGACCCTCTGGACGATTCTGCCTGAAGGGCTAGCTGGACACCTCGGCTGGAAGGTCATAAAGCTACTGAAGATTTCTTGTATCTCATAAATGTTCCTTGTTTTATCTGAGGGTTCTGGGCCACATTTATATCTAGTTACCATCCTGTGACTTGAATGATGGAAAATACCTGGGAAAGTACCGAATTGGTGCCTAAAAAGCAAAGGTACTC
>NW_022106739.1:0-1151 GCF_000313985.2 Echinops telfairi
TTCTTAAACTCTATAACTGATTACATAAAGCACAGTGTCCCCATGGCATCCACAAGATAATACTCAGAACTATATAAATTTTGTTCTATAGAAGGGAAATGCACACACAAATGACTTCTATTAGGATGAGAATGAAAAGCTAAATTAATCTTAGCTGACATAACAAATGTTTAAAGTAGTATAGAAGTTTATTTCTCTTATTCATATCTATATCTGGCTTCCTGCAACCCATATATCAGTTTGACATACTGTGGTGACTTGCATGTTGCTATAATGTTGGAACTAGGACACTAGTATTTGAAATAATGAAAGATTCACTCGTGATGGATAATTTTAGTGGAGTTTCTAGACTAAGACAGATTAGGAAGACATTTCTGGCAATTTATTTTTGGAATTAGGGATTTACAACAAAATATCGACTAATATAGTGCTGGCAGATGAATCCATGACATGGAAAGGCACTAAACAATAGTCATGAAAACAGACTTAAACACCAATGATCATGAAGATGGGACAGAATCAATAACATTAGAAAGGAGCTGAAACAGTAACAATCAACAACAACAATATTTGGCTTTAATCACTTTTGTATATGTATACTGTATTCGTGTTTGTCATTTTCTTTTCTCTATCCTTGTTATTTCTCTAAGTGCTAAGGCTATGTAATAAATAAATGAGACAAAAATTCTGATTTTAGAAAGCATACTGTCTAGTGAGGAAATGACAGCATACAAATTAATGGTACCATCTAGTGTCATAATATATTATCACAAAAAGTAAACAAGGGAAGTGCTTAGATCAACGATTCTCAACCTGTGGGTCCCGACCCCTTTGGGGGTCAAACAACCCTTTCACAGGGGTCACCTAAGACCGTCGGAAAAACACATATTTCTGATGGCTTTAGGAACTGAGATACTGCTCCTCTATCTGTCTCCAGGCGGGTCTGCCCACATGCAGATATGCCCACATACGAGTACCCTGCATGAAGACTGTTACCCATGCTACACCATGCTTCAAGACAAAATTTCTTTTATTTGTCATTAGAAATAAATATTTCACAATATATAATTACATATTGTTTTGTGATTAATCACTATGCTTTAATTATGTTCAATTTGTAAAATTGAAAATACATTCTGCATATCAGGTAT
>NW_022106739.1:2115-3676 GCF_000313985.2 Echinops telfairi
TTTAATGGTTCCTTGGAGATAGGGGAGATTGGGAGGGGAATGGGGAGCTAATAGTATGAGTACAAGAATGAAGAAAGTGTTCTGAAATGGTCTGTGGTCATGTCTGTACAATTCTTCTTCATGTGATTGGACTACTGAATTGTGTAAAATGTGAATTATATACCAATAAAACTGTTGGGGCGGGGGGAGATATCTATCATGTGGAAGCAGTTTTGGAATTGAGTAATAAGCAAAGGCTGGAAGAGTGTTAGGGTTCCTAATAGTAAAGTCTAGATTGCCTTGAAGAGACTATTGGTGGAATTGTGATTATTAAAGGCATTTTGGGTGAAGGCTCATATGGGAGTGAGGAAGCTAGAGATGATACTGATAGCAAGAAGCGGTGGCCTAGAAATGGTGGCAACAGAATTAAGAGACATAAGCAAGATGGTGCAGGAACTGAATCATGGAGCAAAAGGGATGAATGCTTTCAGGCTGAGGTTAACAGGTAAAATGGGTTGTCTTCAGGTCTCCTCATGGGTTAAAGAGCTTTGTAACATTTGCCTGCGTGGGGCAGAGGGTGGGGTGGATTTTTGAGAGACCAAGGAACCAGAAAGCAGAAGCTAGAGTGACAGAACAGAAAACAGAGTTGCCCAGTCTTAAATGGTAGGGCTATGACCTCTGGGATTTCAAGGTTTGAGACTATAGCTTTGGGGATTTCTATGGGTGGAGCCATAGCCATATAAGTTTCAAGGAGTCAGATCTTTACTAAATCTGTTTTTGAGTATGGGGCTGCTATTAATGAGTGCCACAGGGTTGGGATCTAGTCTGCTGCTCAAAGCTGAGGGGGCAAGGCTGCCATGTTCAAGTGGCTGACAAGTAGGGCCTACCTAAGTCAAGGAAGTGGATTCGCCTCTAAGACAAACTATGAAAATGGGGTTGCTCAAAGTCAAGTGAGCAGAGTTGCTGTTCCAGTGAGGCTGGGAAATGGAGCTGAAGTCCATGCTGAAAAGACTTCATAAGAATCCAGAGGGAATGGTCCACACACGGAGTCTGAAGGGCAAGGTTACCATCTAGATAGTTTCAAAGAGCAGAGGATGGTTTTCAAGTCTTGAGAGCTAATGTAATGTGTTCTGGTTTTGAACTTGATTGATAACTATTATTTTTTTCGCCTTTCCTTCAATTTCTCTTACTTGTAATGGAAATTTCTGCCTGGTTCTTGTTTCCACCATTATATGTTGGAAACAGATGACTTGTATTTTAAATTTTACAGGTTCACAGATGAAGAGGAGGTAATCCCCAGGAGATTTTGAATTGAATTTGATTTAAGATTTCTGAGATGATATAATGAGGTGAACATGCTTTATCTGTGACAAGGATATGGCATTTTGGTGGCCAGATGGTGGAATGTTATAGATTGAACTGTGTTCCCCCCAAATGTGTCAATTTGGCAAGGTCATGATTCTCAGTATTGTGTAATTATAATCCCTTTTGTGATCTAGTGTAATTATCCTATCAGTTGTAAAATCTAACTTCTAATCAAAACTATCAGTGATGGTATAATATCCACATGCCTACAAGAAAG
>NW_022106740.1:0-993 GCF_000313985.2 Echinops telfairi
CAACTCTTTATATTTCATCACAGGTAGTGCTAATCCAAAGGCACTGTCATAAAGTCAGTTTTACTTCAACTTCAATCGTTATGGCTTTTTATAATGAAGATTGTTTAGTGGTGACCTGACACTATTTTCTACTGCATAAATAACTTCTAAAACCAAAATTATAAAACTTGTTGCTATGGAGTTAATTTCAACTCATGGCAATGATGTGTTGCAGTGGAGAACCAGGCTTCGTGCCATTTAGTACTAACCTGCATGAGTCATATATAAGCAGTCATTAATTCCTGTGGATTCTAAATTCTAAACATTTAATATTCTCTCTAACTTTAGATAATGGTGGGTCATTATATTTTGACTAGAATTCTACTTGAAACTGAACCAAATAGGTCATTCTGAGAGAAACTCACTGAGTACTGTAAAACATAGTCCACTATTAATTCATGAGGAGTCCGTGTTGGCACAGGGTATTAAATATTTAGCTATTACTGGAAAGATTGGAGGTTCAAACACACCAGCCACTGTTCCTTGGAAAACAGATAAGTAAGCCTGCCTCTAACTTATCATTTCAGAAAAGCTGTGGAACAGGCCTACTCTGTCTAATATGGTAGCTATGAGTCATAATCAACTCTAATGGCAGTGGGGTACTTATTCACAAATATGAACTTCAATGGGCTCCTACTATGTCAAGTAATTTTGCATGGTGAAGAATAAACTGAAAACCATACAAAAGTAGATCAACTATTTCAAAATCAAGCAGTTCCCATTTTTTGGAATTGTGTGGCAGCTACATAATTTGGTGTCAATTTGGGATTTAAGAGGATTAAGAGAGAAGAGGTGGAGTCTTCTGTCAATCAGGTCATAGCCATTGAGCCTTCTGTATGGGCATGGCCTTTCCCTAAGGATTCTGGGAATTCCAGTATTTCCTCCTTGGAGGCAGGAGACATTCTCTATCTCCTCACTTCCTGTGAGCCATCCCTGAGGAGAAGTCACATGGAC
>NW_022106740.1:2012-3738 GCF_000313985.2 Echinops telfairi
ATTCTTATATTCTTTAATACTAAACGCCTTTACATTGTATTTGAAATTTACTTAAATTTCTCTATCAAAATGGAATCCTCTTTATATCCAAACTATCACTCCTCTTAAGTTACAGTTGATGAGAATATAGCAAATTCTTTTTGAAATGAAAAGTACTGAGCTTTTATTTATAAGCAAATTGATTTGCAAAATGAGAATCGCAAGTAAAATTCAGTGTTCTATTGACATTTAGGCAATGACTGTAAGGAACTTGAAACCCTGAGAGTCACTATGAGATAAAGTTTATTGTGTCAACCTGGCCGATAAACATATGTGGGGTTAATTGAAGGGTAGAGAATCCAATGGCTCAGTGAGACTCACCTTTCTAGTTCTCAGATCACTTGCTCTCTGATGGTCCTACCAGGGATAGCTGCTTTAGCCAGTTCCCTGCTTCAGCTTGCAAGACTCAGTTCCTGCAAGATAGCCCAGATAGCCCTGAGGAGAAGCCACATGGACCTACCCTGGAGCCCTGGGTGCTGGAGCAGCCACGTGGAGACCCCTGCCAGCGCTGAGATGCTTACACATTTACTGATTCAGCTTTCCTCCTGAAGTTGGTGTCATTGTGTGTGTTTTGTGAGATAGAGGAGGACTTTGTAGATTGGTGTGGGACATATGGGCTAATGTTGGACTTATGGGCTTGGACGGCACTGGGTTGGGATGCTTTCTTAATGTACATTTACCCTTTATATAAAACTCTCACTTATACATATGAGTTTCTGTGGATTTGTTTCCCTAGTTTACCCAGGCTAACACACACTATGAGTGGTTTTTCTCTTTTGCTGATAGTAATAGCTCACCTCCTGTTTCTGAGATAGCTTATTTTATTTTCACAATTAACCGTATTAACAATCACTTACATCTGACACATATAATCCAATCAATATCTTCTCCCACTGACTTACCTAGACCCATCAGGAAAATGAAGGTCATTTGGTGAGAGTAAAAAAGGCGATGGCTAGAACATCCATAATAAATATTTTACTGCATTGCACCCACTTTAATTGTGAATCTCATTAGGAACAGATTCCTTGATCATTTCTTAAGTGCTCTACCTGGCTGGGCTGGGATGAGTCTCATCAGGGTGAGGTGGTTTGCAGGCTTCTCTGACCGTTCTCTATGCATCTTCAGCATAGTCTTTCCTCCCTTGGACTCCGTTGGGTAAGAAATAATAGATTGGAAGATCAAGGAGCTGAACCAAAGTAAGAGACTTACCTGACATGATAAGGAATCTGAAACTATGGTGAGATATTAAAGTCATATTTTTCTTAGTATATTATTTTTATCCCATGAGGATGAAGTTAGTGGTTGTTTGAATGATTAAAATTGTATATCATAGTGCTTGATGTTACAAATAAGTGTAACAATAATGACTATAATTAAAGCCGTTTATAAAATCAAATGTAGTCTAGATCCTGTGACTGTGACTTTGAGTAACCAACTAGAGCTGCCTAAAAGGTCAGCCATAGGAGGGATAGAATGAAGCTATGCAACTTTTCAAAAGATTTATTTATTAGTTTGTTACACTTGAATTGAAGAGTTTTTACTAGCTACTGACAGAGAACCTAAAAAATGCATTTTCTTGTAAGACATCAATGGGAATTAAAAGCATGAAAGAAAAACATTAAGGTACCTCTATAATTTAGGACAGCTGTTTAAAAACAATGGAATGGTTACTAGTGGTAATAAA
>NW_022106741.1:0-1078 GCF_000313985.2 Echinops telfairi
TTAACATTGCCAAAGCGGGACACCATGGATAAAACTCATATCCTGGCAAAATAGCCACATGGCAGCCAAAAACCGTCTACCCTAGCTTGTCGTGCATTCTTTCCAAAAATCGGGACTTTTTTAAAGCGTCGTGGGACGTGGGAGAAATTGTTAAAAATCGGGATTGTCCCGCCAAAAGCGGGACGTCTGGTCACCTTATTCCTGGCTCTTCTGCCCCAGACCTTCCTTGGCACTTCTAGAGCATCCCTTTATTGTCCGTGTTTTACACACCCTGTTGGCCCTTTCTTACCATCTTTTCAGCTTTTCCCTAGCCACATCATAAATATCTGGTGGCAGGGAGGTACCTCATGTTTCTTTGTATTTCCTGTGAAGAGTACCAGAAAATAAAACAGACCCACTGCCACTGATGAGCCTAATTGTAACCAATAGCAACCCTGTACGAGACTGCAACTGCCCCTTAGGGCTTCCAAGGCTGAGATCGCCACAGAAGCAGATTGCCATGTCTTGCCCCCCTAGAGCAGTTGGCGAGTTTGAACCACTACCTTTCTGGTTAGCAACTGGACACTTTAACTGCTGTGCCTCCATGGCCTACTGTTGGACATCATTGGACCTACCCCATGGACATAGTTGTTGGCAAACAAGAGATGCTCACTGTGTTTGATCATGTGGGGACCAGAGAGCCCATCGCTGGCGATGGACCTGAGATTCCCAGAGGCGAGATTCGCAGAACTTCCTTTTCACAGACATGACTTCCAACCAATAACAAAAGCACCCCAAGTAACCACATTGAGATAGCTCTCCCCAGGACAAGTGCATTTTGCGGTTCGTGAGCACCACGCCGTGCCTGTTCTGGGTTTTCTCAAAGCCCCATTCTTTCTATACCATTGTCCAGCAGGCCCAAATCTTCAGGCCCACACAATAGGCTCTTCTTCAAGGAAATAGGTCCTTGGGGAGTCCAGCCCTCACTCTGTTCGTCTAGAGGGGAAAACAAAAGGATAGGATTGGTATAGAACTTTTCAGCCCCAGCCAAACATGTTTTCTGGAATAATCAGGAATAATCACTCAGGCAGCAAGAGCA
>NW_022106741.1:2774-3687 GCF_000313985.2 Echinops telfairi
TTTTTTTTAAAGTAAATGATCATTCTCTTGGGAGATACAATGCTCTCTTTCTGAGGAAGTGTGACATTGGGACACATTTAAAATAACCCCTGACAAAATGAACTGGGTGAAAATGCTCTGGGGGAGAGTTAAAGTGGGCGACTTTCCTTTTAGCTCTATTTTGTAGCGTTAACTCACCAACAATATCACCGCTTGGCCAATAATGTGACCTGTTGCTCAAAAGTGTGCTGTAAAATATATTGAGGGATACTCCGCCAACGATGGAAACTCAATAGCTGACCTCCTTTGGTTTGATTATTTGTCCCTTGTCAATAATCCATTTACAACATGACTGATGTGTTCCCAAGGGTCCACCTCTCTTTCCTACCCTTAATATGCTTCCATAGGTTTTGTTTGGGAAAACAAAAGGAAATCATTCATGGAGCGGGGGCTCTTGGTTTCCAGAGGATTGTGAAGGTGAGAACAGAATGCTCCGGTGGACAGAAACTTGCTGAGTAACCTTGGGGAGATTTGGCCACCCCTTGACGCTTTAGTTTACACATTCCCACAGTAATCCTTCTCAAGCAGAAGATTGTCACCCTCTTAAAGCCTCCCTCCGAAGAAGACCGTGATTAAGACTTCATGACAGAGGCAGCTGGGCTGCGACAGTGGCATTCCAGGTCCCCAACCCTGCATTCAGCTAAGTAGACACCCCTCCGTTGCGCAAGCTGTTAAGTGCTCAACTAGACTAAGGTTGGCCTTTTTTAACCCCCACAGAGCACATGGGAAGGCAGGCATAGAGATCTGCTTCCGAATGGACCAAGCAGCACAGTGCTACAGGGGATTGTCCACAAGTCAGACTCAACTCACATGCAACAAATGCCACCAGCAACAGCACCTAATACTGCTAAAAAAAAAACAAAAACAAAAAAAA
>NW_022106742.1:0-1092 GCF_000313985.2 Echinops telfairi
AATGGTCTGTCAGTTCAGTGTGGCCATTGAAAGGGATGACCGACCCAGAAGAGCGCCATGGGAGGGACAGCTGATATCAGAATAGGGTATGAAACAGCTGAAGAGTGGAGGCAGGCATGTGCGACCTCTGCTTCATAGGGCTGGTCCTTGGCCAGAGGTGCAGTTGGGTTTCCTTCTCCTGTGTGTAGCCAGAGGAGGTCAGAGCTGATCTTCCACTATTTCCTCCAAGGAAAAGTCAATGAGACACATTTGATTGATTTCAGAGAACAATGAGCAGGTCTGTTTTAGGATATTTGGGAGGAAATTTAAGTGTTTAGAAATTACTTAAAGATAGCCCTATTTTGGGTGGGTGAGGGAGGGGATAAAGGGAAGCTGATATCAAAGAGTTCAAGAAGAAAGAAAATGTTTCGAAACTGATGGTGGCAGCCATTGTACAATTATGCTTGATCTCATTGAATTTCAGATTGCTTAATATCTGTAAGAGCTCCCAATAAAATGATTAATTAAAAAAACGACAGCTCTGTTTTTTAGCATTTGAAATTTGAGAAATTATGGAAAGCAACTACGGATTCTCCAAGACTATTCAGAGTCCTGGTGTAATTACGCACCCACTTCAGGCTGAAACGGCGTGGCATACGGGGGAAGGAAGCACATTGAATGTTTACTGAGGCCACATACATGCCAGGTATTGTCCAAGTTCCCTTCACGCAGACTTTGATACTAAAGAGAAAGAAGGCAGAGGCATTTTTGAAGCCTTACATGCCTTTTGAAAATGGGACTATACTCTTAGAATATTATCTATAATTTAAAAATATAATCATTTATCAATAGATGTCATTTTATAAGGTAATCTGGTTTCTTTTTAAAAGACTCATATAAAGACCCTTCTGAATTCTAACTTTACACCCTTCACAAGTGACCACATTCTCTGAGTATGACTTTCCTCGCTTGGAACATAAGGACCTAGACAGTGCTTCCTGTTGTCGTCATCAGTTTCACTGGGTTGGCTGAGGCTCGTGGGGACCCTGTTTACCATGAACCAAACCTTGCCTGGTCCTGGGACATGTTCAAGATCATTGGCAAGTTCCAGTG
>NW_022106742.1:2356-3736 GCF_000313985.2 Echinops telfairi
TAATCCCAGAGCAGTTTCAATTGCAAGAATGTTCATTTTTAATCTTTCCAGTCTATCTTAAATATATTTTGCAATGAGAGCACCAAATTTACTATTTACTAAAAATACAACTACTGCATTGTTTAATTCCAGGAAAGATGTGCACGAAGGCTGTATCTTTTCGCAGTCTTTAGCTAGGCTCTCTGCTGAGCAAATAACCTTTGAAGCTGGACTACACGCAGAAGAATGAGGCACCAGGATTAGAGGGAGATTTACTGACAAACTGCCATATGCAGAAGGCACGGCCTTGCTTGCTGAAAGCAAGGAGGAATTGCACTGGCTGATGAAGACCAAGGATTGCAGCCCGCGGTGTTCAGGTGACCTGAGACTGAAACAAATAAAACACATTTCCTCCCAACATAAACAACATCACGATGAACAGGGAAAAGATTGGAGTCGTCAAAGATTTAATTTCGCTTGGATCCATAATCAGTGTTCATGAAAGGAGCCGCAGGAATCAAACAACCATGTAGTGCGAGCGGCAAATCTGCACAAAACCTCTTTCACGTGTGGAAGAGCAAGGATGCACTTGGAGCACTAAGGTGCACCTGACCCAAGCCATGGGTTTTCCATCGCGGCATATGCGTGTCAAGGTTGAACAAGGAATACAGAAGACTGAAGAAGAACTGATGTATTTGAATTAAAGTTTTGCTGAAGGATACTGCATGTACTGTGGACTGCCAAAGGAACAAACAAATCTGTCTTGGGAGAAGTACATACAGCAGAACGCGCCTCAGGACCAGGGAAGGCAAGACTTCCTCTCACGGCTTTGGACGCGTCAGCAGGAGAGACCAGTCCCTGGAAAAAGACATCATGCTTGCTGAAGAACAGCGTCGGCAAAACGGGGGAAGTCCCTCAGTACGATAGCTAGAGGGACGGACAGAGCGACTGCAACAATGGCTCAAACATAAGAACTGTGAGGGTGGCGCTGGGTTCGGGTCACCACGGCATGGAATGGAGGGCACCTAACAGCGGTCACAATTGGGAAAACGTCAGGCATGGTTTTAAGCATGCGCCGAAGCTTTGGTTTTAAAAACACAAATTTGTCCAAATATATGTAATGTTGTTTCTTTTTCTCTTTTTACTTTCTTCCCAGCTTGCCTCCTTTTCTTATGTGTCTCTTTTGTGGTATTTATATATGTTGTGGTATATATATATATGTATGTATGTATGTATGTATGTATGTATGTATATCATAAATGCAAATAAATAAATATATCCTGATATATATGTCATAAATGTAAATAAATAAATACATCCTTATATACGTAATAAATATATATCATGATAAATATGTCATAGATAAAAACAAATATATATCCTGATATACAGTGAACCCTC
>NW_022106743.1:0-1078 GCF_000313985.2 Echinops telfairi
AGTAGACCCCCAATGAAATAAAAAGATTAATTGCGCAGTACTATGAAAGACTGTATTCCAACAAATTCAGTAGTTTGGAGGCATGCACAAATCCCTGGAAAATCACTCTCCCAAAATTAACAAACATGGACATTAAGAACTTGAATAGACCCAGAGCAAAAGATGAAATAGACAAGGTCATCAAGAAACTCCCAACCAAAAAAAAGCCCCAGTCCAGATGGCTTCACAGGAGAATTTTACCAAGCACTCAGAAAAGAGCTGGCACAAATCCTTCACAAACTCTTCCAGAACATTAGAAAGGGGTAGCAAATTCCCAAACTCTATGAAGCCAGCACAAATAACCCTGATACCAAAGCTAGGCACAGACCCCACAGAGATAAAAAACTATAGACTGATATCTCTCATGAACATAGATGTAAAAATTCCTCAACAAAATATTTGCCAATAGAATTCAACAACATATCAAAAAAAATAATACATTATGACGAAGTGGGATTCATACCTGGGATGCAGGGATGGTTCAACATTCGAAAACAGTTCATGTAATTCACTACATCAACAAGATAAAGACAAGATCCATATGATAATACCAATTGATGGAGAAAATTCATTTGATAACATCCAACACCCATTCCTAATATAGACTCTCAAGAAGATAGGATTAGAAGGGAAAATCCTCAATACAATTAAAGTCATACAAAAAAAACAATAGCTAATATCATTTAATGGAGAAAAGCTGAAAATATTTCCACTGAGCAAGGGAACCCAACAAGGGTCGCCCCTTATTCCCACTTGTATTCAACATTGTGCTGGAAGTCCTAGCCGATGCTTTAAGATAATGGCAAGATATCAAGGGTGTATGACTGGGTAAAGAGTAAGTGAAAGTTTTGCTATTGGCAGACAATATCATATATTGAGAGTCTTAAGGGGTCCACATAGGATTGCTGGAAACAATAGAGGAGTTTAGTAGAGTAGTAGGATATAAGATTAACAAGCCGAAATCAATTGGATTCTTATATACCCTTGTTGGGAACTCAGAAAAAGATATCAAGGAATAATTTCCATGCACAATAGACAC
>NW_022106743.1:1940-3704 GCF_000313985.2 Echinops telfairi
CCCAAAACTAATAACCCCCTGAGATGATGGGCGAAAGACCTGAACTGACGATTCACCCAGGATGACACTCAAATGGCTATTAAACTCATGAAGAAGTTTTTTTATTAAGTCTGGTGATTAGCTATCCCAGAAATGTAAATCAAAACAACAATGAGATACCACCTAACGTCCATTACTGTAGCCCAAATAAAACAACCGGAACAACAAATGTCGGACTGGGTGTGGTGGGATAGGGACTCTTTTCCCCTGGTGGTGGCCTTGTAAATATACCCAGCCACTATAACAGGCGATGTGGCAATACTTAAAACAGATGGAAATTGAACTCCTATATGACCCAGAAGTAGCATTACTGGGCATATACCCTCAAAAAACAAGAAACAGATCCCGAAGAGACACTTGGTCCACCGTGTTCATCGCAGTATAATAGTAAGATGCTGAAAACAGCCTAAATTCCCATCAGTAGAAGAGTGGATTAAAAAAAACTCTGTTACATGCATGCATCCTTAAACAACATTAATAAACTAGGAAACACGTCAACTCATGGAGGGATCTGGATAATCTCTTAACAGATTTGTTTGTTGCTTCTTCCTGACCTTTATATAAATAGAATTTAGTTACCCCAGGATGAATATACCCAAAATTTATATATCCATATTTTTATATGTGCCCTTTGGTAAATATTTACAAACATTTCAGTTGGGTCTATAACTACAATTTAAATTACTGGGTTACAAAGTGAATGAATGTACAGTCAACTTCAACAGATACTTCCAAACAACTTTATTATTTTACTTTCCTAGTTTTTAATATCTATTGCAATAGCTACACAGAAACTCATAGACAAAATTCATGATTAAAAGGTTTCTTAAGGAAGTTAATAAATTGTAATGCCAGTGAGTAATGCTCAGGGTAGGTGCTTACCAGGACATGTTACAAAGTTTCAGGTCTGCTAATGAATACCAAAAGAGGCATACCACTTTGCTGTAAACCTTAACCTGAAGGCATTCGGCTGAAGATCTGTGGTTTAATAATCCAGCTCCCTAAATTAAATGCCCAGAAGCACCCCATGCCACTAAACCTCTGCTCAAAGACACTCAGTTCCACTTCTGTGCGTCAGCAAGTTCAACTCCCCTAATTAAGTGCCCAGAGGCACCCCACTCTGCAAGTCAGCCTCCTGCACAAAAGCACTCAGCTTTCCTTGCTGCAGGGGTTGGAAAGTCTAACACCCTTTTGTGCTCTGGCTCCTGGTACTGCTGTTGCTGCTCTAATGGCATAGCTATCAACTGGATCCAGGAGATTCACTGCACAGGAATCTCAGGTCCAGAGGGCACCCTCCACTCCTGGCTCTTGCTGGTAATGATGTCCCTGCTTTTGCTTCTCAGAGGGCTCATCTTATACACAGCAGGATGGTACTCCTGGGGATCCTAGTCTCAGTTATTCACAGGTGAACAATCGGCATCTTCCCCCACCTTCTTACCAGGCCCGTGCAGCAAAAGCTTATTTGGTGGGAGTTGGAGACTTTAGCTAGAAAAGCCACATTAAATAGTCCATTGCCTCTACAGTTATAATCACCAGCATCATTTGACAGTCTCATTGTTCTACATCCTCACTAAAATTTGGTTTCATTTATCGTAACGGCAGCCTTTTTGATGAGTAGGTAGTGCTAGCTCATCGTGGTATTAATTTGAAAGTCTTTGGTAGCAAATGAGACGAATTGCGAACCTTTCCCTATATTTACAGTTGTTTGGTGCTGTGGGTCCGTTC
>NW_022106744.1:0-1338 GCF_000313985.2 Echinops telfairi
TGGTCGTGGTTGAGGGAAGGAAGAAAATAATGGAAAGAGGACTCCAACAAATTGAGGGATCGCTTATGGTTCATTAAAACTAAGCCCAAAGAGCCAAGTATGTATACATTCCTGTGCACAGGCCACAATTGTACCTTCAATCTCCGTAGATTCACAGACTTTCCAATTTTCCTGTGTACTTCCTAATGGGCACATATGTTTGTGTGTCCAAGGCTTATTCTTTGCAGTAATGTCTGAAAGGAGTCATTAGCCATATTTTACATATAAAGGAAGGAGTGATCAGAAATGCACATTGCCAGATTGCAAGTCCTCCAAGTGACCAAACTGGAGAATACACTTCAGATTGTCAGATGCTTCTCCCATGCTCATTATTTTGATTTAGTAGATGTTCAAAGTGAGGAGAGGGAAGAAACATAGATTAGAATGACAACATGTATATATTTTACCCTAAAAGCAACCAACCAAACATAAACTCAGGGTCATTTTAACACCAAAATAATATAAAGATATTATTACCTTTTTGAAGCAGCTCCTGAAATGGAATGAATATATCAATTTAGTATGACAAGGAACCCTGTTAACACTATTGGGTAAGTTTGGGACTGCTAATCACCAGGTCAGTGGTTCAAAGGCACCAGCTGCTCCACAGGAGCAAGACGTATTGGGCAGTTGACTTCCAATGCTTTGGGAACCTTATGGGGCAGTTCTACTCTGTCCTATAGGGGTGCTGGGAGTCGGATCCACTGGATGGCAGTGAGTTGGGTTTTGAGTTATATACTGTAAAGGACCCCGATTGGAGCGCTAGTGGCACTATTGGGTAAGTTTGGGACTGCTAATCACCAGGTCAGTGGTTCAAAGGCACCAGCTACTCTCAGGGAAAAAGATGAGGCTATCTGTGAAGATTTACAGCCTTGAAAACTATGCCCAGGGTTATGTGAGTTCAAATGCACACAATGGCATTGGGTTTGGTTTTATACTCATTGACCACCAACAGCGTAGCCTTTCCTATCTTCTTGTGCTGCTAACCCAGAGATTAGTGGTTCAAACCCACCAGTCATTCCACAGGAGAAAGCTGTTGTAGTCTTCTTCCATGAAAAGTTACAGCCTTGAAAATCCAATAGAGCAGTTCTACAAGATCACTATGAGTTTGAATTCTGTCAACACTAGATGGTTTTATGTGTCCATAACTCTCTAGATGGCCTCTTTGAGCCACTGCCACCAACTTATTTGCTGTCGCATGAAGGCTCCAATCCTTTGCCATGTGTCTCTAGTTGTGCTCAGTTGATTCCCTCTGCCTGTGGTGCATGTCACTCTCGCCAAGCTACAAAAGCCATGCAC
>NW_022106744.1:1737-3732 GCF_000313985.2 Echinops telfairi
GGCGAGTAGACCTTTTTGCAGTGTGTCTAGCCATCAACTTTGTGTGAAGGGGCAAGTGAGACGAGAGGAGGAGGTCTCTGTGGAGGCTGATTCGGATGCTAGGGGCAAGACCGAGGTGGAGGAAAACCTGGATTTCATGGGGTGGAATCCTGTGACTGGACTGAGAGGAGGCAGAGCAGAGTGTGAAGACGTTCATTATGTGCTGTCCCTGCCGGGAGAGGGCGCTGAAGAGAAGACACTCAGCTCCCATGGGAAGGACTGATGCTGTGCACCCAGGCTCCCTCCCCCTGCCCCCGTCACCCCGTAGCAATGCAATAGCCCATAAACGATTGGCCACGTGTCAGGGATGAAGACGACAATGGACCCCCGCAGTCCTGGTCCACAAAGATCACTAGAGTGGGTTCCTCCTCAGGCTGCTCACTGTGAGGGGAGCTGGGGGTGAGAAACCACCAGCCGCTCCACAGGGGGAAAGGCTGTCCATTCCTATAAAGAGCTACATGCTTGGAAATGCACAGGGACAGTTCTACACCATCTGACAGGGTTGCCACGACTCAGAATTCACTCGATGGCAGTGAGTGCTAGTGAGTGCTGAGCCCCTAACCTACAATGCACCACAAGCCATGTGATGTCAGGCGGATACACTTGGCTGAAGTGGAGAGGCCACCATGGAAGAATGTGTAGATTGCCTGAACTATTGGCATGACCTCTTGCTCAAAAGTGCCTCAGGAAAGCAGAGCAATTTTGTGTCGCAAAAAGTGCCCAATAGATGACATGTGACTGTAATCCACCAAGTGGAGGTAGAATATATCAATTTCACGACCCAACAGTAGCCTACCTCAAAGGGCAATGGAACACTCCCTTAAATATTCAGCCCAAACAAAGATTCAGACGCAAGACCTTGCTAGGCTGAGAGCTGTACTTCAGTTTGTT
This sequence comes from Echinops telfairi, assembly GCF_000313985.2. Lineage (NCBI taxonomy): Eukaryota > Metazoa > Chordata > Mammalia > Afrosoricida > Tenrecidae > Echinops > Echinops telfairi. The sequence continues at coordinate 2,668 of NW_022106744.1, forward strand.
GGCGAGTCACTCAATCAGTAGTTCTCACATGCTACTTATACCCACAGTAGTTAAAACATATGACTCAGAAACTGGATTGTGAAATGAAATTACTCCTTTCATCTTTATTTTTTGTGACCAAATGAGGTAAATGTAAGCCAATTTAACCACTTTAGATTCACTTGTTCCTAGTCTAGCTTGTGGGGAGAAGATTTCATCCACTGGTGAATTTAAACTGATACTACCATTTAATCACCTTGAAAATCACGCTGCCCCTAATGGAAATTGTATCATGGAGCGTATCCCCTAGATTGAACCTCTAGATATAGATGAGGTAGACCAAGGACTTGGCAGTTTCATTTTTAATCGGGTTTTGCAATATGCCTTCTAATGGGTACCATGCATCCATTCAAGAAATGGTGACTTGCCCTCTCTTCCCTTCAGTGGTGCACAGCATGGAGACAATGACGTCTGTGCTCTCGGAAAAAGCTGTAGCTACAGATTCAAGGAGGAACGCAAGGATCCAGTTCCTGAGAGCATTTCATCAAACACGTTTCAATAGCGAAAACACGTGTAGTCCGTTTCCCTTAATCTTTATAACACTCTGGGTGAGCTATTATAATTAATGTATGCCAGGTTATATTTTGTAGTTTAATAGGGATTTGAACCCAGACCTTTGGACTCCAAGGCCTACGTTTGTTTTCGTATGTTACACTTCATTATTACTAGGCTACTTTTATTATAAGGCAGAGTCTAGCGGTGAGCTTTACTCGGGGATGTGGAAAAGGTCTCCGTCAAGCCTGAAGGGTATTAAAAAAAGGCTCGTGAATCAGAAAAACGACATCACATTTCATTTGACTACTGTGCTGGTCGATATTTTATGGAGTATATAAAATGGCAATGAAAGATAATGGAGAAAATCAAGATAATTCATTTTCTCCGAGGCATTGATCATCAGGAGAGGTGTATTTTCTTTCCCTCTTTTGTACCAAATGGGGAATTTGCTCAATATTCTAAATTTACATAAAATATACAATGCAGTTAGACACTTTAAGTGCTGCTTGCATTTAGTTCATGACTATAAAA
>NW_022106745.1:0-1608 GCF_000313985.2 Echinops telfairi
TTAATTCGTTTGATGACATCTCATATAATTCTTAGACTTTTCATATTTGTTGATGCTGTTCTTTTTCCTGATTGTTTCTTTAACTGATTACTGTTGAAAGATTTGTCTGCAATCTCATTAAGTCTGCCTAACATTAATTCATTCTATTTTTTTTGCCCTTTCTACTTCTCAAATTTTAGTATGAACGTTCTGGATTTCTATTTGTTGGTTTTGTATGATTTCTCATTTTTCATTTACTTTGTCAGTTCCCTCTTGGATTGTTTTACTAAATTCTTCTAGAGCTTTGTCTGTGTTTTCCTTGATCTTTATTTCCATCTGCTGCAAGTATCTGAATATAAATCTTTAAAATTATGTTACAGGTAGTTCCAATGACATTTTTCCCTCTGAAAGGTTTTCTAACTTTTATTTTAGTCACTTGTTTGAGCTACTCTGTCTTTTTTCTTTGTGTGAACAGAGATGATCTGTTATCTCTAAAACATTGTGGTGTTAATGGATTTGGATTTAATTAGTGATTGGTATGCGGGTTTTTTGGTTGTTTCTTCATTATGTTTTAATGTATTTTGGCAAGTATGTCAGGGTGTTGCTCTGCTTGCTAGCTTGGTGGCGCTTAGGCATTCACCATCTGTCTCCTGGTGGCTGTGAGAGAGTCTGAGAGTGTGTTCAGTTTTCTGATTGTTGTTTGTGTAGAGTATTTGAGGGCAAATTAGGCTGATTTTGAACTACCTATTATTAATCAGGTGGTGCAGAAGCAGGCAATGGCTCTCACCCAGTAGGTGAGGTTGCAGGAGCTGTGAGTGTGGCTAGAAAGTGTGGGCCTAGTGGCCTTCTGGTCATCATCTACAGGTGTGGGTCCTGGTGTGATACTGAGCAAGTCAAGCCATTTATCATCTTTCTTCCCTGATCAGAGTTCTGCCTGAAAAAACTCTAAATGACCATACAATGGTAGTTATATGTTTTCCATTCTGTTTGTCTTGTGTTTTTGTTTAGTTTCTTCTTCCAGTTGATATTAAAACACTTCTTTTTGTTTTTCCTTTGAAGCTCAGGAATTATCATCCATATCTGTTTCATTTAGTTTCTTGTGCCTTTGTTGTAGAGGTCTGCACAGCATATCTGCCTAGTCCACAATCTTGCCAGAAGGACCACTGTAAACTTTTAAAATTGTGATTTTTACAAATCTTCACAATGAAATAAAGTCTTGCACTATTTTTGTACCCTAATGTTTAATACTCACAAGGCAAAGAATTCATGGGAATCTGAGCAACATGTACAATCAAAGTCCAAACAATATCAGAACAATTTATAGCTCTTATTCATTAAAAAGGAGTCCCCGGGGAATACAAATGGCTACTTAACCAAAGGAATCCAGGCAGAGGTGGCTCATAAGGAAGGGCTAGTAACTTAGTTCTAAAATATCAGCCATTGAAAACTCATGGAACACAGTTCTATTCTGGCACAAAGAGGTAACCATGAGCCAGAGTTGATTTAATACTAACTTGTTATTCTTTAGAACTTTGAAACGATTGGCTGATAACAATATTGGAAATAGCAAATTCTTTAGAGCAAACATCTAACTTTCTTTTTCAGCGGTTTTCAACCTGTGTGTTGCAA
>NW_022106745.1:2362-3732 GCF_000313985.2 Echinops telfairi
CAGCAATGGTAAGAATAGCATAAGATCAGGCAACATTTCATTCTATTGTGCATAGGTATGAGTCAGAGTAGACTAGGAAATAGCTAACAATAATACATTTTATTGATTTCTTCTGGCTCTAATTCCTAAATGTGAATTACTGGGTTAGAAGATGCATTTCTCACAGGAGAATGGGAGTTTTGGTTCTCAAAGAGAAGAAAGAGAGGAGAAATCGCTTTGAGGTTTTGGTTGTTGCCTGGGTGGAGAATATACAAGGCATTCAGTAATCTGTATAAAATGAGGAACACCCAGGAATGTAGTGCTTTGAGGACCTCCCTTATTTACCCCCTGTGCTAGTCTGCATTGACTAGAGAAACAAAGCCAGAGACACTCATACGTGTGTAAAATAGAGTTTTCTATTCCAAGAGGAATTACAAGGTTCTAAAAATAGCCTCCTCCCTGGGGGATGAACAACAGAAAAGTGGGTGAAGGGAGTGGGTAAGATATTAAAAATAATAAAAATTTATAAATTATCAAGGGTTCATGATAAGGAGTGGGGAGGGAGGGGAAAAATGAGGAGCTAATACCAAGAGCTCAAGCAGAAAGTAAGTGTTTTGAGAATAATGATGGCAACAAATGTACAAATGTGCTTGACAGAATGGATGTATGTATGGATTGTGATAAGAGTTTTATGAACCCCCAATAAAATGATTTAAAAAAAGAAAAGGAAACACCCTGTCCCAGTCCAGATCAAATCCAAAAGTCTGATATTAACCCATAAGTCTGATAGTAGCCCATATGCCTGATATTAGCCCATATGTCCGATACTAGCCCATACGTCCAATACTAGTACATTAATTCTTCTACAGAATCACACAGCACATGCAATGATGCTGAAAGCAGGAAGACCACAGGCTGGGGGGCAGAAGGAAAGTCTTGTGGAAACACCTCAGTGCTGGTGTGACTCTCCATGTGGCTCCTGAAGCTCCAGGGCTCTGGCTGCCATCAGAATAGGTTTGTGTGGCTTGGCAAGAGAGTGTGAAGCAGGGAGAGTGTGTGTCCCGCCTCCAGAGAGGAAGACAGGAGTTCCCAAAATCCTCAGAAGAAGGCCGTGCCCACATAGCAGCATCATTGTCTATGACCTGACTGACAGACTAGACTCCACCCTTCACTCTAGTTGATAGGAGATTATGTAACTGCCACACCCCCTGCCTAATTTAGCTAGGCCCATCCTGGATTAGAAGCTGGGTGGACTCTGAACAGATTTGAGACATATTATGGATCCAATCTTGTCTTCTGGAAATTCTGTTTGGTTCTTTGCAGAGAAATAGTAAAAAACATCAACCTTAGTTTCCTAGATTTATCTAGAATTATAAGAAGTGGTTTTAAAT
>NW_022106746.1:0-959 GCF_000313985.2 Echinops telfairi
CTCAGAATAAGTGGTTGAAATCACTGGAAATATAATTTTGAGCACTAAGTGCCCTGAAATAGGTATGGTGTAGTTTTAATAAAATATCTGAAAATGTGCCTAAAAAATGTATTCAATCTGTATATAGTTGCTATGGGTCAGAATCAACTTGATGGCCCTGAGTTTCCTTTTGTTTCTCCTCTATATTTAAATGGATTCCTGGTGGTGAAGTGGAATTAGAATTACCTTAACCCAATGATTCCAATGCACCAAGCAAGGAAAAGATGTTATCAACTTGGAAACCCAATGAAGCAGCTCTGCTTTGACCATATAGGACAGGAGAGAACTTCTCCTATGAGTTTCCAAGACTAAACTTTTTTTTGGAGGTAGAAAGCCTCCTTAGAGGAATTGGTGGTAGTTTCTGAACTGCTGACCTTGTAGTTAGCTGATTATAGGGAGTGACTATCAATATTTTAGAACATAAAAAAAATCTCTGAAAAACACGTTTTGACTATTGAAAGACATTTGAATGTGTGAATCATGACAAATTATGAATAAGATTGCAAATAATGGAAATAGATCAAGAGACCATCATTCAAACAGAATAAGGGTATACTGCAGGGTTTTGCTTTTTTTAATTGATTGGGTTTAATACATGTATCAAATCATTCCATATTTCAATCACATCTAGCATATTTGGATATTTGCTACCACAGTCAGTTTCCAACATTCTTCGTCCATACGGTCCCCTTGAAGTCTTCATTCCTTGTGTATTACCATCAATTTCTCTTTTTTTACTATTCTTATTCTTTATGTGAGCTAAACAAATAATCTGAGAAGCTAAACGAAGGGAAAAGTAAAGCATAAGTATTGTAGGAAGATTAATTAACAAGCAGCAATATGTGTATGACACAATTTTGCTTGTTAAAAGTGAAGATTATTTGAAACACAAAGAAGGGCAAAGATTACATCCTTGGGCA
>NW_022106746.1:2864-3713 GCF_000313985.2 Echinops telfairi
ACTCTCCAGTATCGCCACTCTCACCACTGATCCTGAAGGGATCATCTGTCCTGAATTCCCTGTGTTTCTAGTTCCTATCTGCACCAGTGTACATCCTCTGGTCTAGCTGGATTTGTAAGGTAGAATTGGGATCATGATAGTGGGGGGAAGGAAGCATTTAAGAATGAGAGGAAAGTTGTATGTTTCATTGTTGCAACAGTGTGCCATCTAATAATTTAATGAAAGATTAAATTAGTAGGCAGACAAGAATCAGAGGAGAAATGAATTATTTAACTATTATAAAATTCATGGGTACAACATCCTAGAGGTGGTGATTTTATTTCAATGAAGTATCAACACCACTATGTTTTTTTCCCATTGAAGCTATCACATTATTTAAATATAAAGTGACATTGATTTATGTTTCTTATTCATAGTTAGAATATATATACATATGATAACCATTCATTTTCCCTCAGGGATACTGTTAACTTATATGCTTTCATACATACTTGTTACTTTTTGCTCAGATTTTAATGATACAATATACTACAGGATTGAAATCTGCCTTCATTGTCTTCTATGCTTAATTTTCTATTGAATGTAGGCAGCAACGCTTGATCACTTAGAGGAGATTACTGAGAAATGTTAACATGTGTTAAGCCAGTTTTGGACATACCTGAAGAAAAATAGAATAGAATTTCTTTAGTTATTCAAAGCTTCATTTCTTTAAAACAATACCAAAACCAAAACCAAAAAAACACTTGTGCATTAAAAAGAAAAAGCAAATGAACTAGGCTAGCTAATGCCTATTAGATAGTCTGTTTAGAAATATGGCATCTCTATTACTTTCAACACTGTTATTGGTTA
>NW_022106747.1:0-1199 GCF_000313985.2 Echinops telfairi
GGTTAAGGCAAGGTTTCTATAATCTATTGGTATTATTAATGCATTGTACTGTGTCCCAAATTGATGTGACTTTTGTTTATTATTTAAGCTGAACAAGACACATAACTTCAGAAAGATACAATGTAAAATTCCAATATAAGACCTAAGGATGAACAAAAGAACATTTACCATACACATGAAAAATGTGTAGTACAAAATGGAAGGGGGATTTTTATAAATGAGAATATATGTATTCTTTAGAATACGCTTTCCAGGAAAAAAATGTTATAAATTAAGAATAGGCATGTATGTATTATGTAATGCAGAAAATAGAAAAACATATTTTAAATCTAAATATTAACTTACTTATAAGCAAATACATTGTGACAATTTTCTCTACTCTTTAGAATGAAAAGTAATCATCACCCAAGCATAGTTAAAATCTTAGAGACATTTGGAAAAGAAAAAAGATGTTATTCATCTCAAATTACTAAAAGTAAAGTAACAAATGCATTTAAAATTTTATAACCCATAAATAAGAAGATTTGGGTGTTATAATTAAAACAAGCAAGCAAAACAACAACAGTTTTAGGTAGTCAGAATAGGGGCTAAGGGGGGTTGTCTCCCTAGATGCCTGCAGAGGTCCACAACCAAGGGATTGGAAAGAAAGCTGGCACATTAATTAGACACCTGTAGACAGCTCCAAACTGCACATGCCCAGACACAGGCCCCCTAGGCCCGGTGGGAGGTCCACCTGGGTGTACAGATTAGGCCCAGCCACATGATATCACCCAGGTGCTTTAAAACTCAACCAATGAGGTCAGCCAATACCTTCAACCGTGCCTCCCCAGCCGGAGGCGATAAGAGCCTGCCACAGGAAGGCCAAGAGTTTTTGACTCCTCTCTTTAAGCCTCTCTCTGCCTCCTCTCTTGTTCTGGTGTGCTCTTGTAGGTCAGAGGACAGAGAGCAGAGCCCCACATTTGTCACCAGGGCCTGGGACCCAAGTTCCCTCCCAGGCCTCTCTCTCTCCGGGGCGCTCTTTTGGGAATTCCTGCTGTTGGCCCCTGGGATTTCCTGTGAATACCCGTAACTTCCCTGTGCCTTGTGAAAGTCCCTTGGATTACACACGCGCTGCTGCCACGTGAATTCCTTCAGCGTTGAGAAGCAAGAACCGGTTTAAACCACGGCAGAAACCTGACAGCAGGATCACAAAGGAGAGA
>NW_022106747.1:2786-3840 GCF_000313985.2 Echinops telfairi
CTTCTAGACTCTCTGCTCTATGGGCCAGGTAAATGCCTCTCATTCTCCCTGTCAATATTTATTTTCTGAAATAAATAAGGCTATGTGAACACTATTATGAAGAGTAGAATGAAGTAACGAGTTTTTCTCTTAAATACTAAATCCTTCTTTCTAGTCATTTCTCACTCAACTTGTAGAATTTTGATATCTGCAGGATGCATGAAATATGCTTATATTTAGCAACTGTGAAATGTGATCTGTAGACGGGATAACAACTGTTGAAAGATAATGACTTTAGCATTCACCGCTAAAAATAGATTCACTAGATCATAATACTATAGTGAAGAGACACTAGACATCCTTGTCCTTGAACACAAAGATAGCAAGCAACTTTTAAGTGCTCCATTCTTCACTGTGAACGGAAAGCCAAGAATCCTCACTTATTTGAGGAAAGCTTTTCATATGAAATAGAGGCCAAAACGAGCACTCAAAAAATGCAGTACCACACACACAGACACACACACACACAGACACACACACACACACACACACACCTTGTGAAGAAATGAAGTATTTAATGAAATAATACTAATATAATAAATGATAAGAGATATTTAAGATGTAAAGTACGAACAGAAATATATCAGAAGGAATATTAGGAAAACAAAAAAAATTGGAATCTTAAAACTCAACAGGAGTATAAGAAGTGAATGAAACATCTCACAGAAAGTCAAGAGAAAAGACAAAGAAATGGAGAAAAAACGATGAGGACTTGAGGATTATTCCAGGAGATTCCACAACATGAAAGGACATTTACAAAACAACAAACAAAGCAGGTCAGGAAATCATCAACAAAATCATTGAAATTTTTCCTTAGAACAAAATGGGTTTCTTGTTAAAAATAAAACAAAACCAAAAAGCCTCCATTCAATGTCCTAAGAAGTTGCCAAAAAAATCCAGTGATCTATCATTGTACTTTTCTGGACTTACATTGGTTATTTGAGGATCAAGAATCAATATGGAGCTAGACTTTTCAGGATTTCTGCTGAAACCTAAAATGAACAAAGGCTTTGCT
>NW_022106748.1:0-1118 GCF_000313985.2 Echinops telfairi
AGCGTGAGCGGTGCGTGAGCGGTGCGTGAGCGGTGCGTGAGCGGTGCGTGAGCGGTGCGTGAGCGGTGCGTGCTTTTCTTGCAGACACAAGTGTTGGAATTGAGCGGTGCTTCCAGCGCAGCTACAAGCTTATAACTTGTTACATCACTTGCACTGGGCAACACATTTAGACAAAGCAGCCATGCTTAATTGGGCATATAAAATATTTACAAGTGTTTATTGATTCTTTTTCAGAAAAGACTAAGGCATTCCCTTAGTGAACTGAGCGAGCACAGAAAGTTACCAATGTCCTCTTGGTGGGGTGGGGTGGGGGGGTGTTGGAATCATTCCTAAGTTTGGCCTGCCCTACAGTCTGAACAATATTAATAAGACTCATTTTCTTTAACCAATACTCAAGAGATTTCTACTTAGACACCACCACTTAGTGAAGAAGTTCAACAAACTGTGTGAAAGAGTTAGGCTGCCATGGACCATTGTTTTGCCGTTTGCTTCACTGAGAGGCCCCCCCGCCCCCAGGAAAAAGTAACAATGAGGTTGTTTTTGTGCGAATCAATACAACATGAGCATACTTAGTCAATCCCCTTCCCCAGGTGCCCTCTATCCAAAGTCATGATGTATTTACTAGTGTTTGCTTTCTTTAAAATAAGTTCTATCCAGTTTTCACAAAGTAGTGGGAATGAGACTGAACTTCCGGTAAGAAGTCCTTGGAATTCATTCCCAACCAGGAGACCGGGTGTCCCTCAGAAGCTGGAAAGACTTTCCACTTCTGCCGACCCAGCTGTGAAGTTCAAGGAAGCAAACCTGACTTAAATTCATCACACCCGGTTCAAGCCAAACCACGTTGCAATGGGATCCCTACAGGTAGTGTCTGGGCTCTCTAACCTCATTCAGAGCTTTAAGTACATGTGTAAGCAAAGACCAGTTAAAACAAACAAAACTCACGGCTATAGAATCAATGCTGACACAGAGCACCTCCCCTTTGATTTCCAAGACTGTGCCTCATTATGGGAATAGAAAGCCCCGTGTTTCCTAAAGAAGCTGCTTGCAGTTTCCGACGACCGATGGCAGCCCAACGTGGAATCACTACACCCTGACGATTCTTTCCACATCCAACTTTC
>NW_022106748.1:2690-3718 GCF_000313985.2 Echinops telfairi
TGGAGAAGCATTTAAGGATGTAATTCAACACTTGTTTTACTCTTTTGCCATTTTGGGACAACCTAGAGAAATAAAAACTGATAATGGCCCTGCTTATACCTCTACTGCTTTCAAGAACTTTCGTTCCACTTTTGGGATTAAACATTACAGGAATTCCATACAACCCTAAAAAACAGGCCATAGTAGAAAGAGCTCTTCAAACACTTAAACACCCAATCCAGCGTTTGCAGGAAGGAGAGCTTAAATATCACTCTCCACATCATATTTTACAGCAAGCTATGTTTGTTATAAACCATTTACATTGTAATTCAGAAGGATACAAACCCAGGTAGCTACATTTTCAGGGTCCTGACATTAAGCCTAAACCACTGGTAAAATGGAAAGATTTATTAACTGGGACCTGGAAAGGCCCGCCGTGTTACTCACTCTTGGGCGAGGATCTGCTTGCGTCTTTCCACAGGTGCTGACTCTCCTGCGTGGATTCCGGACCGATTCATTCGCCCCCATGACGAGCCTGCCACCTCCTCCGCCTCACAGCAGTGTCACCAGCTACTTGGGAGCCAAACGGGAAACAACTGACTCCTCTCCTGATGGATTCCCACAGGCTCCGCGTCCAGCCCCTCCGACTCACATCCAGTGCGCTAGTCATCTCCTTCCCGCAGGGGGGAGCCAGTCCCTCCTTGGTTTCTCCTTCCAGCGTCAGTCTCTTCAGCCAGGTCCTGGAGAATCTGGGCCTGGGCCTATTCGTCACCGCTGCGCCCTCTCCACCACATTGTCTTCCCGCCGACCTGGGGACAACTGAAGAAGCTCAACAACAAGGCACTCGACATTGTTGCTTCTCAAGGAACGGCACCCACCCTGAGGTTGTTTTTATTGCTCTGCTAGCAGTTCTCACGTGCCAGGTATTAGGTTCAGGATTAGTCACAGCTGAAACCTATTGATCTTACATACCAGAACCTTTGGTTTTTCACCCTTCACCTGGGAGACACCGAAGTGCCGTTTTTACAAAGGATTCCTTCCTCCTGGGG
>NW_022106749.1:0-1045 GCF_000313985.2 Echinops telfairi
CCCCCTCCTCCCCGAGCTACCCACCTCCACTCCTCCTTCTCCCCACACCTCCCTGAACTTCGTCCTTGGGCAAATGCTGCTCCCTTGATCTTAAAGGGTTGATTATCCGAAGGCGTGCACATCGCAGCAGTGTACTGTTCCCTATACAGACACGTCTATTGTTTGGCTGAAAACGGAGCCACAGGAGTGAGCTTTAGGTCAAGGGCTCTAGTGTGCGGGATTCCACCGGTTTTTATTTGACCAGTAAGCCTGGTCTCTTTTATGATTGTGCGTTTTGTTCCATATTTTTCTCCCACTCTGTCCAGATCCTTCTAAAGTGGCGCCTTCAGAGCAGTTGGTAGTGGTAGCTGGGCCCCATCCTGTTCTTTTGGCTCAAAGACATCGCCACTGACCTTTGGTCCCTTAGTCCACTGCACTAATCATAATCATAGATCATAGATTTTCTTTACAGCTTGTTGCTATGGGTGGGAGAGACCAACCACTGCACCCTACATGAGCATTCATAAGCTTTGAAGGCCCTATCACTGCTCATCAAAGTGGGATGGGGTCCACACTGTCTGTGTGCGCTGTTTCTGCCAACTGACCTTGGTGCACCACAAACGCCATGGGTTAGAGCCCCCAGGTTCAGCAGCTCATTCCCTGGGGATGTTCACTTATGTCTAGGGAGTTTTCATAACTTTCCCCCTGTAGACACTACCATATTCACATTTTCTATAAACGTCTTAACACTTTTAATGATTATTATTTTCTAAAAATGTATTCATTTTTATATGTTTTCAAATTTCTCTAAAGTTATATTATGCTCATGCATTTGAAGATATCTACAGGATTTCTAACGTCCTCCTTTGTTTGAAGTCCTTTCCAGCAGCAGTTTGAAACCACCAGTCACTGCATGGAAGAAAAAGGAGGCTTTCTACTCCCATAAGAGTTACTGTCTCGGATACCCCCAGGACATTTCTCCCCTGCCCTGCAGGGGCGCTAGGAGTCCGCATCGCCTCTGTGGCAGTGAGCTTGTTTCGTTTTGTTTTTCATAGTCAGTAATTTT
>NW_022106749.1:2295-3729 GCF_000313985.2 Echinops telfairi
ATTCCAACTCTTGGCACCCCCTATCCGCCAGAGTAGGACTGACTGCCAGCCACATCTTTCTCTCGGGGAGCAGTGGGTGGCTTCCAACCGCGTTAACCACTGTGCTGCCAGGGCTCTTCCACCTGCACAAGGAGGCTTAGAGGTGGGCATCTTTTAGATGCTCCCACTGATGCGCTGAAAAGGTGCGGTCAGCTCCGCCTTGGGAGCAATGCTGTTCTCCGCGGCCCTTCTTCCTCAGAAGCGTACTTTGGAGTGCGTGCTATTCTAATCCTGAGCTGACCTTTGCTAGCACAAAAGCATTCTGAAGAACTTGCAAATGCAATACTTCCTGTGTTTTGCTGCGTTTACTTTGCCAGATTAAGCCAAGTTCAATATCAGTTTGTGTAAACTCACCACTCACGGAAGGTCTCATATACGAGCCCTGCCCTTGGGCCAGAATCGGGCTAGAAAGCCTGAGGGCAGGCTCTGAAGAGTCCACTGCTGGAATCAGCTTTTCAGTATTTTGTTTATGGAAACGCTTTGTTTATTTATGAGGGTGAAATGAAATGGACACTTAGAAATGGGGGACGATAAATTGGTTACGCTCCCTTGGAGGAGGGTTGAACTCTGTGTCTTTAAGATGCCCGTACCTCCTAGCCCAGTGATTCTACTTGCAAGAATTTATCCCAAGGCATGTGGACCACACAGCATTAGTTATTTCAGGTGATGCAAGGTGAGTCTAGGTGTAACACCTTTGAGATATTGTAACACTGACATTCCCCCATCCAATTCTTCACGCAATCTCCTGATCAAGAGAAAGAGAGCGGTCTCCATGTGGGGCTGGTGCATCTTCAGCAGTTCTCTAAGCCTTTCCTGTGCCGCTTCTGATAGAAAAAGAATGAGCAGGGAGGGTTAGCAGTAGCTTAACTATATTTTAACCACACTATTTTGTTTTCCTTTCCCAGAAGCTCAAATGGTACAGTGGCGAGGCATCGGGCTGCTAACCGCAAGGTCAGAAGTTTGAAAACACCAGCTGCTCTTTGTGGGGACGATGAGGCTTTCTATTACCACGGATAGTTATCGTCTGGGAAACCCACAGGGGCAGGTCCACCCTGTTCCAAAGGGTCACCATGAGAAGTTACTCGATGGTAGTGAGTTGGTTTGCTTTTCCATTATATTTATTCATACAACTGCCTTCATTTCTGGCATACAGTACCGGCTTCCCATTGACAGCCATAAATGAAGTTGGCTGTTAAAATACATTTCTGGAAGAGCAGAAATGAGCGCATTGAGAGAGAAGTGTTAAATACCATAAAGATGGTATTTAATTACAGCAACATCGTGGTGGTGCTGCATGAATGACTGCACTGTGGGTAACATGACAGTGAGGAAGTGGTCAGAGGCAGGTGCAGAGCCAGGTGATCTATGGGGATGTTCTGCCCAGTGTTGTTTGTG
>NW_022106750.1:0-885 GCF_000313985.2 Echinops telfairi
CTCAATTAATCTAATTGACTGATTTTTAAAACAGACATTCATTTTTGGAAAAACAAATGCAAAATGCTAAGGACACATTTAAGTACAGGGCCTTTGTAGGCACGTGTGCACCGGTCACATTGATGCCTCTCCTTCACGCTGTTGTGGGGAGATTGCAAACAAGCCCACAAAGTGCTTCCGGAAGGTTAAGATGCTCGGAAATGTAGTTTGATACGGAACAGCTTTTAAATCCAACTCAGAATTATATGTGAGACTTGAAAATACATTTTCTTTAAAATGTTTTGTTTTAAGCTTCTAATTGATTTCTGATTGCTTTCTTGGGTGTGATAGTATTTATTTATTGTTTTCCAGGTTACTTGTCTGCAAGATTTTTTTGGTGATGACGATGTTTTTATTGCATGTGGACCTGAAAAATTCCGTTATGCCCAAGATGACTTTGTCCTGGATCACAGTGGTAAGACAATTCATTATCCTTTTGGCCATCTTTGCAACTACCAATATGGAGGGTTGGGATTTAAGGCTCGGAGGTCTGGCAAGTTGAGAAAGGATAACAGTGAGAGAGTACTGTGTTTGAGCTAATGAGCTAATAGGAATAGTAAAATGAAAGCACTTGCCTACTTGTGAAAACAAGTGAGCAAATCGTTTACATTTTTAGCCATTTGTTTCTATCTCTCCTTTTTGCATTGTTTTGCTGTGAATTGGATAATCCTGCCTTCCTCTAGAATGGTGACTGGGTATATGAGTTGAAGAGTCCTTGGGTGCACAAATGTAAGTGCTTGATTATCAGTGGAAAGACTGGTCCTTCCAACCCATCCAGAGGCGCTTTGAAGGCAGGCTGGGTGATCTGCTACTGAAAGGTCACAGCCTTAAAAACCCTTCGGACAG
>NW_022106750.1:2568-3728 GCF_000313985.2 Echinops telfairi
TACATCGCACCCTGACTGGCTCATCTCCTCCCTGAGACCCCTCTGCAAGGGGATCTCCAGTGAGCTGGCCTTTCTTTAGGCTAGTTATGTCATTGGAATGGCCAAGGCGGTTATCTTTTTATATTACCTATGCTAGTTTTCTCCAAGGGGGAAAGTGGCAGACTGCTTCCAGTAGAGAATACAGCCTTGGGAAGAATCCTATGGGGCAGTTTTACTGTGTCCTATAGGACCCCGGTGACTTGGCTTCACATATGCTATATCCTCTCCCTCATACGGTAGTATGCATGATTGAGGTTGGCTGAACGATACAATGATATACAACCTGTGTTTTACATTATTCTTAATTCTCAAACACAAAAACTTCACGCCATCCAGTCAATTCTAACTCATAGTGACCCTACATCAAGACTGCAAGTTTCAAACTGCTGACCTCTGATTTCCAGCCCAAGGTATAACAACTAACCACCAGGGCTGCTGCCTAATTTTAGCTCCATAACATTCCTTTGATGCTAATACTTGTCATTTTAAAAAGCTGAGACTCTGAAGTTCATGGGATCTTCTAGGTTATACAGGAGCCCTGGTGGCATAGTGTGGTGGTTACACGTTGCTGCAAGATCAGCACTTAGAAACTACCAGTGGCTCTTTGAGAGAAAGCTGGGCCTGTCTACTCCCGTAAAGAGTCTTGGGAACTCACATGAGTAGTTCTACTCTGTCCTAAAGAGTCGCTATAAGTTGCTGTTGACACCATGGCAGTGCGTTTGGTTTGGTTTTGGTTTTGGTTTCTAGATTATAAAGTTAATGATGAAACACTCATTGAGCACTATGTATGTATGCTCCATTCTAATTTTTTTCCAAAGTAGCCTTACTATCTTTGATGCATATTTTACTATATCTCTTTTAAAAAGAGTTGCCAGATAAAGTAGTTTGCCATATTTTGGACATCACTTATACTAAAAAAAAAGCCTTCCTAACAGTTATTCTAGAATTCAAATTTGTATTCAGTGCTTTATACCTATGTTATAAATTTATCTAAACTAGCCATGCTAACTGGATTATTAAGGAGCCCAGGTAGGGCTGTCAGGTAAGCATTCACCTGTTAACCTCAAGGTCAGTTGTTCAAACTCACCAGTCACTTTGTAGGAGAAAGATGACGCTGTCTA
>NW_022106751.1:0-1285 GCF_000313985.2 Echinops telfairi
GGCCATAAATTGGGTGTGGGGGCCATGGAGGGCCCTTTTGGCCTGACTGACCTCCAGGTTGAAACACGTGGGTGCAAGCCTCTGATCCCATCTTGAGAGGACCGGCTCCACACTACCCTCCAGTCTTGGTGGGAAAGATGCTGCTTTGGCACCTTGCCCCTCTTCAAATGCTGCCTTTGTCCGAGGTAGACATCCTTTCTTTATTCCCAAAGCCAACTTGATTGAGTGAGCGTTGGTGCTAAGGACGCAGGAGCAGGAGGGTCAAACGCCTTGAAGTTACCATGGGGACTCAGGTGATCCAGCCTTCTGGGGATATTGAGGTGTAGGCTGGAGCAGATAGCAGAGGGGTGTGTGTGTGTGTAGCTATATGAAGCAGTATTTACATGCCTTAAAATTTGCTTATTTTAAGTGTACCCTGAAATTATTGGTAAGTTGACGGTTGTACCACCATCACCATAGCCCAATTTTTGAACATTTCCCATATCCTCCAGAAGATTCCATCTGTCTGTTTGTAGTCACTCCCCTTTCTCAGCCCCAGGTAGTTACTTTTATATCTGTAGGTTTAACTTTTCTGGACACACATGTCTATGGGCTTCTACGATAGGTGGTCTTGTGTTTATATTTCTTTACTCAGCATGATGTCTTTGAGATTTATCCATGTTGTAGCAGGTATCAGTACTTGATTTTTGAACATTTCTAGATAGTTTTCAATGGTATGGCTCCATTGTATTCTGTTTCTCCAGACCCCCGTCGATGAATAGTAGCACAGGGTCTCAGATGCCATGCCGGAGAGCCAGCAGAGAGCCCCAAGAGGGAGGACTGCAGTCAAAATGGGACCCAGTGAATATGAATTTTAACCTTTAATTAATAATAATGATGCACAGAGATGCCCCCCAGTCTTGTTTTCGTTATCCCCATTATTTCACAGTCTGAGCCCCCACCCACCCCACTGAGCTGGTGAGGATTTCCGTTTCGATGAATAGTGATTCCCTAGCTCTTCAAGGGCCCAGAGGTGTGTTTCTGGTGCATCCCTGCTATGATCTAAAAGGCCGAGGCAGGGCTTTCTAGTGGCACCATTGCTTTCTTTCTTAGGCTTGTGTCAAGGACCCGTCCGTGGTCTATTCCCATCAGTCATAGTGCCTTCTCCGAGGCTGTGATTCCGGGACAGCTTGTTCTCCATGGCACCTCCAGTAAGCCCCAGCAAAAGACCAGGCGCTGATGTGGCAGGGAGTTAAGGAATGACCAGGACGTCACTGGTTCCACCACCACCACCCCCGCCCCCCCC
>NW_022106751.1:2628-3726 GCF_000313985.2 Echinops telfairi
CGGTATTTTATCTTTTACTTTCTTTGCCAATCTGATAAGCAGGTTGCTGGGAGGAGAGAATTACAGGAAGGAGCAGGGGAGGTCCTTTCTCATATGCCTGGATCGGCAAACTGAGAAGGGAGTCATTGAATGGAGACCTTCAGAGAGCAGCTGTGGGGGACAGGGAGGGCTTTGCAGGGACTGGAGCAGCACAGGCCTGTGGCCCCGAATGGGAAAATGAGCATCTCTGGGATAGTATATCAAGGCCTGGTAGCATCCTCCTTTTTTGAGGAAGGAGCAGGGGCGGGGTGTGGAACTAGAATTCATAAAGACTTGAGAAGCAAGGAGGAGCCTGATGCATGAAAATGTTCAGGGGACACGTGGGTTTCTAGGTCTGGTCAAAACCCCGGCACGTGGCTCAGTGAAGGCCTAGAGATTCTGCCCCCAAATCTCTCTCCACTCTCCATTGTCTGTCTTCAAGCTCCATCAGCTCTTGCCTGCACTGACCAAACCAGTTGTCACCAAGTTGGCACCATGCATGCCGTCTGACCCATTATCTACTTTGAATCCAATTTGTAAAATCTTAGATTCGACCCCTTGTGATGTTCCTCCCTGCAATCTTTCAGTGGCTTCCCGTTACTTTGGGGATGGAGTTAAACACTTCTTCACACGATGCTCCGTCTTCCTACCTGCTACCTGCAGCTCTTTGTGGCTCTCCAGCCACGCCAGCTTTGTTCCTGAACCGTGACAGGTGGCGTATGCTAGCCCAGCACCATCATTCTTCCGCACTGGGCCCAGCGGCTCTTCCTCTCCGTGCCCAGCCTCCCCCGCAGACAAACACGTCTCCTGGCCAGCTTGAATCTTTGCTCACCTCTCCGCACGAGGGAGGGTCTCCCCTGACACACCTCTGTGTATCAGGTGCACCCCCTCCCTTGGCTCCTTATAAATTTTCCTCGAAGCAGTTAGCACCGTTGTAATTATTTGCTTATTTTAAGAGCCATTTGTCTAGTTTCTGTTTCTCTCACTAGATTATGAGCTTCATATTGCTGTATCCCCAGTAGCTAATGGATGCCTGGCATTAAGCTGGCATTCCATAAACCAAATAAATAAACAAACAGA
>NW_022106752.1:0-961 GCF_000313985.2 Echinops telfairi
CCTCAGACCCATTGGAGGGCCAGACTATAGTTTAAAAAAAAACTATGAACAAATTCCTATGCACACTGCACATACCTTATTTTGAAGTAAAAAACCAAATGGGGCAAAAACACCCAGTGGGCCGGATAAATGTCCTCGGCGGGCCACATGTGGCCCGCGGGCTGTAGTTTGAGGACCCCTGAGTTAGGGGATTCTTACATAGGATGCATCCTAATGTCAAAATACCATTGTGGGTCCTCTGGATTCCCTCCATGCCCTCCAGGAAGGGCTGCTCTCTTCTGTTTCCAGAAGGCTGGCGAGTGCTGGTCTTGACCAGGGCTGTTATTTAAAGTCATCTGGGATGCGTCTAGCCCATCATTAACCAAATCATTCAGGCAGGCTTGTGTGGCCAGTGAGTCTCCTCAGCCCATGAATCTAGTCTTGTGGGTGGGATAGGGAATGTGATGTTAGAGCAAAAGTTAGACATTAACAGGGGAACTACTACTTCATTATTTCTGGTAAGAGTAATGCATGCACATGGTGTTACCGCATGTAGCAAAGCCCATCGATACTTACTCTCTTTGGGCATGTTATCAGGAAAGACTAGTCCCTGGAAATGGACCTCGTGTGGGTGAAGTAAAGAGACAGTGCAAAAGAGGAAGGCCCTCAACAAGATGGATTGACACAGTGGCTGCAATAGTGAGCTCGCACATAACAGTTGTGAGGACAGTGCAGGACCAGACAGTGACTCGTCCTGTTGTGCCCAAGGCTGCTATGAGTCGGGACCCACTTCATGGCACCTAACCCCAAAGCATCCGCCACGCAGCCCTATGCACAAAGAACTCTGTGTGTCTCCATGGGATGTATGTGGGAAATGAAGCTCAGAAAAGTTAAGAGCCTGTTGAAGAGCACTCTGCTATGTGCTCCAGTGACAGAACCAGGGGTCCAGCCCACAGAATCCAGACTCCAAGGTTGAAGCCCC
>NW_022106752.1:2437-3728 GCF_000313985.2 Echinops telfairi
CCCCTCCCAGCAGGGGCTCATGCTTCCAACCATGAAGTCAAGAGGGACTAACCGAGGTGGACCCTGGTAGGCTCAAGTCAGCCAGTGGGCCCTGTTGTCCTCCTCACAGTGGTTGGTTGTGGTGATGGCCCCAGGGCAGGCCAGTGAGGCACGAGGAAGCTTTGTGACGGGCTTCTTGGGAAGGTGTTTCTTCCCACTAGCTGACATGGATGTACGTGTAATGTCGCAAGCATACAGTTGTGATCACCCGGGGAGACAAATTAAATTATGCTAGTGCCACGAGAGACTAGAAAGAGAAAGAAAGAGATGGGCCCCCCGTGACATGTCCAGCCACTATATCGGCTCATCCTGAAGCCCAGTTGACCTCTCAACTTCTTAGTTGGATGAGAGAATAAAGCCCCCTTTTGCTTACGCCAAGAAAACGTGTAACAAGGTTCCTCATGCCCAAGATCCTTGATCCCTTTTTATGAGTGAGCTCACAGATGATCGTTGTCTCCTAGTAAAGCACCATTGTCAGAACTGCCTAGTAAACACACCAAACACAAAAATAATAAGCCCCTAATTGTTCACTCTTGGACCAAAGCTTTCCCAAGACCCTTAGGCTCTTGACATCCGAGGCGAAAGGAAATAACAGCAGTTTCAACAAACTCAAAGCTGGAGTCTGCCTGCTGTGGGAACTACACAGTCTTCACGGGCCCAGGCTTCCTATAGCTTCTGGTTCTCTCCTTCTCAGCATAGGGCTCCGTCTTCAAGGCTACTCCCTGGTCCAATGTGGTAGCTCCAGCTTCAGCCTTCACGTATTATTCTTCCTGTTCCAGGAGGCACTGGGAGAAAGAAATGGGAGAGGTTGCAGTTTGGTAGTAGTGTCACACTTCTTAGCAAGTCTTCATAGCAGACGCACCCAGCAACTTCTGCTCCTACTCCCAGCCTACCCTGACTGCAAAAGCGGCTGGGAATCTTTGAGCTAGGCACATTGCCATCCCAATCAGCATCTGGGTTGTGCTACTTAGGAAAGAGGGGAGAGTGGGGACTGGTAGGCAGCTAGTAGCTTTTGCCCCACCCTACTTAATAAATAAGTCCCGTTTCTGTGTTCTGTTCTGCTCCTGCGCACCTACTCCTGCAAGACACTTTGCATCAAGCTACAAGGACTTTCCACAGACTCGTAACCTCTCAAGCTGGTCCCTGTGAAAGCCCTGACCGCCATCTTCTGACACCAGTGAGCAGGCATCCATGGGACACTTACTAGCCTACACTGGTTATTTATCAGGATCCTTGACCCTCAGCACACTGG
>NW_022106753.1:0-833 GCF_000313985.2 Echinops telfairi
TTTTTTTTTAAGTACTCAAAGGGCTTGAAGCTAGTACTTTGATAATTAGGCTGTTCTTCATTTTCAGACAGAAATTAGACACTATTAGCAATGCTGAAGTGCTGGGCAGGTCAATTGTGCATCATTATTAGTGCTATTTAATGCATTTTAATGGTGGTTGATAAGGTATAAAATGCTACGTAAGCCAAAAGAAGAAGTTTTATCCCATTACATGTTGAACATACATAGATATAAATGAACTCATATTTTCATTTTTGCGCATTATTTCCCCAAATTAAGCATTTCTTGTAGATATTAGTGGTAAAATCTGTAATTTGTGAGAAATGACCACTGCTGATGCCAGCATCCTTTCATACTTTGCTCCTTAGATCTTCAGAGACAAATTGTCCTTTAATCTAATGAAGGGGAAGGGAATCTTCAACATATGGAAAACCAAAGAAGTTTTCTTTTGGTTATAAGGTGAAATGCTTGTATAAATGGCTTTTTCCCTTTGTTTTCTCACTTTTTAGTATGTCTAAAAGAATAATGCATGCATAAAGGTATGAAGATTTAGCTTATTTTTGCAGCTGAAAAAAATTAATAGTGCAACGATAATTCCTGGCAAAGATTCTATTTGCTTAGTCCTCGTTTTAGTCTTTTACTAGTTTCCATCTATATTAGAGAACATTCCTACATTTAAAAAATGGTTTTTCTTAAAATTCTAATTGTTGACATTGGTAGAGATCAGTAAGTATCACCTTCTCTGTCTTTTCCACTCACCTGGCTTGGAACTCATGAAGAGACAGACACTGACAGATGGAGATCAAACATCACTTTTTTTGTTTGTTTGTTTG
>NW_022106753.1:2678-3728 GCF_000313985.2 Echinops telfairi
ACCGTGTACCAAAGTTTTCGGTATGTTGTTTTCATTTTCATTTGATTCAAAGTATTTTTAAAATTTATTGTTAATTTGTAGTACTACTTCGTAGTTTTTAAGTAGCATGCTCCTTAGGTTCCATGCAAATTTGTTTTTATCTGATCTTCCTGCTATAGATTTCTCGTTGTATAGTGTTGTGATTTAAAAGGCTATAATATTTCAATTGAACATTTATTATTGCTTGTGTGATGCTCTCATGTATAATCTGTTCTGGAGAATGTTCTGTGTGTTCTGGGCCACGGTGGGTGGAGAGTCTTGTAGATGTCTATTAGGTCAACTTGGTTGACTGTGTTATTTACTTCTTCGGTGTTTGAGATTTGTTGTAGTAGATCTGTCCTTCATCAGACAGAGTGGATTAAAGTCCCCTACTATTATTTGTAGAGTTATCTATTTCCATTTTTAATTTTGTTAAAGTTTGATTTACATATTTTAAGGCATTTTCAAAATCCATAGTGTTTTAGGGGAAACTTTGCACAGCAAGTTAGGTCCCCCTTTAATAATTTGTATGCAAATTGTCTTGTGAATTCGTGGCATTTTTTTAACGACATGCCATCATTCTCATTACTACCATTCTAGTCGTTCAGTTTCCATAGCTCTCACTTCCCTGCTCCTCCGTACCTTCTTATCTTTGCTTTAGAGTAAATGCTGATATGCTTTGGCCTCATCTAGTTGATTATGTAAGAAAGCAAAGTGCTTGTGGTTGATATTGTTTATTTTCTTAGCTAACCTGCTTCTTGAAAAAAAGGTAACTCCGGTGAGTAGATTCGGTTCAAAATTCAAAGGCTAATTTATGGCAATAATTTCCTGGGTTCCTCTTGTCTCTCTTTGTTCAATAAGTCTGATCTTTGTTAGCTATCATAATTTCTTTATTTTCTCTCCAAGTAAACTTTTAATATCCACCCAGCTCCTCTTTTGTTGTCATTAAAAAAGCTAAATTCCTCATTGTTGTTATTTGTTTAGAAAAACAGCCATTCTTGAAGCTTCCTCTTGACATCGTCAGGTAAGCAT
>NW_022106754.1:0-1400 GCF_000313985.2 Echinops telfairi
GTGGATTATAGCAGCCCATGGACAGCCTGGAGAAGAATGGTGATTCCAGAACACATCATGGCACCCAAGCAGGTCTTACATATGAACCAAGAGGCCCTTGTTCAAACAAAACAAGGCATACTGTAGATTCCAATCAGGAAAGATGTCCACCGGGTTCTAGCCTCTCACCATACTTATTTAATCTGTACGTAAGCAAATACATATAGAATCTGGAGTCTATGAAGAATGTGGTATCAGGATTGGGGGAAGGCTTGTTAACAACTGCGATATGCAGAAGACACAACTTTGCTTGCTGACAGCGAAGAGGACTTGCCGGTGAACATCAAGCACTGCAGCCTTTAGTATGGATGATGACTCAATGTCACGAAGTCTAAAATCCTCACAACTGGACCAGTGATTAACATCCCGATCGATGGAGAAAAGGCTGACGTTGTCAGGGATTTCGTCTTGCTTGGATCCACCCTCAACGCTCATCAAAGCCCCGGTCAAGAGATCAAACCGCACACTGCATCGGGTAGATCTGCAGCTAACAACCAGAAGAATGGCTCAGGAAGCCGAGGACTGGGGGTGTCAGGGGGTCCGTCCAGGGCTCCCCTGCTACCTGACAGTTGCTCAGATGCATGTCACTCCCCAATCCCACAGTTTTCACCCTTCTTATGCCACCTCTGGAGAGGACCTTGGTAACTGATAGAGATACAGATACAAAGCTGATGTTGCCTTCCCACTCAACACCCCTCACCTGGACCAGCGGGTGCATTTTAAGACACTGAACCATAGGCACAAGACTAGGGTTTATTTCCCATTGGGAAGGGCCTCTGTGCTTGGAAGAAGCCCTGGTGGTGCGGTGAGTTCTGAGTTGCGCTTCTAACTGCAAGGTCAGCAGTTCAAATCTACCAGTCACCCTGCTCCCATAAAGAGTCACAGCATCAGACACCCACAGGGGCGGTTCTACTCATCCTAGAGGGTTGCCAGGAGCCACAGTCGCTGGGATGGCAGTGAGAGCTTTGATCGTTAGCACCTCTGACACCCTGGTGCTTCCATTCTAAGAAGCAGCTGTCTGGTAAAATCTCGGTCCTGAGAATCCCATGTGGAAGTATGTTGTCAACTATACAACAGCTCCTGCCCCGTCCACATGGAACCTTGGATGCACAGCGGGCGGCCGTGACCTGACCCCGGTCCCCGTGATCCTGAGACACCCATCCTTCCTATCTCACACATGTCCGTGAAGTCAGGAGCCCATTGGACCACCGGGGTGGATGGTACGTGAATATCAACCACACAGACACAGACAGACAGCATTGTGTCAACTCAGGGTGAGCAGAGCGGAAGTCCTCCAGTCCTGCGTCACCCTCATGGCCACCACGCTCCAGTCCAGCATTGCAGCTCTTGTGCCCACGCCC
>NW_022106754.1:2902-3727 GCF_000313985.2 Echinops telfairi
TGCCACCCTGGGGGTGTGGCCTTCGATAAGGAAGACCCTGGGAACCTCCCCTCGCTCTGCGACTTTGCCTTCCTGCCTGCTGGCACTCTTGCCAGGGCCCTGTCACGTTTCCACAGACCTGGAATCCGCTCCACTCTGCGTGCGCCCGCACACATGCTCCCACGCATGCCTGTGATTATCCTGCATTCTGCATCATCGCATGGGGCTGCGTGAGTGTGAAGAAGGACTTATGGACTAGCAATGGACCTACAGACTTGACTTGGTCTGGGTGGGGACACTTTCTTGTATAGACTTACTTCTTAATAGAAAGCTCTTTCTTAGACATACATGAGTTTCCCTGGATTGGTTCTTCTAGTCAACCAGGCCTGACACAGAAAGAAAGAGGGAGACAAGGAGAGAGAGGGGAAGGAAAAAGAAGGGATCCCTTGCCATGGAGTAGACTACAACTCCCAGAAACCCTTACCATGGAGTGGACTACAGTTCCCAGCTGCCCCATAGGACTCTGGTCACTGCCATCTTTATAAAGCAGGGTGCCAAGCCTTGCTTCCGCAGTGCTACTGGGTGAGTTGGAAGAGACTTTTCCACTCCTCCTGCCCCTCGGATTCAGGGAGCCTTGAGCCTAGAGGTAAGGAGCTTCCCCTAACATGCCAGACATGCAGCCAAATCTGTGGTGTATCCCTGAAGGACCCTCTCAGCCTGGCTCTGGGATTGCAAAGCCTGTTGTCCGTTTTCGCAATAACGCCAGTCCCCGGCAGTCACAGCTACCTCCGTCTGGGCTGGCAATCAGGGGAGGTTGCGATTGACAAGGGCGAAGGCAGGAATTGG
>NW_022106755.1:0-1224 GCF_000313985.2 Echinops telfairi
AAGAACACCAACAGGGAGGAGGGTCAGAGGGAGCCAGAGGGCAGGGATAGGGCCAAGGCAACAGCCCGTGGCGGTCACCTGTGGAGACTTTGCATCATGGAGATACCTTTGAGTTTGTGATAACTGAGATCTGGGGGTCCAGGTCCCACCCCTGGTAGCCTTTCTTGGCCTGGAGGTCCTGCTTGGGGAGGAGGAGAGGGCCGATGGGGTATGTGCAGGATGCCGCCCATCCGGCCCAGTGGGCACATCCTCTCCTTTCCCCTGCCCAGCCTCCTTGCAGAGCCCAGTCCCAGAGTTTAACCACTATGCCACCAGGGCTCCAAGAAAGACAGGCCAACCTCAAAGGCACTGCAGACTCACTTGCAGATCATTCAAAATAAAGTAAACATCACAAGAAAGCCCGTCACACACGTTCTTGGGTTTCCCAGAGTTTATAAAAGATGTGTTGATACTACACTGAGCCCTGGTGGCATAGTGATTACACGTTGGGCCGGAATCCGAAAGGTCAGCAGTTCCAAACCACCATCTGCTCCTCAGGAAGAAGATGGGGCTTTCTCCCCTCATATAGAGTGATAGTCTCAGAAACTCACAGGGGCAGTTCTGCCTTGTCCTGCGGGGGTCACTGTGAGTCAGAATTAACTCTCTGGCAGCGTGTGGGATTATTTTTTAAGTGTTGTATTCTGTTCAGAAGCCTGTTGGTTAACCAGGGACAGTGGTCAGCCATGGAGAAGCAGCAGGGGCAGCACAGCGTAGCAACAACCATGAAGGTTTAGGATTTTTAAAAAATCATTGTATTGGGGGCTCATAGAACTCATCACAATCCATCCATCCATCCATCCATGTGTCAAGCACATTTGCACATTTGTTGTCATCATCATTCTCAAAATATTTGCTTTCTACCTGAACCCTTGATAATGGGTTCCTCATTTTTCCACCTCCCTCCCTGCCCCCCCATGAACCCTTGATAATTTATAAATTATTATCATTTTGACATATCTTACACTGTCCGACGTCTCCCTTCACCCCCTTTACTGTTGTCCATCCCCCCAGGGAGGGGGTTATATGTAGATCCGTGTAATCAGTTCCCTCTTTCTACCCCACCTTCCCTCCACTCTCCCATTATCGCCACTCTCACCTCTGGCCCTGAAGGGGTCATCTGTCCTGGATTCCCTGTGTTTCCAGTTCCTATCTGTACCAGTGTACATCCTCTGGTCTAGCCAGATT
>NW_022106755.1:2692-3727 GCF_000313985.2 Echinops telfairi
GAAGAAGTTTTACTCTGCTTTACGGGATTGCCCTGAGTAGGACTTGACCCCTCGGTGGTGGGATTTGTGTTTGGTTTTTCCTGACTAGACCTGCTCCAGGTGCTGGGAGCCTGCAGAGGGGACAGGCAGGATGGACTCTCAAGTAGGCCGGAGGAGTCAAGGGGCTGAGAGCTTATTCCAACTCCTGCTCTCTCATCCTTAGTCCCCTACCCCTCCAGTCCCCTCCCTCTAACCTGGTCTGACAGCTTCTTCAGGCCCCTCCTCTCTCAATCTTTCTTTTCTCCCCTCCCCTCCCCTCCCCTCCTCTCTTTGACTGGCCACCTGTCTACTGCTTCACTCAGGTGACTACCACCTCTGCTTTTCTTCCTGGTAGGGACCCAGGGTGCCCCCAGATGAACTGTTAGTCTCTGCTCAGTTGTGCCTGAAGCAGCAGCCTCCAGTCAGAAGACTCTTGTCTTCAGGGGCTGCAGTGGGGAGGGGGCCCCTGAGAGAGGAGAGGAAGCTGTGGAGGAGATGAGGACATGACAGGTCCCCCTCACAGCCCCTTCCCCAGACTGCAACCCACTGCCCCCACCCTCACTTCAAACCCACACGCCCTTCACACCCTGTTCCCAGGAGGCCCCGGCACTCCCCTTGCTGACCGTCCAACCTGGCTCCCGCTGCTCTCACCTGCGTGTGCTTCCTAGGTGGCCAGGAATCCCATCGGAAGGCAAGGCTGCTGTGGCGTCCTCAAGTCTGTCCGGGATAACCCGGCGTCTGCACTGCAGCTTCTCGACTTGTCCATAAGAGCTTGCCTTTTCTAAAAGCTTTGTAGTGGAATTGAGTGAAATGATTCTGCCAGTTTCCCACTCTACAATTCTGATGCACCTTGTCTCCTGGCCCTGATTGCCATCCCCACACTGGGGCATTACTTCTTTCCACCTCCCCCGCTTCCATTCTCACTTCTCCCCACCCCCTGTCTGCCTTCTGCACCTGGGTAAACGCTCCTCTTTGGTCCCAGACGGTTGATGATTATAAGAAGTGCAAACAGCTGGA
>NW_022106756.1:0-1034 GCF_000313985.2 Echinops telfairi
TTCTGATGAGGTGCCAGGTACTGCCCCCCAACTCCCAGTCAGAAGTCTACAATCAGGATTCCTTAGGGACTTCGTGGCTTTGCTCCCTTTGCTGAGCTGTTTATTTTTATCTTGTTTTTTCCCTAGGTGGGTAGGTCAGACCAGTCACACTCCCACCCACGCCCCCCACCCCCAACTGTGTCTTCTTTGCTGATCTCTGTAGCACTGTTCTCTAGGGAGAAGACTCAATGTCTTCCACTGGGGACAGCTCTACCATCCTTTCTGTGAACTAGCTTCTCCAATCAGGAGCCTTGACCTCAGGGCTTGGTGGACCAGAATGAGGTCTACTCACTCGCTCTCTTTTCCTCTTAGTTTGTTCCCATGTGAACTAGACAGACCAGCCATTCCCTCAGACTGTATCTTCAGTACTGGCCTCCGTATCACTATCTTCTAAGGGGGGCAGGAGAGGGGGCATCAAAACTGAAGCTGGGGCAGGGCTTGCAGTCCTCTCTGTTAATGAGTTGCTTCTTGCAGGTACATTGCCCTCAAGGATTAGTGCATCCAAATGACCTCTGCTCTCTCGCTCTCTTTCTGTGGAGACCTGAACAATACCCTCCCCATTGATGGATTAATGCCCTGTTTCCCAATGCCATCTTCTTCTTCCGGCCTCTCTCGGTGGGCCTTAATGGTAAGAGGGAGGAGGCAAAGATGTCTTCGATCTTTGGTGCTGTTTGCACCTTTTTAATCTTTTCTTTTCTTTCTTTTTAAAAATGTTTGATGCCAAATGCATCCTTGCGTTTGGTATGACCCCTACCAGAGAACCTGGTCCTTAGCCCATAAACTATGTAATATGCTCATTTCAAACTATGCGATATGCTCATTTTTTCTCTATGCCCATTGTAGTGTCCAAACTTACCTCAGTGGACTCATGTTGTACTTGTCCTTTTGTGCTTGGCTAACTATATTCAGGATAATTTCCTTCAACTCTTTCCATGAGACTAAGTGCTTTATGTTTTATCATTATTTTTGAGGGATGCATAGTATTCCAATGTGTG
>NW_022106756.1:2666-3677 GCF_000313985.2 Echinops telfairi
CAGACATCCTCTGATAACTGCTTTTGCTGTATCCATAGGTTTTGATACATTGTATTCTCATTCTCATGAGTTTCTAAAAATTTCCTAAGTTCATTTCTTACTTGGTTCAGTACCCATTCATTTTGAAAATAAAACTTGTTCATCCTCCAAGTGTTTGACCTTGCTTTTCTTGATCTTTCTTTTATTGGTTTCCAACTTTATGGTGTGATCGATGGAAAAAGATTCTTAGTTACCTCTTTATATGTGGTTCTCAACCTTCCTAATCCCGTGACTCTTTAATACAGTTCCTCATGCTGTGTGACACCCTCCACCCATAAAATAATTTTTAATTGCTACTTCATAACTTTAATTTTGCTACTGTTATGAATTGGACAACCCCTGTGAAAGGGTCATTCGACCCAAAGGGGTTGCAATCCATAGGCTGAGAACCACTGCTCTACTGTTTGAATTTATTAAGGCTCAACTTGCATCCCAACATGTTGTCCATTTTTGAATATGTGCCATGTGTACTTGAAAAGAATATGAATTTTTAGCATTTGGTTGGAGGGCTCTACATATTGCCACCAGTAGGAGTTCCTAATTGTAGAGTTTACTTCTGTAGCCTCCTTGTGGAGCTTCCTTCTCATTGATATATCTTTCTCAGAGGGCAGTGTATTGAAGTCACCTCATATTATTGTTGAACCTATGATCTCCTTTTTCATCTTCTGGAGAATTTGATTGATGAATTTTGTAGGTTTCTTGTTTGGCATGTATATATTTATTATGTTCATTGGCTCTTGATCTATTGATCCCTTGAGCATTATATAGTGCAGATCCTTATGCAAATTTGTCAGAGATTAAGATTGCAACTCCTGCTTTTTTGAGGTCACCATTTGCTTGGGATACTTTCCACCAGTCTTTGAGTCTCAACCTATTTTTGTCTGCGATGTGGTTCTTGCAGACAACAACTTAAGATGTGGTTCTTGCAGACAACAGCTTGATGGGTTTTATTTTCTAATCTTGTCTGCTAGC
>NW_022106757.1:0-1116 GCF_000313985.2 Echinops telfairi
CATTCTAAGAAATTATTTCCTGAAGTATGAACAAACCTACAGTCTATAAACTGAGTAATCTCATGTGATATGCTTAATGAAAGAGGATACATCTTAGTGATTAAAGTTAACTTTAATATGCCAGAAAAATAAATCTTACAAATATCAAACCTGACAAGTCAGTAGAGAAATCAGGTCAGCTTCAAATTTTTCCTGAAATAATAAACATCTAGAGACAATGGAAAGTGTTCACAATATGCATTGGGCTGCTAACAATAAAGACAACTATTCAAAAACATCAGCTACTCCTGCTGAAGAAAGATGAGGCATCCTGTCCCTTAAAGATGTACTCCCTGGGATACCCAAAAAGGACAGTTCTACTGTCCTACAGGGGCACTGTAAGCTGCAATCAATTTGATGGCAGTAAGAGGTGTGGTTATTGTTGCTGAAGAAACAATGAACCAGAATGACATTCTCAAATTATCCCACTTACAAATCTCTCTAGAAAAAATTTACTCAAAAACACAAAAACAAACAAAAAAATTTACTCAAATATGTTATTGCCTACTGAAATAACTAATCACAATCAAGAAATCATGAATGGGAGATTTGTAACATTTAAACAATTAACACAATTTCTGCAATTAGGTTTATAATTTTTATAGATAGTTATTAGAAATAAATACACAATACCACTATATTTAGCCTTCAATATCACAATGGGAAAAAGAAATAGAGTTATGGTAAATTCCTCAGTACATAATAAAGAAGCTCATTTCTGTTTGGCTCTTAATTTCAGTAAACTGAGGAAGATTATATATTTATTTAATAAATACTGACTATTTAATAGTAGTCAGAATTATAATTTTAGAACCAGGATTAAAATTACCACATCAATAAAGAAAATAACAATACAGAAAATATGCTTATCAAAGGACAGAAAAAGAGAAACTAGAAAGTACAAAAGACTAAAAGATAAATATTATATTTGACAATGAATAAAAACAGATTGCATGCCGTAACTGGAAAGACATAATTAAAAGAAGACTTTAAAAAATAAAAATAGCCAAAGATAAATTGGTCATGTACCAAAATAATAATAATAATGTCAAAGGGAAGAAAGGAGCTGAGAAGGAA
>NW_022106757.1:2897-3726 GCF_000313985.2 Echinops telfairi
GCAACCCACCAGCCTTCTGGGACACGACCCTGAGAGGGAAGCCAGAGGAAGATAAAGTGTTAGGTTAATTCCATAGTGAAATTAGCTGTAGGAAGTCAGAAGAAACATTCCTACAAGTCTCCCAGAGAAACCCAGTGCTCTTCGACTCTCTGGAAAATGGCACCTGACTTCTCTAAAACAATGCAACACAAACAGCCATCAGCCCCAACGACCTCAACGAAAAAACAGGAGGAAAAAAAAGGCAATGGCAGAAGATATCCCAAACATAATGACATGCATAGAAGAAACAGACAATGAGCTGCCACAGGAAGAAATTTTCAGAATGCTGCTTGGAGTCATACAGAATATGAGGGAAACAATACAGAAAAAGGATGAAATGATAGCTGAGATAAAGGCCAAACACCAAAGGGAAATATAGGAGCTTAGGGAGAGATAACAAAAACCAGTAGCAGAAACACAGACATAGAGAATCGACTGGAGGAAGCAGAGAACCGCATCAGTGACTTGGAGGACAGTCAAGCAGACTTTAAAAACAAGAACAAAAATCTAATAAGATCATCAGAGAAGAAGAAGAAAACCTAAGAGCTATGTCTGATGCTATGAAGTGGAACAACATTAGAATTATTGGCTTACCAGAGGAAGACACAACAAATAAATCATCTGCAACAATAGTAAGAGTATTTTTGGAGGAAAACTTCCTCGGCTTAATGACTGAAAACCAGGAACCATTCGGGAGGCTGAAAGAACACCAGCTAGACTGAATCCCAAGAAGAAGTCAGAAAGGCACATAATAGTTAAACTATCCAACTTTGAGGAAAAGGATAAAATC
>NW_022106758.1:0-1365 GCF_000313985.2 Echinops telfairi
TTTGAGATATATTCTTCTCAGGGGAGGGGCAGGCATCCCTTAGTATTTGGGGCTGGGACCAGCCCCCTAGACCTCTCCACTGATCCTCTAGTTCTTTAATGCTTTCTCGCCCCCATTATCATGACCCCAATTCTACCTTAAAAATCCAGCTAGACCAGAGCATGTACATGGGTATGGATAAGAGCTGTAAATACAGGGAATCCAGGAGAAATAAACCCCCTCACAACCAATATTGAGAATAGCTGTATCAGGAGGGTAAGGGAAAGGTAGGGGGACAATGGGGGAACCAATCACAATGATCTACATATAAGCCCCTCCCAGGGGTATGGACAACAAAAAGTGGGTGAAGGGAGACATCGGTCAGTGTAAGACATGAAATAATAATAATAATTTGCAAATTATCAAGGGTTCATGAGTGAGGGAGGGGGGGAGGGGGAAATGAGAAGCTGATGCCAAGGGCTCAAGTAGAAATAAAATGATTTGAAAATGATGATGGCAACAAATGTACAAATGTGCTTGACAAAATGGATGGATGGATGGATTTTTATAAGAGTTGTACCAGCTCCCAATAAAATGATTTAAAAAACAAGCTTAAAATACAAATAAAACAGGTAAGAAAGAAAAGACCACAATCAATATTTAAAAGGCCAAAGAAGACATTTCTGTTGTGGAACAAGTCAGAAATACTTGAGCCCAGAGCAAATTCAGATTGGATCAAGAGGGAAGTCCACTGACCAAGTATCATATTATACCATGGTTTGATCCACCATAATCAAGTTTACAATAATCCATGTCTGATATTAAGCTGTGTGAGTCTTTCACCAAAAGTGCTGCAGAGGTTTAAATGTGCCATCTTTTCTGTGGGCACCAGCAATACCTCCCGAGCCTCCATTATCACTCGCGACACCTTCCTCTGATACCAAATCTTATAACATTCCCGGCTTTGTCTTCAGAGAGTTAAGGATGATTTTAATGTCAAAATTGTATCCATTTCTCATAATAATAGAAACGTTCTATATTTTTTCTCTGGAATTCCTGGCTTATCACTGTTCATAATGAACATTCTGCCAAGTAAATTGATATAAAAAATTATTGGCACATTAGCTGAGAAGTATCAGAAAAAACAGGTTAAACTCAGCTATTACGTTTTAAATTTGCCTTCTGAATGTTCCTTGGATTTACTAGACGACTACTCGACCAGCAAAGCTGGCACATGTGTTTCTAGATGCATGAATTTCTTGGGCCAGACACAGCGGAACTAAGAAAAAGATAGATTCTTCTTACTTGTCTATGGTATGGGTTTGCCCAGTAATAAAGCCCAGCTCCTTTTGTGTTTTTAAGGATTATCCTCCTTCTGTTCAGTAC
>NW_022106758.1:2456-3667 GCF_000313985.2 Echinops telfairi
CACTAGCGCTGTGTCCTTGAGATAGTATGTCTGAATCTCAGTTTTCTTATGTTTAGAATGAAGAGAAAAAAATGTTAATGCGATGATGATATATATATTATCAGTTATATATTTTGGGGTCTCTCTCCCATCCTACCCTCTGATCACTTCTTTACTGTCAGTTCCACCCCTAAGAAAGGAGATACTTGTAACCCACATTATTTACTTAATGTACTAAGAAAAATCACAGGCCACTAGGTGAGGAATTGTGTGAATCCAAGTCTGCAGGAACATGGCAGGGTGCCAGAAGCTGGCAGGGTTAGGTGACCCACATGGGGCCTCTCCTGGCAGCAGAACATGGATGCCCAGTGAAGTCCCAAGAAAGAGGAATGTGGCAGAGGGAAGCAGTTCTCAGAGTCCCTCACCCTTATCCAGAAGGCCACACCCCAAAGGAGGTGTCATTAAGCTTCACTCCACCATTGGCCAGGAGTGTCTAGTTGACACAAAATCATCCAACTACCACATTTCCTTTTCCTTAACACACGGAAGACCTGGCATTGCATGGCAAATAGAGTTAGATCACAATTAGGGGATTGGCCCACTTAGGAGCCTGGAGTTGCAGAACAGCAGCACAATCATGAACATGTTTTTATTAAAAGGAGCCAGGCTTTGGGAGAGAATTGTATTTACAGCTGAGGTCAGGCAACCTTACTTAGAGACCTAGCGCTGTAAAAGCACCTGCAATTCTGCAGGCCACACCTGCCAAGTGGACTGAGAAGGATAAGTTTATGAGAGGGAGAGGGATCCCACTGGGGCTCCAGATTTGCCTTAGAACATGCCAAGATCCTGAGGAGAGGATTCTGGTTAAGCCTTTAGGAAGCAGATGAATAAGACAAAGTTCGCCACTGTGTCCCCTTATTCCCCAGGAAAGTGCAAAGCTCTGGGTTTAGCTTGGAGAGCTTTCTGTAACAAATGCACCATGGCAGAAAGATTGTTGTGGGCTAGAGGCCTTACTCAATTCAGGATTAAGGTATTAGCAATGTGGAGACTGAAGAGAAAGTTAGAAAAACAGCTCTTTAAATATTTACTAAGAATTTGAAGGTGAATACAATAGCCTTGGGAAAGGCCTGGGGACTAATGTTGCCATCACGTACAGTTTCTAAAATTAGAAATATAGTGTTTAGGAAGACATACTCCCAGAAAGAAAGAAATCTATATAGTTGGGGAAATCT
>NW_022106759.1:0-545 GCF_000313985.2 Echinops telfairi
TTGTGTAATTCAGTGTCACTGATTATATTCTTCATGATGTACAACCATTATTGATATCCTTTTCCAAATTATTTTACCACCATTGACATTAACTCAATGCCCCCTACACAACCACCCTTGCCCTTCACCTATGGCTACCCTTGGTCAAGTTTGGCTTCTTTCTTTTTTCCCCCATGGTTTTCTTGATATAGTATTAACATATTATATACTTCCATTGTTAAATTGTGTTTAAAATAAGTTGTATAATCACAATCAGTTCTAGTAATCCCTCCCCACTCCTGCATTCATTGCTTATTCCCTAAATCCCCTCAACTCCCTATATCCCTCCCATCCTTTACCCCCTTCATCCTCTATAAGGCCTTGCATCAGTTATTATCACGATGCATCTACTCCTTCTGTTCTTCACAAATGGGAAATCCAACTGAAACAATAAAAAACAAAGTGCTAAGGATAAAATAATAATGCAAAGACCAAAATACAAATAATGAGTAAGAAAGAAAAAACCACCATCAATATTTAATAAGGAAGGGAAGAAATTTCTATCA
>NW_022106759.1:2284-3725 GCF_000313985.2 Echinops telfairi
TATCAAAGAGTTCAAGAAGAAAGAAAATGTTATAAAAATGATGGTGGCAGCAATTGTACAATTATGCTTGATCTAATTGAACTATGGATTGTTATAACTTCTATAAGAGCTCCCAATAAAATGTCCAAAAAAAAAAAAGGATATCCAGGAGAAGGGCACCATGCTCCGTAAAGTAGAGGATTATCAAAGAGATCAGTAGATACAGTCATTGGCTCAAACGCAACAGCTGTGAGGCCAGCACAGGACCAGGCAGTGTTTCTCTAGTGCATACGGTCGCTATGAGTTGGAGCTGACTCAATGGTCCCAAATAACTCAATGGTCCCAAATAACAATGATACGCATGACATAGCCAGTTCTTCTATATCCTGGCCAGCACTTAAGTATCTTTTATTTTAGCTATTCTCATAGCTGTGGTGGAACCCTGATGGCGCTATTGAGGAACTGTTGGATTGTAAATCATAATGCAAGTGGTTCAAACCCACCAGCTAATCCATGAGAGAAAAATGAAGCTGCTGCTACTAAGATTTGTAGTATTAGAAACCCTATAGAGCAGTGGTTCTCAACCTTCCTCATGCCGCAACCCTTTCATACAGTTGCTCATGTGGTGGTGACCCCCAACCATAAAATTATTTTCCTTGCTACTTCATAACTGTCATTTTGCTACTGTTATGAAGCGGGCAACCCCCATGAAAGGGCAGTTCTACCCTCAAAGGGGTGGCGACCCACAGGTTGCTATGGGTTGGGACCAACTTGATGGCAGTGGGTTTGAGGTGTTTTTGTTGTTTATTGAACATGTGTATTCTTGTGGCAGTCTATTCAGTATTCTTTGTCAACGCTGTAGTTCAAAGGCATCAGTTCTCCCATCTTCCTTATTTATTGTCCAACTTTTGCACTTACAACGTGACTGAAAATACGACGGCTTGGATCAGATGCACCTTAGTCCTCAAAATGACATTTCTTAGGTCATTTTAAAGAGATCTTTTCTAGCACTCTGCCCACTACAATGTGCCTTTTTATTTCTTAATGCAGCCTCGATGAGGCTTAATCCCATGAGGCAGAATGTTCCTTTGAAGAGAGGATGGCAAGACTGTCTCGCTGATTGAATATGCTATCATGCACGGAGAATCCAGCCCCTAGCACATTATTACGGGTCCAGTAGGCGCAATTGCACAGCGATAATAAGTAAAGATTATAGTAAAGTCACAGAGAGCATGAGAGATTGAAGAGAAATACTGAAATAATGGAGTCAGACATAATTCATGGTAGCAATGCTCACCTCAGCCCCGCTTGGTGGCCCATGTGCAGAGAGAAAATCTTTAATGCTAACCAAGGCTTTTATATTCTCTGGGGACATGCAAGCCCCCTAATTATAGGTGAAAACATATGTCACAGGAAGGGGTTGTGCTATAGGTAAGACAGTAGTGGAAGAGGGTGTTCTAGG
>NW_022106760.1:0-1075 GCF_000313985.2 Echinops telfairi
ATATGTACAAAGTACATGAGACTAAGTCTCACCATCCTTTCCTACAACGAGGAATTCTGTCTTCTTCCAAGACAGAATTATTTGTTCTTTGGCAGTCTGTAGTAATTTCAATATTCTTCACCAGCACCATAGTTCAAAGGCATAGTTTCTTCTATAGTCCTTATTCAATATTTACCTTTTATATGTGTATGAGGCAATTAAAATTACTATAGCTTGAATCAATCATAATTTAGTTCTAAAAGTAACATTCTTGATTTTCAACATGTTAAAGAAGTCTTGTGCAGCAGATTTGCCCGATGCAATGTGTCATTTGATATCTTGAATACAGCTTTCATGAGCATTGATTGTGGATCCAAGCAAGATAATATCCTTGAAAACTTTGATCTTTTCTCCTTTTATCATGATATTACCGATAGATCCAGTTGTGAGAGTTATGGAGTTGTAATCCATAACAAAGTTTGCAATCCTTGATCTTTATCAGCAATTTTTGAATTCCTCCTCAATTTCAGCAAGCAATATTGTATCATCTGCATATTACAGGTTGTTAATAAGCCTCTATCCAATTCTAAGGCCTCATTCTTCTTTTCATATAATTAGACTTCTGTGATGATTTTCTGAGCATATAAATTAAATAAATATAGTGAGAGGATACAACCCTGTTGCCCACCTTTCTTTATTTTAAACCATGCAGTGTTCCCTTATTCTTTTCCTACAATTGCCTCTTGAATCATGTAAAAGTTGTGCATGAGTACAATGAAGTGTTCTGGAATTTCCATTCTTCTCAAGGTTATCAGTATTTTGTTATTATTCACATTGTTGAGTGTCTTTATATAACCAATAAAACACAAATTATCATCTTTCTAGTATTTGCCACTTTCAGTCAAAGTCAATCTGATATCAGCAAGGATATCTCTTATTCCACATCCTCTTCTGAATCTGGTCTGAACCTCTAGCAGCTCCTTTTTAATGTAGGCTCTAACAATTGTTGGATTATCTTCAGCAAATTTTACTTGTATGTGATATTGATGATATTGTTCTATAATTTGAGCATTCTATTGGGTCACCTTTCTTAGGA
>NW_022106760.1:2215-3724 GCF_000313985.2 Echinops telfairi
ATTTTTAATTGCTGCACATGAAGGCAAAAATTGGAAAATGAGTAAGATCAAAGAATAAATATATCTTTGAATTATGGTGTTGGCAACGACTATTGAGTATTCCATTTTATACTATAAGGATGAACAAATCTACATTATGAAAAGTACAGCTAGAATATTCTTTAGCTGAACAGAGAGTGATAGTCGTAACACTTGACCTGTTATCAGGAAGGACAGTCCACTAGAGGAGAAAATCTTGAAAAGCCTTAATGAAGGTGGATTGGCACAGTAGTTGCATCAAGGGATTCAAAGACAGCGAAGATGCTGAGAATAGCATGGGACTCAGGATCAGGTCGCCTTCATTTCTGTTTTGCAGAAGGTCTTTATGAAGCAGAACCAACTTGATGG
Organism: Echinops telfairi; assembly: GCF_000313985.2. Lineage (NCBI taxonomy): Eukaryota > Metazoa > Chordata > Mammalia > Afrosoricida > Tenrecidae > Echinops > Echinops telfairi. The sequence continues at coordinate 2,603 of NW_022106760.1, forward strand.
CAGGTATGAGTGTGATTGGTTATTGTTGTTATTTGCCATCAAGTTAGTTCTGAGTCGCCCTCCATTCACACAACGACAAATAATCACACAAAAAAACATATACATATGTATGTATAATGCTCGTTCCCCTTATTTGTAGTTTTCTCTCTCTTTGGTTTGTGGTAGCTGACACCAAGGGAAAGAACTGAAAGTCTCAGAAAAACAACAACAAAAAAGTGAAGCACATCCCATGATTTTATGCCTTAAAAATAAAGCACTATATATAGAACACAGGACCAAAAAGAAGATTTACAGCAAGGTAATTACAAGCAGACGGATTAGAGCCCTCAGACAGACCACATCCAGCTTATTCTCTGTTTTTTGCATGATCCACTAGTTAAGAATATGTTATATTTTTAAATAAGTAAAAATAATCTTAAAACTATTTTGGCATGTAAAAAATTACATAAAATTCTAATTTTAGTGATCATAATAAGGTTCTGTCAAACATAATCAGGCTCATCAATTTATATATTATATTATATTATGTATTATATACATTACTCTTTGAGGAAAAGGTTGATATAAGACCCACAAAACCTAACTGAGCTGCTTTATGAATCTTTGCATTAAAACTTTTCTAACTCTGCTTTAGAGGATGTGGCCAATTAAATAATAGCAGAATCTGAATTTGGACAGCAAGCTGCCTCACAATCTTGCAAAGCACAACGTGTTTGTCTTACGTTCAGCCGTACCCTCTCACTGGAGCCCTTGCTGGCACAATGGGTAAGTGTACTGACCTAATCACACTGTTAATCTAAAGTTTGGAAGGATGAACCCTCAGTGGGTGAAATATCTGGCAATCTGTTCCTATAATTATTGACAACCAGATAACACTCATAATCCATCACCATTTTGTCAATATCAACTCACTGGCCCTGTAGGACTAAGTAGAACTGATCCGCAAGATGGCTAGGCTGTACTCTTTACTGAAAAGACTCTTCTTACTGGCACAGTGCCTAAATTATTAGAAGAAAAAATATGATAGTTGTTAAGATTTACAGCTTTGAGATCCTTAATGCTGTGTCTACTCTGTCTTATAAGGCTGCTATGAGTCTGGGACAGTGCGCAATAGGTTTTTTA
>NW_022106761.1:0-990 GCF_000313985.2 Echinops telfairi
AGAGAGAGAGAGAGAGAGAGAGAGAGAGAACAGAAGGCGGTGAAGCCCCAGATCAAACATCAGTTTATAAGAAACACAGGGGCTGGAGGAGCACATCAAACAAAGTCCGGGACACACGACTGGACGTGGGAAGGAACTACAGGACAAGCGACCCGTCTCTCCTACTGAAAAGAGAAAAACAGAGAGACCCAGAGATAAAAAGAGACCCTAAGACAGAACAGCAGGGGGTGGAGGTGGAGCCCCAACAAGAGTGCTTGGACCCATGTGTTGATAATGATGGAAGCCCAATGTGGGGAGCATGGGGTGTGTTAGATTGCATTGTCCCTCCTTTCAGGGTTTGGTGATTTTCTTAAAGGTGGGGGAATGGCACTAACCCACCCAAGGGGAGGGTATTGTTTTTATCTCCACAGGGAAAGAGAGACCAGACTTCAACCCGGTGCTCCAAGACATGAATGCAGCACACCAGCATGAAGCAGGGAACCAGTAGAGAGATCTGAGGGGCTGGCCCTAATCCCAAAATGCGCACCTTGCAAGTAGCCACCTGGAGTATAACTATTGTTCTCCTGCTCTCGGGAGCAAATGAGAGAGGAGGAAATCAAAGACTCAAGGAAACAAGTTGCCCACAGGACTGATGGCCCATTTAAACCACAGCATCTTCTAGACTGGTGTTTCCCAAAGTGGCTGATCCCGCCCCCTGGGATAATCAGGAAGGAAGGGCTGCAAAAGATAGACATTGGGCCTCGATTGAAGTACTCCCTCAACACAAGAACACTTTTTTGGCATTCTGTGATGCTCACCTTCCCGACACAATTGCTGAAGACAAAATAGGTGCATAAGCAAATGTGGTGAAGAAAGCTCATGGTACCCAGCTATCAAAAAATAGTGTCTGGGGTCTTATCGATCTATAAGCTGTGCATTCTGTTGAGTCACCTGTCTTTGAGGACGATTGAGAGTACCGTGGACTGCCAAGAGAACAAACAAACCTGTCTG
>NW_022106761.1:2880-3710 GCF_000313985.2 Echinops telfairi
CCTCAGGCCGCCACGTGTGGGTGTGAAGTGCCCTGAGGGTGTCTGTGTAGAACCTGAAACTTCTTCCATCCTTTATAAAAACCCACTTGGATCACAAACCAGGAGTCAGAGTAAATTCTTTCTCTTGGGAAGCCAAGAACCGAGGTGTTCCCCACCTGAGAAATCCAACAACACCAGGCTGTCTCCATGGCACCGTCAGTGAAATGCACCTTTTCACTTAAGCTGGTTGGAGTTTGGTTACTGTTACTCGACCCCAAAACTGCTTCCGACGCATGCAGAAGCAGAAGCACCTTCGTTTGCTGGGTGTTTTCCAGTCACTGTCCTTTCACCCAATGGGTCCTCCCGGAGTCACACTGCATAACAAGTTACCCCAGCACTGAGGGACCAGATATAATCCCGGTGGGCTCACACATCTGTGGTCTGAGTTTGGGGCGAACTCTGCTGGGCAGAACTCACTCAGGTTTCTCAGTGGTAACTGAAAGGCTACCACTGGTCAGGGCGGAAGGGTCTCCTTCCCAGGGGCTCGCTCACATGGTTGGCAAGCTGGACTGGCTCTTGGTCAAGGGCCTCGAGACACCTCTCCCCGGGGCTGCCTGAGGGTCCTCAAGGCAGGCAAAGGTGCCGTGCCTCTTATGCTCTCACCTCATTTGCTCAAGAGCCATCATCACGGCTCTGGCACCAGGAGGGAGGGGCCACATCAGGGCAGTGTGGGCACAGGGGCCATCTTTTTCTTAAAAAAAAAAAAATCATTCTATTGGGGGCTCTTATCACAATCCATCCATCCATTGTAGCAAGCACATTTGTACATATGTTGCCAGCATCATTTCCAA
>NW_022106762.1:0-971 GCF_000313985.2 Echinops telfairi
AAATGTACAAATGTGCTTGACACAATGGATGGATGTATGGATTGTGATAAGAATTGTACGAGCCCCCAATAAAATTTTTTTAAAGGGATTAAATAAGCAAGTAAAGTTATAGGCACCACATTACCACCAAGAAAAAAGAGCCAGAAATGGACATGTCCTTTGGATCTGGATTCCCTGTACTGAGAAGATCCTCGATGTGGAAAGATTGATGCAAAGACAAATGGATACTTCCAGGAACCCTGGGACCACAGATAATGAAACAGGGGAGCTGACTGAAAGAGGTAGCCTTATCCTAGAGCTGGCACCTTGAATTTGGACTTCTGGCCTCCAGAACCAGGAGATAATAAGTTTCTGTTCATTAAAATCATCTGGTATAGCAGCACTAAACCATGAGGACACCCATGTACACATGCATACACACACACACACATACACACACAGCATAACTAGTCAAATTTCTCAGTCATATCACATGTCTAAAATAATACATTTTCCAACCACAATAGTCTTGAGGGAATGCCTTGCTTATGTAACTCACAGATAAGCCCTGTCTCTTCCAGATCCTGCCAATTTATAGGTCAAGCCTGCTTCTTGAGCCGCCTCAATCGCAGCTTGGATCCCTGCTGTCTGCGTGGAGGGAAGTCCCAGGGACAATTGTCCCAGTGCAGTGAGATTCCAACCCACCCTTCTGAATGACCTCTGTCTCAAAGGTTTCAATTAGAAAATGATTTCCTTATGGGGATGGATTTCATATTATTATTGTTTTAATACTAAACCATTTTATTTGTAACCTTTCTCTTCGCTCATTTTCATCTCCAGAAGCCTAACTAATGGATCATAGAAGTACTATCTTCTATGAAGGAATTAAGGCCCACGAGCCAAGTGGTTAATTGTTCAGAGGTCGGAGGCCCTGGGGGCTGCCAACAGTTATGCACTGGACTACAAATTAAAAGGTTGATGGTTTTAATTCA
>NW_022106762.1:2345-3693 GCF_000313985.2 Echinops telfairi
TAGCCAGACTTGCAAGGTAGAATCCGGATCATGATAGTGGAGGGGTGGGGGTGGGGGTGGGGGGTGGCGAGGAAGCATTTAGGAACCAGAGGAAAGTTGTATGTTTCATCGTTGCTACATCGCACCCTGACTGGCTCGTCTCCTCCCTGAGACCCCTCTGCAAGTGGATCTCCAGTGGACCTGTTCTCTTTCCTGCAGGACACACTTCAGCTTCAGAACTGATGGAGATTCACAACCAGAATTAAGAGTCACACACCCAGTGACTCAGCCTCTGATCAATCAAACTAAGATAACAAACTCCGTCGTCATGCCTGCCCCAAAATGCAGTCACCCTGAAACTGAGCTGGTTCCGACTCAGGACACCCTGTGTGTGCGAGTGGAGCGCTGGGCTCCATGGGGTCTCAGGGCTGGTTTTGCGGAGTAGACCGCCACGTCTTCTAGAGAGCCTCGGAGTGGACTTGAGCCTCCACTTCCCACCTTTCAGTCAGCCACTGAGCATAGTCATTATTTGCACCATTCAGTGACCCCTGCCTGCAAATAGAACTGTATTAATTTCTCTCTACTTGCATGTGCAAAGATAAAGAATCTGTTTTACTTCCTTTGAATCTGGTAGGCCCGGCACCTTTTTATTTTTATGAATAGCTTATGGCAGAAATGATGCTGTGACAATTTAGGGTTTAGCTGGGCAGTTGTGGCTTTTACTGTCTTAGAAGCTAGTCACCATGTTTATATATATATATATATAACATGTATATATATAAACATAAACATATATATATATTCCGTCTACACTACTGAATTATGAAAGGACATGAGGAAAAAGACCCCATTCATCCTCCCAATTTCAGCTGAATGCAGCCACATGAATGAACTCAGCTATACTATTGTTTTCACAATTGTATACGCATGTTGTTTTAAGCCACTAAATTTTGGGGTGATTTATTAGCCACATTGAATGACACAAGTTCACCAGTCACAGATTTTATCAGTGAAACCCAACCCAGCCAGAAACAAGTCCACCCTAACCCTTTGTAATAGACAGACAGTCCTTAGACTGAGGTCCTCTCTCTCCTACTTCCCTCCATATACCCATAGGCCTTCTTGTTGGGGGAATGAAAAACTATAGAAAGGGTGGTAGGGTAGGAAGAAGAATCCTCTCCCTAAACATGTCACATCCAATCTCCGGAACCTGCGACTATGTTATGTTCTTTGGAAAAGTAAAACTAAAAGTGTTGATGGAAGTGAGGTTGCTCATTAATTGACCTTAAGATAAAGACATTTTACCCAATGGAGCGCACACACAAAATCAAAATAAACCCCACTACCAACAAATATAATTGTTCCACAG
>NW_022106763.1:0-867 GCF_000313985.2 Echinops telfairi
CCCCCCCCCCGAATTATTTTTAAATCACTTAGGGCTTTAAACCCAGCGACGCTCCTGCCAGACCCAACGCCCCAGCAGCCAGAGCATGACTTCCAGGAAATCCTGGCCAACGTCCAAATGGTACAAAAAGACCTCAAAGACCGGCCCCTCCCAAATAGTGACCTGGTGTGGTTTACAGATGGAAGTAGTTTCGTCAAGGAGGGTCGGCGCCATGCGGGAGCTGCGATTGTAGATGCACAGGGATCCCTAATTTGGGCATCCCAGCTCCCTCCCAGCACCTCAGCCCCCAAAGCGGAGATAGTGGCAGTGACCGAGGCTCTCCGGCGTGCGAAGGGAAAAAGACTCACGCTGTATGCAGACAGCCGTTATTCGTTCGCGATGATTCATGTTGCAGGGGTGCTATACCGGGAGAGAGGATTGGTCACGGCAGAAGGGAAAAAATAAAGAACACGCCCGAGATTTTGCAGCTGCTAGACGCCGTCATGTTGCCAAAGGCGGTAGCGGTAGTACACATCCCTGGCCACCAGAGGGGGAACTCCCTGGTGGCCCGAGGAAACCGGGCGGCAGATCTAGAGGCCCGGCGAGCGGCGGAAGGACCCGAGCGGGTGGCGGAAGGACCCGAGTAGTAGGAAGTCTTACAATTGGGCCTGCCGCCCCCCGGAATGGGAAAAATACCTCCGCAACCGGAGTACTCCAACACAGATTGGGTCTGGGCGGAAAAAGAGCTACGGGCAAAGACGAAAGCGGCTGGCTGAGGGACAACGAAAATTACTCGACAGTACCTGAAGCCGTGGGAAATCGCTTGTTAAAGCATCTGCACCAGACAAAGCACCTGCGGAAAGGTAAAATGTTGCAACTATTGGATAC
>NW_022106763.1:2901-3666 GCF_000313985.2 Echinops telfairi
GATATCCGACCCCTTTTACGAAGCAGTAGGAATCAAAGGAACTTTCAATTACTTAGCCCAAGAGTCCCCAACTACATGTGCCTGGGAACGAGTGGGGCAGGACTTACAATTCAGTCAGTGACCAGAAATGGAACCTGTGTAGGAAAAGTCCCCTCAGAGTACACTCCCCTTTGTGTTGAAACTTATATAAATATAAACCATAATTCAAAAGGGCTGTCACCAGCCCCTAACAGCTGGTGGGTTTGCTCCCAAGTTGGTCTGACATCCTGCCTTAGTCTATCTGTCTTTAATAGCTCTAAAAAATTCTGTATTATGATATTGTTTTTTCCAAAAGTTACTTACCACTCTAAAAAGGAAGTCTATGTGACTCAGGTGCAAAACTGGAATCCAGTGGCAATGAAAAGAATTCAGAGAGAACCTGTGACTGCTATCACCCTTGCCACACTCTTCGGGCTAGGCCTCATCGGGGCTGGTACAGGTATCTCCTCCTTAGCTACCCAACGCCAAGGGTTAAGTGGCCTCCGAATGGCCATCAACGAAGATATTGCTAGAATAGAAGACTCCATTTCTCACCTAGCACAATCATTAACCTCTCTATCAGAGGTAGCGCTACCAAACCAAAGCGGGCTAGACCTAATTGTCCTGCAGCAAGGCGGGTTATGTGCTGCCCTAGGGGAAGAATGCTGCTTTTATGCTGACCATCGGGGGTGGGGAAAGAATCCATGGCCAAGGTTCCAGAGGGATTAGCGAAGCGGAAGCGAGAAC
>NW_022106764.1:0-1165 GCF_000313985.2 Echinops telfairi
AGCATTGAAAATACTGTGGACTGCCAAGAGAACAAGCAGACCAGGCTTGGAAGAAGTACAACCAGATTGCTCCTTAGAGGCAATGATGGCGAGACTTCATTGTGCATACTTTGGACATGTCCGCAAAGACTAATCCCTGGAAAACTAATCATGCTTGTTAAAAACCAAACTTACTGCCATCAAGTCCATGTTGACTCATTGTGGGTTTCCACCATAACTGTTTACGGGAGTTGAAAGCCCAGTCTTTCTCTCATGGAGTTGGTGGTGATTTTGAACTGCTGACCCATGCAGATGGCAGCCTGACTTGGAACCACACCACCACCATAGGTCCTCGTGCCTGGTGAAGTAGAGGGAACAAGGGAAGGCTATGACAAGATGGGTTGACACAGAAGCTGCATTGATGGCCTTGAACATAAGGAAAATTGTGAGGCTGGCACAGCACTGGGCAGTGTTTCATTCTGCTGGGCATAGGTTCCTATGAGTAGGAAGTGACGTGAGAGCACCTAACTCAACCAAGCAGCCACATGTTGAAAAACTGATGGGATGCTGAGAAGATAAATGAAATTGGGCACCAATGGTTTTTAAGGTTTTGATCATTCAGAATTTATACATTTATTTTAGAAAAACAGTTCTCAAGCTCTCCTTGGCCTTTACTACATTGTTAGAGTGTATTGCGGAACTATTGCTACCTGGGGATATGATGACGCAAATGAATTTGCTTTTCTATGGCAAAGATTAGGAAACATGATAAAACTTAATCCCATAGCTAAAAGTTTTAGCGAGCTTTCTTCTTTGAGATGTGCTTTGAACACTCTCACATTTCCATAAAATTCTAGAAAAGATTCTCACTTCAGCATGCTGAATTAGGCTTATGGAGCAGAGAACAGAAAGTATTATGTTCAACAGCCAAACATTCCAGCGACCCATAGCCAGCTCTCAGCCAGAACTGAACACTTAACACAAGGAAGATGTGTTTCTGTGAAAGTCTCACTCCCCAGCAAGGAATGTTAATGAGGATCATCTACCAGATGTAGGGGTTGAATGCTTTACAGAAACATTATTGCGTGGTGTAAGATGAAACTTTCTGATTGCAATATATTCCAGATAGAAAGAATATCATTATTTTCCTAAATAAGTCTATTTGAGGTAATATCACTGTTAAGTT
>NW_022106764.1:2518-3664 GCF_000313985.2 Echinops telfairi
TCTTCCACTGGCTTGATTGATGTTTGTTTTTAGGGTTGTAAAAATAGCACCATGTCTCCTCACCAGTAATGACCTTGGAATAAAGTCGAGGTCGCTTCAGAGCTATTCTTCCAAAACACAGCATGTTTCCAATGGAAGCTCTTTTCAGTCAGAATCTGAGACACAAATTTTGCAGTGCCGTGCCCCTTCTCATTCCCAGATCTTTCATTAAAATCTGTTGACCTGAACTCCAAGATAGTCCGGACAACTTTCCCATCAGTTCAATGGTCTGTCATCTGTCTGCAAGCACAAGTGCACACATTTTGTTGACATTTTCACCTGTTTGGGAAGTTGACAGATGTCCAGAATGAGGTTTGTCATCAATCGACATTTCACCCTTTTGGAAACAAGAAAACCACTCATACACTTGAATTTTTCCCATAATGCTGTCCTTGTAAGCTGTGTTCAATATCACAACAGTTTCTGTGGCATTTTTCCAGAGCAGGAAACAAAAGTTCACAGCCTCATGCTTAAATTGGCCATTACGAAAAACAAGGTTCAAGCAAAACTGCATTTATGAGAAAATTCATTATGGCCAGAGAGAACCTTCCTAGGCAACGTCACTGGGTGCACTAACTCAGAGCGAATTGTTCAATGCTTGATTAATGGGAAAAGTATGAACTATGATAGCTCCACCCAGTGGAGCTTTTTTGTGTTTGTTTGTTTGTTTTGGGGAGGAGTACCCCCTCGTGGACTGCCACATCTTTCTCCTGCAAAGTTGTTGGGTTCAAACTACCAAACTTTTGGTTAGCAGCCATGTGCTTGAGATTAGACACGGTAAGAGTAGTTTATGCCATGGTTGGCAATCACTAAATATCAGAACTTTCTTATTTCTCCTGTCTTAAGAGTAGGTGATTAATACTTACCGGCACACAGCTCTGTTTGAGTAAAATTGACAAAGAAAGAAATTGCCCCAAAATTTGGGGCTTTATTGTATTCCATCAACAGTTTGTCAACACCACTTCCTTTCCCCCACACCTTCCCCTCTCCCATGTCCCCCCGGAACTGTCGGTCCTGTTGTTTCCTCCTCCAGATTGTTCATCCAGCCTGTCTTATTTAGACAGACCTGCGGAGATAATAACATGCACAAAAACAAGACAGAGCAAA
>NW_022106765.1:0-862 GCF_000313985.2 Echinops telfairi
ATCTATAAATGGCCTTTGCCTCCTAATTCTTTCCTCTATTTCAGTAAGGGTTAATTTATAGAACATTAAAGAGTCAGTCTGAGTTCTCCAGTAATTTGTGTTCATAATCCATAGTCTGAGTGTATTTTTTCACATACTGTAAAATAAAACAGAAGATCAAATATAACTTACTATATTTTCTGAAATTCTTCTCACCTACTTATTCTACGAGGATGGCAAGAAGAATGTTAAGTCCCTGTATTTTTCCAATGTGTTAGGAGAGGTTTCATTGGGACTTTACCTGGCAACATTTTGAGGTGCAGTATCAACTCAGTCCACACTACTCCTCTAGAGTGACTTTGAAAGGGAAAGGTATACAAATGTCTCAGGTTGTTCTTATTTAATGTCATAAATGACTTTGGAAATTAACTACTTGCTGTCCTAATTCTGCTGAACTCCAAACCAACTCTAACCAAACCCACTGCTATGGGGTTGATTCTAACTCACAGTGATCCTACATAGGGTGTATGGTGTTGTAGATCTTGATGGGAGCAGACAGCCTCACCTTTTTGCCAAGGAGCGGTGAGTGAGTTCAAACTGCTGACTTTGCGGTGAGTGGTTCACTGCTTTCCTGGCTGTGCCACAGGGCTCCTTCACTCCACGCCACTGGCCCTTTAAACGGTCTCTTCTTTTTGAATTAAATGTTTTTGAATGAGAAATTCCATTTCATGGATGAACAATTAAATGGTATAAGGGACCAGACTTCAACCCAGTGCTCCAAGATGTGAATGCAACATATCTGCGTGGAGTAGGGAACCAGTGGAGAGGTCTGAGGGTCCGGCCCCAATCCCAACTATGTGGACACCTGCCCCTCCCCCCAGAA
>NW_022106765.1:3165-3697 GCF_000313985.2 Echinops telfairi
TAAATACTTATTTTGTTAATATTGTCAAATTTCTACATAGTGGTTGTCCAAATTTATATTCCTTCCAGCAATATCAAAGGAAACTTGAAGGCATTGTCGGGTATTGTTGAATGGCTCATGGCAAGGTTCGTGGTTCAAACCTGCCAGGCCCTCCATGGGAGAAAGATGAGGCTCCTTGTTCCTATGAAGCTTTACGATTCTGGATGCCTTGTGTAAGGGAGTTAGGAGTTGGAATCAGCTATGTTGCAGTGTATCTCATATATGAGAGTATTATATATGACAGATTTTAATTTTCAGCATTTTGCCAATCTCCAAAACAAAAATAGTATGTCAGTATAAGTTTAATTTTCATTTTTTCCTATTATGAGTGAGACCAGTGTTTATTCATATATTTTAAAAGCCACTTATATTTTCACTTTTTAAACTTTGCCCACTTTTCTATTGAGAAATTAGTCTTTTCATTAGTGATGTTTAGGAGGTATTTATATATTAGAAAAATTAATTCTTTGAGATTTAAAGTGCAACTGTTGTT
>NW_022106766.1:0-1416 GCF_000313985.2 Echinops telfairi
CAGGGTGAGTGTTCCAGAACTTGCTTATCCGTTCTTCTGTAATTGGGGGTTTCGGTTGTTTATACATTTTTGCTACTGTGGAGGTCTCTGCAATAAACATAGGTGCACCTATGTCTGTTTCTGTTATATTCTACATCTCTGTAGAGAGATTGCTAGAGCATAAGCTACTTGGATTTGTCTTTGCTCAAGGATGTGCATTTTCTTAAGGAAGCGCCATACTAATTTCCATAATGGTTGTACAATTATATAGTACTACCAGCATTGTAAAAGTGTTTATATCTCTCCACAGCCTCTCCACCATTTGATATTTTCTGTTTCTTTGAATTTTGCCACGAGTGTCGGTATGAGGTCTTTGTCATTTTTACTTGTATTACTCTGATTGCTAATGATTGTGAACATTTTTCATATGGATCATTTGCATTTTTCTTGTTAAGATATTGTAGTTTTCTATAGATTTTGGAGATTAGACCTTCATCTGATATATTGTTATTGAATATTTTTTCCTTAATCTGTGGGTTCTCTATTGACTCTTTTAATGAATTATTTTGTTGTGCATAAATGTCTCATTTTTAGTAGGTTCCAGTTACTTATTTGCTTTTCTATAGTATGGATATTTTTCATTGTGATCAGTAACATGTTTATGCCTTGTATTAGGGTCCATAAGTTGGTCCCTATTTTTTCCTTTCTTCAAAAAATTATTATTAATTTGGAGTTAATACATGTATCATATGATTCTATAGTTCAATTGCGCTAAGAAGATTTGTATAATTGATACCACAATCAGTTTCCAAACATTCTTTTTGCTTCCTGGACTTCTTGACATTGTCTCTTTTTTACCCCTCACCACTGTACCCACCCCATCCCCCAAAACCTTTATTCTACTTGCTGTCCCTGTAAGTTCATCAATCCTGACTTTCATATACCGAATCGCAGGACAACATATAGCACAAGATCCATGAGGGTGCCCTCCAGTGACATAACACCTCTGAGCTACACCCTCATATGAACACACAGAAACAAACAAAACAGAAATACAGAAAATGCTGAAAACCAGATCAGGTCCAGCAGGCATTAGAGGTGGGGGGTGGGTGGGGGGGGAATCAACTGACAAAATTTTAACTGTTAAGTCAGATGAATGTCTTCTTTTATCTTCTGTCTCTCGAATGCACTCTGTTTAGTCAATGATGTTCTTAATAATTGTGTGATTTATATTTAAGTTTTTGATCCATATTGAGTTTGTTTTAGTTCAGGGCTCTTGTTTCATTCTTTTGCTGATAAAGGTCCAGTTTTTCCAGTACCATTTGTTAAAAATGTTGTCTTTTGCTCATTTAATGTGTTCTATTTCTTTATCCAAAATTAGATATCTCTAGGTCCTTGGTTGTATTTCTGGATTTTCAGTTCTTATCCATTGGTCTT
>NW_022106766.1:2483-3721 GCF_000313985.2 Echinops telfairi
GTGGAATAGTTTATATAATATTAGCATTAAGCCTTCTCTAAATGTTTGATAGAATTTCCCAATGAGATTATCTACACGTGGACTTTTGATAGTGGTAGATTTTGGGTTTTTTTTTTACTAGATTTTTACTTCCCATGTTATATTGGCTTGTTGCATTTTCCTACATCATTCTGTGGTAATTTAGGTAAATAATGCATTTCAGGAATTTATCCATTTATTCTAGTTTTCAGATATGCTGGAATACAATTTCTCATAATATTGTGCTATTGTATTTTTCATCTCACTTGATTCTGTTGTAATAGTATCTATTTCATTACTTATTCATAGAATGTGTTTCTCCTCATAATTTCCCTCTGTTAGGCTTGCCAGTGGTTTATCAATTTTGTTAATCTTTTCAAAGAATCAACTTCTTGTTTCATTAATTTTTTCCTGTAGTTTTTGAACTTCTCTGAATCATTTATTTCTTCCTTAATTTTTATGATTTATTTTCTTCTAGAGTTTGATGGTTTGTTTTTCCACATTCTTCCAATTGTAGCTGATGTGTTAAGGTGTTTTTTTGAATTCTTTCTGCCTTACTGGTGTGTGCAGATATTGCTGTCTCTGGGCCTCTTATTGAGCTCATTATTTTAGTCACTGTTTCTGTCTGTTCATCCTTCTGTGGGACTTGCTATTTTTCATTGACCCACTAATGAAGCCAGTCTAATGCCTATCTCTAGGGATTGGTCCTCTTGATAATACATCTAAAGTAAATGAGACACAGTCTTGCCATGCTTCTAAACAGCATTCTGTCTGTATTTCCTCTAGGACCAATTTGTTCATTCTTCTGGAGATCCATAATATATGTAATATTCTCTGCTAACACCATAATTCATCATTCAAATGCATCAATTTCCCCCCAGTCTTCCTCTTTCATTGACTTGTTTGCCGGGTCACTTCAGGCAATTGGAAATACTATGGCTTGAGTCAGCCTGTCTTATCACAGTGACCAGTCTGAATTCAAGAGTTTAAAGAAGTCTTCTGTAGAGCCAATGCGACACATAAACTGATATCTTGACTGCTGTTCCTGTGGCCATTGATTGATGATTCATATAAATTCATACATAATTTAATCTCTATTACTTGGAAAACAAAGAAGACATAATTTACTAACATTGTACTTCTTTCCACTTTACTCCATTAGCATCCACTTCTGGCATCTTGTATGTGTCTAAGCTGTTGTGAACAATTGCATTTCACCT
>NW_022106767.1:0-1240 GCF_000313985.2 Echinops telfairi
GGCAAGTCAGACCTACATTCTGAACTCAATGACCACACCATGTTCTTCTAATTTGCACAACCTACCATATGGTGAACAATTCAGAACAAATACAATTTTCCTGAGGCTTGATGATATAAGTTCTGTTGAATCACAAGGGATTCATCATTGAAGTAAAAATGAGTTTGAAGGTCCATGCTTTAAAACGATGGAATTTTACTGGTGGGAGCACAGGTGTGAAGCTGGGCAGTACGAAATACTTCTGCACATTTCAGGCATGTGTTACATGTCCCCTAAACAACCCGGTCTGTAGCTTCAGCTTCAGGCAAAGGAAACCATTGAACATTATTCTGCAACATTTTATTACAATCCATTTTAAATTAATATCACTACAGAAAGATCCTGCTATAAGCATTTGCTGATTCAAGTGCAAAGCACTTTTATAGATCTGTTGTATCATTCACTGTGATGATGCTCGGTTCATTCTGTCCATTAACAACCTTTCAAAATCACAAATCATAATCTCAGAGAGTAACTGAACTTTAGTAAGCAATTGTCCAATTTCTGAAGTAAGCATCAGGCATGGCATCGACAGCCTCACCGTCAGCATGCATGCTGCCTAGGGCTCCTTGTGTAATAAGGGACCCGGCAGCCTGTGGACTTGCAGGCACATCCCGAAACTGACACTCATTCTGGAACTGGTTTGAGTTAGAGCTGTGGGAGGGGCTGCATTTAACTGTCCACATTTCCCACCTGGTACTTACGAAGACACTTCCAAAAGTTCGTGGGAAAAAATGGAATTAAAAGAGAATGGAATTTTCCACAAACTTTCTGAAGTAGCACAGTATTTTTAAAAACTAGAGCTAGAGAGGAGATGGGGAGGAAAGAGAGAGGGAGATGGACAAACAAGGAGTGAAAAATAACTTCAACAGCAAAAGAAATATTCCAAGAGAACGGGGTATAATCATCAAATTTCTGCTGGAATTTTATAAATTAAAAAATAGGCAGTAGTAGAAAAAGGCTTGATTGCTTTCCATGCACTAATTACTGTGGCAATATACCTTTTAAAAATGAAAATGTACCTGCAAGCATATAATAAACAGTCATGATCTGTCCTCTTAAATTGGCAAATATTATCATCTTATAATAACTGATTAAAAAAAAAACTAAAACAATAAAGTTGAAATCTCAATTTTTAGTCCCTTTTTTTTCTCTCGCAACCACTGAGACATACAAAATCATGAATTTTGACCAAATATGT
>NW_022106767.1:2767-3663 GCF_000313985.2 Echinops telfairi
GATCTGATCAAATTACTACCAAAGCAATAAATATTTATTGGTAGTACTCTTAGCAACTGCAATCATAACTTTTTAAACAATATTTAAACATAACAATATTTAAACAAACATGATTTAAAGCACTGTAAATCCTTCCAATCTCTCAGCAAGAATACTTCCAGTTTATGACATGTTAAATTCCTGTGTGAACTGACTGGTGGGGAGGAAAGCAAATATGTGTAAATTAAAATATGATCTTTTTTCTTTTAAAAAAAGGATGTTAAATGACGATAATCTATAAAAATCTACTTAAATCAACCAACACTCTACTATCACTAAGCCTTTTCCTAGACAATAATCATCACTGGTGGCAATTATATACCTATTTGGGTAACTGTGATTAATAGCCATCCTCCCACCCACTAGGTTTGGCAGGGGCTCTTTGTACCCAGCACACACCCCAAAAACAAACAAATAAACAACCCATTACCATCTAGTTATCCAAATGCAGTGGCCCTATAAGACAAAGTAGAAATGCTTCTTTGGGTTTCTAAGACTTGAAGTCTTTACCGGAGCAGAAAGCCTCGTCGTTCTCCTACAGGGAACCTGGTGGGTTAGAACTGATGACCACCTAGCATGTAACCCACTACGTCACCAGGGCATCTTTACCCAGCACCCAGTAGGCTCTCAATTACTATTATTTCAGTGAATGAAACTTTACAATAAGTAGATTTTTTTCTTGACTATACTCTCACAAGATTAAGATTATGAAAAATAATTTTCCAGCTAGACCAGAAGATGTACACTGGTACAGATAGGAATTAGAAAGACAGGGAATCCAGGATGGATGATCCCTTCAGGACCAGTGCTGAGAGTAGCGATACTGGGAGGGTGGGAGGAGGGTGGGGTAGAAAGGG
>NW_022106768.1:0-871 GCF_000313985.2 Echinops telfairi
CCATAAATCCCTCTTCAGACTCATGCAGCTACATGCAAATATGCAGAATGCAGGAAGATAAGAGGCCAGTGGGAACAGAGAGGTATGGATCCAATAGCAGGGCTTGTGCAGGTCTCAGCATGGCTCATCAACAGGAGAGAGAGGGTCTGGCCTCCAGAGAGCCAATTATCTCAATCACACCTCCAAAAGAGGTAATCAAGCTGCAACCTGATTGACAGGCCACACCCCACCCAAATCTTCTTACAGGTGCCATGTTGGCACAAAAAACCCCTAACTATCACAATATCTAAACATGCATTGCAAAAGTAAAACTTTAAATAAACAAATGCTGTCTTTGTAGCACAATGTCTCTACCACGTGGAAAGGGCTTCTTATTGAGTTGTTGAAGTCTACATTTTCCAAAATGGTAGAATGTAGTCATATGTGACTGTTTAATTGAAATTCAAATTAATTAATCACGTGTGACATGAAAGTAAAAATTCAGCTCCTTAGTCACACTAGCCACATTTCAAGTGGTCAGTAGTCTCATGTAGCTAGTGGCTGCACACTTGACAGTGCAGATGATAGAACACTTATAATATTGCAAAAGTACTATATGTCAGCTCTGGACTATAATTGTGCCTGTCAATTTTGTGTGAGAACAAAGCATTCTTTTTACCAAAAGCAGCTTGTAATGGGTTAGGAATTTGAAAGGAGCAAGGTGGCATTCGTCCGAATTTCCTAATTTAGATTTAGCTGAACATTCCTTAGTGGAGATCCAGTGGTTAAAAATATATCTTAAACATATCGCTCTCACTTCTGTATTGAAACACACACACAAAGTTCTCTTAGTGGATATTTGTGATGGTTTCCCAAATGTAAGAGAAACTCA
>NW_022106768.1:2325-3721 GCF_000313985.2 Echinops telfairi
AAAAACAACAGCAAAATTAGGACAGTCTGAGATAAACAGGAATTAAGAGAGTTGGTAAAAAACTGGCCAGACTTCAAAGAAATACTAAGTGGAGTCCTTCAGATAAGAACCAATAGTAGACCACAGCTTAAAATTAAGCAACATAGAAATATTATGCAGAAATCACCTCAGATATAAAGATATCAAATATGAAATAAACCTAAAAGACTGAAAATAGGAAACAAGAGATGGCAATTTGGAGACAATGAGAGTTAAAGCAAAAAGAGGGAATAAATGATATCATTACAGAACATCCAAATAAATAGGAAGTTGAGGCAGTATAGATAGAATATATTGTTTCAACCTTGGAAAGAAAATAATAGTTTACAGGGTAGCTTCAAAGAAAATTAATAAGCCTCCTGACAAAAAAAAGGAAAAACAATTTAATAAACACTAGAACAACAAAGAGATAATAATACAATTCATATACAAAACAAACCCAGAACAGAAAAAATACTTGGGGGAAAAAAACCAAAATGTTAACACCATGAAGGGGGTCTGGGGGGACACCACACAGCAAAATGAGAGCAAGTAAATCATACCCACTGATAATTATTTTAAATGAGAGTGAATTAAATTCACCATTTAGACGTGCTATGCGTCGGAATCGACTCAATGACAGTGCCTAATGAACCCCAAACCCACTGCTATTGAACTAGTAGCAACTTTACAGAGTTGCCCAGCCAGTAAATCTTTACGAACGCCAACGGCTCAATGACACTGAGTGACACACCTAGTGAGCCCCCAAGCCCACAGCGATTAAGTTGATTCTGATGAATAGCAAGTCTACAGGACAAAGGAGGGCTGCCCCTCAACTCATAGCAGCTCTGTAAGGCAGAGCAGAACTGCCCCCTGTAGGTTTCAGAGAAAGATAGATCGCTGGAAAGAAGCTCAGCAAGGAGGCTATAGGGCTAAACACTACAATTAAGCAACTGGACTTGGTAAACATTTATGGAGCTCTCCATCCAAATGCAAACAAAACAAAAATTCACAGTAGATATAGAAGAAAAGCCACTTATCTCACATTTTATGGGTTGGGGTACAGGCAATTGGATGGGGGACAAGAATGTAAATGTCATTCTAACACAAAGAAGGGGAAAGGTGGTGGCTAGGGAGAAAATGAGGAAAAAATGAGAGACAAAAGATAGCACTATGGGAGTAGAGCACTAATCCACTCTGAGGGAGGGTATTTTTTATGTCTCCACAGAAATGGGAATGTGAGTGCAGACCCCACCATGGCATGCCAAACCTTGAGGGCAACATAATCACATGGAGCAAATCATGAACAGAGAGGTCTACAGGGCCAGCTCCAATCAGAGTCAAACTGACCACCGCCACCCCTAGAAATATGTGCTAT